>NC_136627.1:35473479-35920979 GCF_933228915.1 Telmatherina bonti | reverse complement strand
AGTGTGAAGCGCTGGATGAAAGAAAGGATTTTTATCTGAAAGACTGCTCCAGGGAGGAGAAAAGGACAACAGTTGGAGAGAGAAAAGGTGTCGGTATCACCGGAGCCCACGATGTCTCTGTTGGCCCTCAGCGAGACAGGGAGGTGAAAAGGGTGAGGACAAAGACTACAAAGACTGCAACAGGCTTTATTTAGTTTATCATCCCCCTCACACACACACACACACACACACACGTTTCCTCACACACCCTTCACCAGGCAACATTTTTAACTCATTTACAATCAAATATGATGTGAAAGGGATTTAAAGCAGCAGAACAGAGAGAAACGAATCGTCTTATGGCTGAGCTGATGATTGGATGGATGAGGTAAACTGACAGGAAGCTGATTGGCTGACAGCAGTGAAAGAATTCAACCATAGCTGCATGTAAAGAATGAAATGATTTAAGGTAAGATGCCTGTTTAATTATGCTCATTTTACTTTGGAGAATCCGAAGAGACGTCACAGACTCATTCACTCACTCACTCACTGATCATATCCTATAACTCATATTTTCTTCATCTTATAAGTTTTCCATGACGTTTTCACAAAATAAAAGTGATATTTGTCAGTTTGGATGTACAACGGTGGAGATTTGCAGGTGTTTCCACTGAACAGTGTTTAATATTCACATGACTGCATGTCTGCAAGAATGCAATATGATGCAAATAAATTTATCGCTAACAGACAAAGTTATGATTAAGGAATATAAGCAACAAAACAGGTAAGTAATTTATAACACATGCAGTGCAAATGAATATATATTAAAACATAAATGAGTCACGTTGTTTATGTCACAAGAAACCAAAGCAAACATCCCAAACATCCCCACCATCAGTATTTCCAGCAAAACCAGTTGTAATGTGCCACATTCTTCTGAAAAACCATCATGTCTTGTGAGTTTAGGTGAAAAGGTTGAACAAAGTTCTCAGTTCTGCAGAAAAGTAAATCTGCAATGAGGCAGGGTGCTAGTTTATCTCCGCTATGTTGCCATGTTTGTCCTGTTTGCACACTGATTGTCATGATGTCATCGTGGTATGTTCGTAACACCTGCACTGGCTTTTGTGTCAGGAGTTCCACAGGGCACGATTCTTGCTCCACTTCTTGTTAACCTCTACGTGTTACCGCGCTGTGGTCTCTAATAAACACACTACATCCTACCGGTCCTGCTGAAGACAGAACTCCTGTTGACAAACTGCTAAACTGTATGAGTTACTTTAAACACTAGATGTCCAGAGAGAGAAACACTTCAGGTTTTGGTGTTGGTTCATTAAGTCAAACACAGAAAGATCTTCATACCCATCCTCACACTCATTAAGACATCGCAGAAATCTTGTGGCTGAAAGTTTCATATTTCATAAAGACATCCTCACAAAATGATTTCAACCAAACAAACAAAAACAAATACATCAAAAGATGGATAATGCTTATTTCACACTGATTTAAAAAAATGTGTCCATGCATTCATATCTAGAACATTAAAGTGGCTCTATGATGCTATTTCTAGCTTTTCAATCAAGTAAAACCTGCATTTAGCAGGTGTTTTATCAGCCGCTCTGTTCCTGCCTCCAGTTTCAGTGAACCCTCTTCTCTGGGGAAGGGGAAACACTGATGTAGGCACCGGATTCACCACAAGCTGGCGCAGGCTGGACCTGTTCAGCTGCCCCTAATAGCTGTGCAGAAGTGGAGCGCAGAAAGGACATTTTGGGACGAAGCTGATTATTGCTTTATTTTCTTAATTTTTTTACATTGTGGTTGTTTAGTTTGTTTTTAACTCATCTCTATTCTCCCTCAGACTGCAGTGGTGGATTGGTGTCCTGGTGGTGGTGCCTTCATACTCCCTTGGTGTGGTTTTTGGTTGGGGTGTTCTTGGGGTCCCTCCCTAGCTATTGGACACATCCAGCCCAGTAGGTCTCAGCCCTGATTTAACATTTTTTCTTTTAAAGTATTTAGCAGGGTTTTTAAAATGTTAATAAAATCTCTTTTTTACAATAGTAACTGTTGTCTCTGCCTCCATTGCAAATGAAGCTGAGTGCCTGGTGGCGAGTATAACCACCTTGCAATTTTTTCCTGGGCATAATACCCAGGGTGGTGTTCTCTGGTTACTTATGTATCTTTAGTCAGTCCATTCTTGTCGCCACAATAGCAAAAATACCATGAAATGTTGGCTTACTGTAACAACAGCAAACGTCTGTGGGAGGTTTTTGTGAAGTTCTCCATGCTGGACAGACATAAGGACGTTCCTTCAGCTGCCACGAGCATCAGTTTCCAGCTTCCTACTGAGCGGATCAGCAAGACTGGATGGCATCATTTTATATGAAAAAATAATGATGGAAGTGTTAAACTCTGAGAACAAGATGAACACGTTGGTATGATGCAGTGTTTGTTTCCACCAGCAAGCTGCACACGCTAACATGGCCTCTGGGTTGTATGTGGAGGAGATGGGATCATTTTACCATTAAAGCTTTCAACCTAAAATTTAACGTCCTCAATCACTCAAAACAAAACAACAGAATCCAAAGGTTTTGCAGAGATCTGCATTCTTAGAGCTTCTAGTTCACAGCGCAGAAGCCAGACTTCTTCCATCAACTCTGGTCCTCGAGCCGCAGTCCTGCAACTCCTGTTGGGAGTTTCTCTGCTGCAACACACCTGACTCAGATAAATGGGTAATTAGCAGACTTGTGCAGATCCTGACATCAAACTCTACACAAGTCTGGAAATTAAGCTTGAAGTGTGTCAGATGTGTTGCAGCAGGAAGACATGAGCAGGACTGCAGCTCTCGAGGACCGGAGTCAGCCGCCGTTGCCCCACATGATGATAGAAACATCTCTCTCCACTAACGTCCCTCCTCTGTCTACCTGTAACAAATCAGAATCACATTTAAAATCCTGATAACAACCCACGAAACGCTGTAAATCTCACACTTATTCATGGTTTATAGATCAACCGGCTCTCTTTTCAGTTTTCTGTGGGATCCTTCTTTGGGGTCCTGTTCTCTGCAACAATCTGCGTTTTTCTTTTTTTTATTATTGCTCTCTACTAAACTAAACTGACTAAACATTACATTGTCTCTGAACTTTCAAACATGCTGCTCACAAAGTTTCAGTTGGTCTGGTTGCACCTTAAATCCCTCTCCCAGTCTGACATGAACTACTCTTGCAAACGCTGCTGGTGCGTCTTTCCAGCACCGGGGGGGTTAAACCAGGAAGGACTGGTACAAAGCAGGACACTGGCTTTGTGTCCGTTGGGTTCTGGAGACTGCAGGACAAGCAGCATTATCTCTAAAGTTGACTTTTTTTTTATCATTAAATCCTTTTTTATCTAAATAAAGCTACACGTTGTTTCAACACTGGGCTGCTAATCAGGAAATAGATCTTTATTTTCATGCTTGGCAGAAATCTCATTGTGACTCGTATTCGCTGCTATGACAGACTTCAAACACACGTTCATTTGGTAAAATGTAGCATGCAATGATAAAGAAAAGCAAAGCAGATATATCTGCACCAACACACGGATCATTTTACATCAAAAAGGCAACTTTTCAAAAGTCTGGTGGCTTTAAAGTGGGCTGGGATATATGTGTTTACATGACACTGGAACAAACCTGATTGTCACTTTCAACATTTTAAAGTCTGAACTAGTAGGTGTTGTTATCAACAGCCTCACAAGCTGCACCTAAAATCCACTGTTGGAACGGAAAATAATACAAATACTTCCCTACTAAAGTATGTTTTTCATGTATCTGTAAGTAGATTTACTCGTGGATACTTTAGACTTTTATGTGACGACATTTCACCTCTACTTTCTCCTCGTCATGTAAGAGCTGGGGTGTACCTACTGTTAGCATCCTGCATGTATGAACCATGCGGTCCTAGCCTCGTTACACACACACAGCTTGCCCTGATGCAGGTGATGTGTCGCGTGTGTGAGATGAACACGTGAGGCGCTCATGCGAACAGAAGCATGGACATGAGGGCAGACCTAAACATGACAACAGATCGTAGGTTGGGTGCTACTTCCAGCGTCTTCCCCCGTTGCAGCGACAAACACTCATTCTTTAACAGTTTGCAGCTGATTTATAAACTGCTTGTGGTAAAGACATGAGACTACAATGTGACCAGCTAACTGGTCTTTTCACTCTTTCAGAGTCCAGGTTCTGTCCCTAGAGGTGGCTTCCCCGCTGGTCAGTTGTGCTGCATCAGACGGTGCAAAACGCTGACGGGCATGTTTAGGTACACAGCGGCATATCCCAGCCCTTCCACGTCACCGTGGCTGAGATGTTCTTTATGCAAGTCCAAGTCAAGTCTCAGGTCCCTTTCCAGGTGGGTGAAGGTTGGTGTGGTGGATCCAGAGGCGTTGCAGTGTGTTGGTCGTACTTTGGACACTATTTGTGACGGTTTTATTACCAAACTGCTGCATGTTTCGCTTGATGTTTAATGTGACTGAAACAAAAAAAAAAAGGTTCCTCAGAGCGTTGCGGGAAATTTTCTTCTGATTTACACTTTCCATATCATTCTCCATCTCGTCCGTTCACTCATCGCAATGGATGTCAAGGCTAACTTTTAATTAACAAGTTGCTAGGCAACACCCATGACTGCGAAGCTTTGATTCCTAGAAGGACTATGGAAGCTGCAACAGGACAATAAACTCACTGTGTGAAGTTTATATAATGAATTTGTGGAGTAACATTTAATAAGCCGGATAAAATGCTTCATCCTGAAAGGGGTTTGCATGAGAGGGAAATTGTCCACTACACTGGTCAGCATGAACAGGTACTGTTAGACCCTCCTTCACCACCAGCAGCATCACCACCACCAGTAGCATCAGTAGCATCATCACCACCACCACCAGTAGCATCAGTAGCATCATCACCACCACCACCAGTAGCATCAGTAGCATCATCACCACCATGACCAGTAGCATCATCACCACCACCACCAGTAGCATCAGTAGCATCATCACCACCATGACCAGTAGCATCATCACCACCATGACCAGTAGCATCATCACCACCATGACCAGTAGCATCATCACCACCATGACCAGTAGCATCATCACCACCATGACCAGTAGCATCAGTAGCATCATCACCACCACCACCAGTAGCATCAGTAGCATCATCACCACCATGACCAGTAGCATCATCACCACCATGACCAGTAGCATCAGTAGCATCATCACCACCATGACCAGTAGCATCAGTAGCATCATCACCACCATGACCAGTAGCATCATCACCACCACCACCAGTAGCAGCATCACCACCACCACCAGTAGCATCATCATCACCACCACCAGTAGCATCATCACCACCACCACCAGTAGCATCATCACCACCACCACCAGTAGCATCAGTAGCATCATCAACACCATGACCAGTAGCATCAGTAGCATCATCACCACCATGACCAGTAGCATCATCACCACCACCACCAGTAGCAGCATCACCACCACCACCAGTAGCATCATCATCACCACCACCAGTAGCATCATCACCACCACCACCACCAGTAGCAGCATCACCACCACCACCAGTAGCATCATCATCACCACCACCAGTAGCATCATCACCACCACCACCAGTAGCATCATCACCACCACCACCAGTAGCAGCATCACCACCACCACCAGTAGCATCATCATCACCACCACCAGTAGCATAATCACCACCACCACCAGTAGCATCATCACCACCACCACCAGTAGCATCATCACCACCACCACCAGTAGCATCATCACCACCACCACCAGTAGCATCAGTAGCATCATCACCACCATGACCAGTAGCATCAGTAGCATCATCACCACCACCACCAGTAGCATCAGTAGCATCATCACCACCACCACCAGTAGCATCAGTAGCATCATCACCACCATGACCAGTAGCATCAGTAGCAGCATCACCACCATGACCAGTAGCATCAGTAGCAGCATCACCACCATGACCAGTAGCATCAGTAGCATCATCACCACCACCACCAGTAGCATCAGTAGCATCATCACCACCATGACCAGTAGCATCATCACCACCATGACCAGTAGCATCAGTAGCATCATCACCACCACCACCAGTAGCATCAGTAGCAGCATCACCACCATGACCAGTAGCATCAGTAGCATCATCACCACCATGACCAGTAGCATCAGTAGCATCATCACCACCACCACCAGTAGCATCAGTAGCATCATCACCACCATGACCAGTAGCATCAGTAGCATCATCACCACCATGACCAGTAGCATCAGTAGCAGCATCACCACCATGACCAGTAGCATCAGTAGCAGCATCACCACCATGACCAGTAGCATCAGTAGCATCATCACCACCACCACCAGTAGCATCAGTAGCATCATCACCACCATGACCAGTAGCATCATCACCACCATGACCAGTAGCATCAGTAGCATCATCACCACCACCACCAGTAGCATCAGTAGCAGCATCACCACCATGACCAGTAGCATCAGTAGAATCATCACCACCATGACCAGTAGCATCAGTAGCAGCATCACCACCACCACCAGTAGCATCATCACCACCACCACCAGTAGCATCATCACCACCACCACCACCAGTAGCATCAGTAGCATCATCACCACCATGACCAGTAGCATCAGTAGCATCATCACCACCATGACCAGTAGCATCAGTAGCAGCATCACCACCACCACCAGTAGCATCAGTAGCATCATCACCACCATGACCAGTAGCATCAGTAGCAGCATCACCACCACCACCAGTAGCATCATCACCACCACCACCAGTAGCATCATCATCACCACCACCAGTAGCATCATCACCACCACCACCAGTAGCATCAGTAGCATCATCACCACCACCACCACCAGTAGCATCAGTAGCATCATCACCACCACCACCAGTAGCATCATCACCACCACCACCAGTAGCATCATCACCACCACCACCAGTAGCATCAGTAGCATCATCACCACCACCACCAGTAGCATCATCACCACCACCACCACCAGTAGCATCAGTAGCATCATCACCACCACCACCACCACCAGTAGCATCATCACCACCACCACCAGTAGCATCATCACCACCACCACCACCAGTAGCATCAGTAGCATCATCACCACCACCACCAGTAGCATCATCACCACCACCACCAGTAGCATCATCACCACCACCACCAGTAGCAGCATCATCACCACCACCACCAGTAGCAGCATCATCACCACCACCACCACCAGTAGCATCAGTAGCATCATCACCACCACCACCAGTAGCATCATCACCACCACCACCAGTAGCATCACCACCACCACCACCAGTAGCATCACCACCACCACCAGTAGCATCACCACCACCACCAGTAGCATCACCACCACCACCACCAGCATCATCACCACCACCACCACCAGTAGCATCACCACCACCACCACCAGTAGCAGCATCACCACCACCACCACCAGCATCATCATCACCACCACCACCACCAGTAGCATCATCACCACCACCACCAGTAGCAGCATCATCACCACCACCACCAGTAGCATCACCACCACCACCAGTAGCATCACCACCACCACCACCAGCATCATCACCACCACCACCACCAGTAGCATCACCACCACCACCACCAGTAGCAGCAGCAGCAGCATTCATTGGTGCTAAAACACTCAACATGGATTCTGGAGCCACTCTTCTTCATTACTTTGAAGGCGTTTAACCCTGCAGCCTCTATCAGGGAGAGTTAAAGATTATCCGTCACTGGAGGAAGGAGGAGCTGGTCATCTCCACACCTACTGGGGCGAAGTCCAGCCTCATGTTGTACGTCAGCAGCAGGCACAGCTTCTGCTGTGTTAAAGCAAACATCTCTGAACCTGAACCGTCGGACCTTCTCAGCTTCCAGCCTAGAAAATGAAACATCACACCTGCCATTTGTCTCGCCTCCTTTAAGACTGCACGATGCAGCTCCCCTGTGTGTGTGTGTGCATTATAGATGGGGAACATCCATTAATCCCCGCTGGGAGACTCAGCCAAAGCTGCTCTATGTTAATTGTGTCCTTTAATCAAACAGTTTGATCGGCACTGAGAGCCAGATGGTGAAAAACACCACCTCTGGTCTCCTGCCAGAGAACATGAACAATGATGTTGAGGTAGAGCGGTGATGATAAGCAGGACATCCTGCAGGTAGGCATCAAAAGCCAGGCAGCCTGCGGCTCCGTGGCGTTCAATAAGATGGCTTTCTTATGACAGCAGGGAAAGAAAAGACAACAATACAAATAAATCTGACTGAACCTGGAAACACATTCAGATTCCAGCAACACTGCAGCATATAAAAGACTAAACATAGACTGAAACATGACCAGAGCAGATTTTAGGCTGCGTCTTTTCTAAAGAAGTTACCATGAAAAATACGCAGAAACGGGCAAAGAAGGAGGAGAAGGTTGGTTTGCTTCTTATTCACCATGAATAAGGTGACGCGTCTGTTGGTAAACATGATGCTAACGCCAAGCATCCATCCAGCACCTTCCAGGTGAAAACAAAGATTCTTCAACTTTCTGTTTCTGAACCTTTAAATGTTGGTGAGTGGGTCCTGTCCACACCCTCTCCACGCTACTCCCGAGGAGAGGAGGCAACTTTTGCTGAAGCCTGATGGAGGATTTTAAGGGGATCAGCAGAGCCGTTATTTCCCGTCTTGAGGCCGTAAAGGGAAACATTTTGCTAGAAGTGGAGCAGAGAATGGAGAGGTGAGAGAATGATCTCCTTTTTGGACCTCAGAGACACCATCTGAGGAGTGAATCTGCATAATGTGGGATCTTCAAAGCACGTTAATCCTGTCTGGTAACATGATTTATCACCATCGTTCTCCCATTTATCACATGATGGAACTGAAAAGATGAGTTATTGTATCTCTTACGTGTAACGTTGTGTTTACACACCACCGTTTCAGCTTTTCCTTCGATATATATTCTCTTTAATGCAGAAATGATGCTAAAAGCAGAAAAAGATGTTTCTATTTCAGAAGTCCAAATGGATGAGTCCTATCACAGTAATCTGATTACTCCCAGATACGTGGACTTGATGATCATGGAAACAGACTTGGTTTGGTATAAAGTCAACTATCTCAGGTCTTTAAGAGTCAACAAATTGCTGTTTTTGCATAAATATCTGTAAATTTATCGATAGCGAATCAGATTGATTAGAAACTAAATGGAATCAGGCTGTAGTGAATCGAACGGATTCAGGAAATTCATGCTGAACCGTAAATATTACACGATTCTACTTGAATTTCCTGCATTCAGATAAAACAGCAGCGTGGCATCAATTTCAGAAGAAATGTATGATGATGATGATGATGATGATGATGCAGTAACTGAGCTTTAATCCCGTTTTGTTGTCATTCAACTTCCTTTTCTTCTTCTTCTTATTATTAGTATTATCATTAGTATTTATTGTTATTTTAATTGATGGAGCTCTAAATTCACTATACTAACCACGATTAGCATTGTATTGTATTTTATTATATTATATTATATTATATTATATTATATTATATTATATTATATTATATTATATTATATTATATTGTATTATATTACATTATATTACATTATATTGTATTGTATTATTTTAGGCAGCAGCTTTGGAAATTGAGCCACTTTATGGTGACAGTGACGGATTGTTAGCAGATGATGGATAAAACAAATGTCGTAGCGAGACCGTCGTCATGTGAACCATTTGATTTTTTAAAGTGAGATGATGATAATTAGGTAATATAAATATGACAAACCGTCTCTAATGGAGGTGGGTAGCGTTGTTGTGCTGCACCATAAACTGGAGACTGTAAGCGTCTCCAGAAACAGTTTTTTCCAGTAGATCTCACTGGATCCAAGTCCTGGAGCCATTTCTACGGGGTGGCCCATTTCCCTCCAGCGCAGACAGGGATCTGCACATCGTGTTTAACTGATGACATACACAAACAAATGGTACCTAATGAAGCCACCCTGCTGCCTCTGGAAGCAGCGTGACTAATCAGCGGGTCTGCCACAGGTAGCATGAAGCAGGAACATGAAACAGGAGCAGAATAATTGGATTTCAGGGGGAAATTTCCACGCGCAGCTCATTTAGCCTCCCCAAAGTGGAGCAGAAGGAAGTCAGATGGTGATGTCGCATCCTGCTGCTGATGCTGCACCGGTCTGTAGTTTCTGGAGGACAGTGTCAGACTGGCAGTCTGCAACCCAGGAGGCTTCTCTGTGCCTCAGACAAACAAGTCAATCAGATAATTTATGTGCTGAAGAAATATTTCTTCATCAGTTTTAATGTTCAGTAACACAAACCAGTGGCACTTTTCCTGACTGTGTGATTCATGACCTGCTTTGTTTTGTCCCCTGTGAGCTTCTCTCCATCTGCTTGCTGTGTTATCATCTGAAACACAGGCCATCTTATCTTCTGCTAGTGATGTCTTGCAGAAATCTGCTGTGTAACCTTCACTGACGGCGAGTGTTGGGGTCTGCATATCTTATGTAACACCACGTGGCTAAATAACACCTGAACTTGCAGGCTTGTGTGCAGCGGAGCTTTAATCAAACAGAAATCAAGCTGAAATGATTGGCTCTTATCTCTCTGAGCTCGGCTGCAGGACTGAGCTTCAGTTTGCTTTGCTAGCTGCATGTTTCCATCCATGTAAAATTAATTTGACAAAGAAAATACAGATTTTTGCTTTAGTTGTTTATTGTAGTAGGTTTGCACTCTTGTAACTGCTGTTATTTCCAGTTAGAGGTAGTGGGTCTGCACCATTTAATGGCCTTCACCAACTTAAACCTGGAAGAAATTAATACAATATTATGGTTTTATTATTAACTTTTATTTCTTTTTATGTTTAAATTCACCCTGAAAGATGCGTGCTGCTCTTGTTTCCATCCACCATAAAACGCTCCTGCCTACATCTAAATCCTCTTCCACTGCTCAGCATGTCACATTTATGTTTATGTGTGCACACGTTTCCCTTAATCTCTGCACTTTTTCCTGATTTCCTGGAAACACATTATAGTAAAGATTGGATATAGACTTCAGCACAATAATTATGGTCAATATAACCTGCTATGGTTCCTTCACCAAGGCTGGGATATACTGTAAAGTTGCTATCAATCAGATACCAGGAAAATCCAAGGCAGGGATTGCCAATACCAATACAACTACCTATACCAACACCAATATCGATACCGATACGGATAACAGTACCAGTACCGATACCAATACCGATATGGATAACAACGACAATAACAATACTGATACTGATACGGATAACGATACCAATAACGGTAATAATACCAATACCAATGATAATATCAATACCGATGTAGATAAGAATACTGATACCAAAACCAATACTGATAACAACGCCTTTAACACTACCAATACTGATCCTGATGCCTACACCGATACCAGTAAGAGAACCACAACCAATACTGATCCTGATGCCTACACCGATACCAGTAAGAGAACCACAACCAATACTGATCCTGATGCCTACACCGATACCAGTAAGAGAACCACAACCAATACTGATCCTGATGCCTACACCGATACCAGTAAGAGAGCCACAACCAATACTGACACTTTTTGCTTGAAAATTTCAAATCGTTTAAGGATTTTTTTTCATTAGTTATTGATCATGATTATGATCATCATCAAACATTGTCAAACAAAAATTTTAATCGAACACTGAATGTGAGGACTGAGAAATCTAAATGTAGGTTTTGTTTGTAAACAATTTCATAAAACACAATTGTTTACAAACAATAAAGTCCTTTTTCATTTATTTTCTTAACCATTAAGTCCAGTTAGGGTCACGTGATGCTGGAGTCTATCCCAGCAACCGTTGGGCGAGAGGCAGGTACACCTGGACAGGTCGCCACTCCATCACAGCAAAAAAATAAACGAAATACATAATAAAAATAATAATAAATAATAAAGAAATATAAAGTCAACAATCCAAATTCACCAAGCAAAAGCAAATCTGTCTATTGGTTGGTTCCCATTCATATTCTTTGACCTCTGCAAGAAAAATATCAGTATTATCAAGTTAGTATTGATCAATATGAATAGAAGCTTTGGTAGCGATGCTATAGATATGCAAATCGACTCTGCCGGCTCCATCCTGTACCAGGAGGAGGACACGCATTTCTGATGTGGTAAATCTGGAGGATATTTGGGAGCGTTCATGTTTTCAACAGCACTCATTTCATTGATGATTTCCAGATGATGTGAGGTGATTTTAAAGCATCTGAACAAAGTAATTTATCTTTCTGCCCGCCGGCGTCCTTCAGCGACACTCGCCTTGTTCACCTACTTCTTCATTCATTAGAAACCACTCAGGATCACACATCCTCGGCTAAATCCCCCAAAATAAAACTACAAGGGCACCCTGGCTGGATGCCACCAGTTTATCTCGTCCATCCACGCAGATTGCACTCGCAAGCAAATTCTCATTTATAAATAAATTCCTCATTTAGTGCAGTGATTCAGTACAAGGCCTGTGGCAGATATCTGCTTTTTATGACTTGTGTGCTTCTCTGGTGCATCTGCTGCACAGATTATTGTTCAGCTGCGCTCCAGAAGGCATTCTCCATCACACCGAGGCTTATAACCCTCTTTTGAGTTGGTAATGAAAGTCCTAGTTGCCTCTAGTTAGTGTTGCAGCCAGGGCAAGGGAAACACGGGCCAGCAGATGGGGGGTGGGGGTGGGGGTTCTTGGATGCTTTGCTGTGTTATTCTGCAGCAGAGAGAGCCTCATATTGGGCTAAAGCTCTGCGTTAATCCCCTCTCCACCATGGCTGAGTCTTGAACCCTCACCTTGCTGCAGCAGAAAGTGCAGCTTTAACCTGCGCTCAGCAGAATAAGTGGTGCTAACCTGAGGTAAAATCAGCTAATGAAACCCCGAGGCTCTCAGCAAGCCCCCACCACCTCTTTCCTTACCTTTACCACAGCCAAGCAAGATAAGTCACCCACATTTACCTTTCCAGCCTTATCTGAGCAGGGATATGCTACCCACCCAGCAGGGACAACTACACAAGGCTGCCCAATGACAAAACGTTGATTTGAGAGGCACAGTTGTTGCCTCTCTGTTGCACACAGCTGTTTTCCTGTCATGTATTGACCAGAACATCTGCACAAAGTATGATAGAAAACGAGTCTGCTTTGATAAAAGTGCTTTTATGACACTAAAGTCCTGAAATTAGAATCTTTTTGGGAATTTTTTGCTTGAAAGGAAACACGAACATTTCCTCCCTGAATCAACGGCCGACCTCACTGTGGATGTGGACTGCTTTTAGTCGCTCACAACACGTGTTTTTTCTGTCATGCCAGTTTGACAAAACACCATAAAGACATCTGAGAACACTGATGCAAACATCTTACTGGGATTTCTTGGGCTTCTTGGCTGAGTTTCTGCTCGTGGCTCTCAGATGCAGTACATTTTCTGTTGCATATCAACGTCAGAGTCACTGCAGGTCACCTCCACGTCCTTCATCCCGTTGCAAAGTCTGTCATCAGACGTGCAACCATCCCATGTCTGGTGAGGATAGTACATTGTTGCAAACCGGCTTCATTGTATCTATGTAACATGAGGTCTAAAACAGGCAGCAGTCAAACTCTATGATGGTTTTAGATGGATGGATATGAAATATTTTAGATTTCCAGAGAATTCTGTGTTAAATCTAAGTTTCTAGCTGTTCAGTAGTCTGTGGTTTTGTCTGTTTCTCCTCTTCATCATGCCCTAAACATCTTCTCTTCTGCATCCATGTTCTTCCTCCTTATTATACCCAATCCAGACACCCGCCTCAGTGACCAGCTGACTGTAAAATCTTCCAGACACCTGTTACTGGAACCTTTTCTTATTTGTTGAAGTGTGTTTTTGCAGCATTCTGTGGATTTTTTAAGTGTTTCAGTGAAGAATTCGACGTTTGTTGTGGAACATGTGAAGCATGGATCCCTTTTATCTTCTTCTACTCATCACATTTATTTAATCATAGATTAGCAGGATACAGGATGTCCGTCTTTACTTCCACTGGTGATCAAAGCTCAGAGAAAGCTGAACTTCACGGCGGCGGCGTTCCAGTTCAGACATGTTGGGGGTCACACGTCACAGCAGGAAAACAGAAATGTAATCCAGAGGCAGATTAGAGGAGCAGCCGTCAACCTGAATGTTTGTACGCCTACTGGTGAGATGAGGCTTTTTCTTTTGGTCTTATTTTTACCTTCTGGATGCCATTTAGCTTTCTTCCCTGACAGCTAGACACACACCAGATTATAAAACCGATTCTCCCGTGGTCACATGGAAACGGTATCTTTTGTCTAACTGCACGCGGACTGGTCTATAATTATCATCAAACTCTTCTGCATCCTGGCAAACTCTCCTTCAGGCAAACAGTTGAATCATAATCACTCGTATTTATGGAGCAAAATGGGCTTCAGCACCCACCCGCGTCCTCCCGGCACACCAACACACACTAAGGTTTGTCTCCAACAACGCTGCTGGATGGATGAATAAATGAATAAACATCCGGAAAGAAGACGCTCCAAGCAACAATCTGGACTTCAAACTAAAGCAACACAATCACTTTGCAGGACTTAAATGCACAGAGATGCAGGGAAGGCTCAACCTGCAGGCAGCGAAGCAGATCGTGTGCTGGGGGGGGGGGCTAAAACATGGCAGCAACTACTTTCTAGTACTTTCTAGAACTCAGCAATACTACAATAAATAAATCCAGGAAAATTATTGTTGATACTTATATTGATATTGATACTTTTTTCTTAAAATTTAATGATCATTTCATGATTTTTGCTTTAATTATTGATTATGATCACAATAAAAGGACTAATTTTTTGTAAATATAAATAAAATATATTTAAGTTAAATTTTAAGGTTTTGTTGTTCATAAACAAAAAAACAAAACAACATAAAAAATGTCACAAATTAGTAAAATTATGCCATTATTCCCTTTTATTACATGTAACATGTGTGAGAAACGAAACCAGTTGGTTCTTCTTCACATTCTTCAGCTTTTTACCCCAGAAATCCTCTGCAGGAAAAAAATCTCCCTAACCCTAATTATACTGGTATCACTGGTATCGATACGATCAGCATTTGGATCTGTGTGCCCAGTCCCAGTACAGAAAGAGATGAGTTAAATGCAGAGCTGACTTTCTGAACTGGGACAGAGTAACAGACACAACGATGTCGCAGAATAACGAGTTTTCTGCAGTTTTCCAGTGTTGTGCTGACCCTGTGATGGACTGGCGACGCATACGACTTCATTTTAAAGCAGGTTGAAGTGAAGAACATAAAAATGATGACGTGTCACGGAACACAGGCACGACACTGTCGATATGCATGAAATCCCACAATTCCCTGGAAATAATCCCAGCTGGTACGATCACTCTGAGATGAAGCATGGGATGGAAAGCAGGACGCATGATGGAGGAGGAGGAGAGGATGGACGAGATGAGGAAGATGAGAACTTGGAAACGAGATGAAGGAAAGAAAACGATGAAGAACGAAGAAAAAACAGAAAAAGAGAAAATAAACAGATTTACACTCAGGAGAGAAGAGGAGCGGAAAAAGCTGAAAGATGAGATAAGTAGTGAAGTTTCGGTGTATTTAGGAGTGATAAAATAGTTTTATTTGGAGGAGGAAGTGTGTGTGTGTGTGTGTGTGTGCGCTTCAGATGCCAGAATCATTATGATGAAGGGATGTGGAGGAAAAACCAATCACAGCTGGCCCTCGCCCAACTCCACACAGGAGAGAAATTGCTATTCCTTCGAGAAACATCCATTCTGTCTGCACACACACACACACGCACACACACACACACACACGCACACACACACCTTTTGGCGGACCACACCTTTACATGGCCAGAAAGAAGCTTTACAATCAGACAGCTTTTTTCCAGCGGAGGCCAAAAGAGCATCTTCACTGGTAATTGCACTTTGAAACTGCTGCACCAGCAGGCTGGGGTCAAACCACACACACGCACACACACACACACACACACACATTGAACTTTAGAGGTGTTTGGCTTTTGCTCAGCAGTTTCATTGGCTGCCGTTTCTGCATATCGATACGGAGATATCTGCATGTTTTGAGCACAGAGCAGCTTTGTTTTTATTACTTCATAAATGGACTGCAGCCTGAGGTGTGTGTGTGTGTGTGTGTGTGTGTGTGTGTGTGTGGACCACCCACCCAGCTGTTGCCTGCTTGGCTATTTTTCCTTTACTATTCAGCGTGTGGATAAAAGTGCCTCCCTCTGTGTGGGCTGGTTTACAGCTTTAAACCGTAGGTTCATCTTCTCTGTGAAGTGTGTGTGTGTGTGTGTGTGTGTGTGTGTGTGTGTGTGTGTGATTTCAGCTCATCTCCAGCAGCTTCCTCCAGGGAAAACCAGAGCGGTGACTAACAGGAAGAGTGAGATTCTTCAGATACACCCCTTCACCAGAGCTTTTCCTGGGGTTGAAAACACACATTTTAACACCTGCAGGAGCTGCTGGTGCGTTTGAACTGAAATGGTTTCCATTGGTCCCAGTTCCACCGGATCCCATGGTGGTGGAGGCCGCTCCATGTGAAAGTCATCAAAATGAATTTATGTTATGATTCACTAAAGGAGAAATCGTGGCTTAAGTTGGAGCGAGCCTGAAATCCCATCCCAGTCCAAACTGGGAGATCTAAAGCAGGGGTGTCTAAAGTGGGTCCTGCTTTGAAAACTTGCATGTCCTGGAAGTTGTCAATGCTCCAACGTACTTGACTTACATTAAATGGATCCCAAAGCCAATGCAGTAAAATGTTGGTTTAAGTTGAGTCATGTGCGTTGGAGCAGGGATACATGGAAAACCTGTGAGATTGCTGAGATTGCCTCGAGGACCAGAGCTGGACCCCCCTGATCTTCCTTTCAGACAGGAAAAGTCTGATCATTGTGATCTCTGAATGACGTCTCCAAGGTGAGCTTTGAGCTCATTTCGGCCAAATCCCGAACTTTTCAACGGGACCAAAAATCACGTTTTTTTTGTGAATCGCATCAAAACTGTGAGACTCTTGAGACTTGTGAGACATTATTTACAACCCAAATGTCATTTTGTCTACATGCAGGCAGAAACAGGAGACATTTTAAAACAATAAGCAGAATAATAAAGTTTATTTATTAACTGGTGATTTCCGATGTTAGATGCATCTAGAGAGGTTCTAGTGGTTAATGAATGCCATGAACCCAATTCAGACTTCAGCAAGCCGGCTCCAACAGGAATACTTCTGCTTTTCTGACTCCTTAAATCTCTTCTTCACCCCTGACATTCATTCATCATCCTGAACGTTTAATCCAACGAACCTGTTGCTTTGGGCGGGAGGCGGGGCACACCCTGGACAGCTCGCCAGTCCATCGCAGGACACACAGAGACACACTACCACTCACACTCACACCTATGGGCAATGTAGAGTAACCAGTCAACCAAACATGCATGTCTTTGGACGGTGGGAGGAAGACGGAGAACCCAGAGAGAACCCATGTATACGCGGGGAGAACATGCAGACTCCACCCTCCAAACCTCGCCCCAGCCAAGGATCAAACCTTCTTGTTGTGAGGCCACAGTGCTAACCACCATGATCATCTGACACATAAAAACTGTTTGTTTTACTCAGTATTTATCTGATTTTTCTGGTTTTCTCCATCTTAACCCCTTAAAGTCTGAATCTGCCAGCAGTTCTATAAAAACTAAATAAAGACAGAAAATAAAACCCAGACAATAAAGCAGGACTGAACATATTTCCAGATGTGGAACGTTTCAGGCCTTGCCTCTGGATTCCTGCAGGACTACAAGCCGTTCACTGAGAGGCACATTGATGGAGAGGCGTTGGCATTCATCACGTCTCCGAGCAGCTGGGACATCCACATGCAGAGTCAGATGGAACACCCGACTGCCGTTGGAGCAGACACACTAAACACTGAGACCATGGTGAAAGGTGGCGTTGTGCCGACGCTTTGACTCAGCCGCTGAATGAGCTGTATCACATGTTTGTGTGGCGTTGTGATGTTTCTGTGTGTTGTGCTGCTGATAAGGAGACTGTGTCGCTGCACTTCGCCGCATTGTTCCTGCGATAAGGAAGCAGCGGAGGGAGACATTTTCCTCTGTAGGAGAAAGAGATGCTATCAGTGGGGGGGACACTGGGTGAGGAGGCTGGAGGGGTGTGTGGAGGTGTGGCTGGAACAGATTGGCCGGGAGTGTGTGTGTTTACGCTGCGTCTGATAGTGTATTATACGAGGTGAATAGGTGTGCAGATATGGCCCCATAGTGTGTTATTTTCAGGTGTTTGTGTGCTGATGGGATTTTTCTTTCTCCTTCGACTGCCGGTGCAGCCCAGGAACAACCAGTACAACCTCATCTGCAGTGCATCGGGCAGAAATATTCATGTCTTTAGGTCACAAGTTCAAAAGTTTTAAATACTGCCTCTTTAGTCTTTAACTTTATGTGAAAAGTTTGTGTTCTGACCCAAATAAACCCAAATAAAACTTCATGGTAACTGCTCTATACTACAGTCAAATCAGAGTAAAAATACTTTCTAACCTGCCAGATGAAATGTGTAAAAACAGTATTTACAAGCTGTGGTCAGTGTTAGAATGATACGACTGTACTTATCTCTACGGATTAATCTGCTGCAGGCGTAAAGCGAGGGAGAAAAGTGGTGTTGGTCTGGAGCCTCCCTGACCAGCTGCAGCTGTAGACACGTTAACTCCCAGGTTTGACCTGTACTGGTACTGTACTGGTCCACCAGTACTGGTGGACCAGTACAGGTACTGTACCCGCTGGTGGACGTTACGAAGCACGTCACATGACACTTCATCATCGCTGCAGGAGGCTGAAATCCTCTTGTTAGCTTTGCCGTTAGCATGTAGCTGGTGTTCTTACGAGACTCTGAAGGCCTGTAAAAAGTTTAGTTAACTTTTCTCGTCACATAACAACAAAAAAGCAACATTTACAAGAAATTTAAAAAATGTTATTTTTTAACAGGTTAATGTTTCTGTAATAAACTGATCATGATTTGCACGTTAAACCCCCGTTAATGGGCCTCCTCTGCTGTAGGCTTGGTGTGCCCGCCGGGCCTCGGAGACTTGGGGTCCTCCCAGACCGTCGTCCCCTTTCAAGCATATGGTTTATCACTGTTGCATGATCATATGTGCACATTTACACACACATGACCACCAAGGGGCTCCTTTTTTATCTGCTTCCTCCTAAATGTTGCTGATGTTTGTTTTTCTGCAGATATGTGTTTAACGGCTGCTACTGTACGCATCCTGTTTATACTGTTTTATGGATGCCGTCGTCTTACCAGTTCTTAAAATGTCTCAATTCACACTAATTCTGTACCCTTTTCTCCACTCTTCCCTTTTTTATGTTATTTATCTATTCGTCGTCGTGTACGTCACTTTGGATAAAAGCGTCTGCTAAAATGACTGTAGAATATTCTTTCTTCTCTTCCCCTGCCAGCTTTAGCATGGCTACAATATGACCAATAATTAGAATTAAAAAATTCAGACAATCAAGGGCAGCCAGAGATATGACATGTCTCCCTTGGCAACGCAGGTCCTACCACGGTTGCACAGTATCTACACCGCACGTGTATTTACGTAGAAGTTGTTTGTCCTGTTGGGATGTTAGCTAAAGCTCTGCTAACCTCATCGCGAGGTTTCAGTCGGCCAGTCGATGGAAGTATAGTTGCTCTCTAAATGCACCTTTTCACACCTGATGCTTGCATGGAAGCATGTGCTGTTAATTTGCTTTATTTGTATAAAGTTACTTTCATTTCTTCCCTTTGAGACGACGCCGGCGCCGTGCAGATGGCTCCGGTTCTGGATGTGTAGGAAGCAATCCCGGTGTAAATCTGCTTCCAGCTGCAGTCTGACTCCAGAACTGTTCTTATCGATGCTCCAAACAGAAGCAAACACACCTGAACCTTGTTTTATGTTTTTCCCTCTCAAAACCGAGCGAGCATCGTCAGACAGATGACGACAGATGTCTGCTGCTTCAGAGAACATTAGTTTTCCTGCTGATGGAACAACTGTTCCGGTCCGGTTTCTGGACATGTCATCTGTCCGACTGAAACCAGCCTGGGTCCAGCTGACATGTTTACATGGAAGCGAGGTGAAATTAGACTTTTCTTGCTTTTATTATGAACCTTCTGGTGGTGACAATGCTCAGAAATCTTTCATTCAGATTCCAACAGAAACGTTGTTCTTCTATAAATCTGAAAACGACATAAACTCGGTTCATTTCCTTCCAGCGATCTCGTTTCAGCTCAGCTGCATGTTGACTTGCAGGAACAACGCTCCGAATGATCGCTGTATGCAGCAAATGTTGGCGTTATTCCCCTTTAAAGGTTGAGTTTCCCTCCGATGTCTCTCTAATCTCGCTACGAACTACAGTTTAGCACAAGTCTGATCATTTTCAACCCCAGCTGGAAACTTTGGTCATTTTTCTGTCTCCGTCTCTGAAAGCAGCCCCAGCTGTGATTTCGTGTCGGACACAGAGCTTAACTGATTCACCAAAGCGTGATTCTGTGCAGAGCTCCTTATTTTACACACAGCTTCGAATTTTAAACAGCTTGATGAAATTATGACTCAACTTCTCTCAGATGATGATATAAACTTGGCTGCTTATCGGCCGTTTGTCCTGCTGCATCTGAGACATGAAATCCTGCTGGTGTTGGCTCCAACTTCCTCGCAGCCCTGACAGTAAAAGTTAGCTGAACTTTAATCATGTTCACGATTTGCTTGGTAAAGTTCTGTGTTCATTTGTTCAGTTCATGTTTTCTGTTCTATTCTACAGTCATTTAGACGTTTTTATCCAAAGCAACTTTCATATGAGAGTGAGAACAACACAAGCAGGAAATCAAACAGTAGAGGACATTGTAGGAAGGTGCTGGTGGACTGTCCAGTTGGACGCAGATCCTTCTATGAAGTGCTACAGGCTTTTTTTGATTTTGTTTTGTTAAAATGTTCAACATAAACAATTTTTATAATGCACAAAATAAATATCTTGTGATTAAAAAATGAATTGCTTATCAATAAAGAAAGTAAGCATAATCACTAAATTAGACCCTAAAAACCTGAAAAAAGTCGTTTAGAGAGAAACTCTTCTGAGGTGGTCGAGTCAACAGAGCCGGAGTTTTAAAAAGAGCCAAACATCGCGTCATCATTCCCCAAAAGTTCTGCTCCCTCGCCAACCTGCCGCTACGCAGAGCCAAACCAAATACCTTTTTCCTATTTCTTTACAGGAACGTCGTGTAGGAACGTCGTGTAGGAACGTCGTGTGGGAACATCATGTAGGAACGTCGTGTGGGAACGTCGTGCAGAAACGTCGTGTAGGAACGTCGTGTAGGAACGTCGTGTAGAAACGTCGTGTGGAAACGTCGTGTAGAAACGTCGTGTGGAAACGTCGTGTAGGAACGTCGTGTAGAAACGTCGTGTGGAAACGTCGTGTAGGAACGTCGTGTAGAAACGTCGTGTGGAAACGTCGTGTGGAAACGTCGTGTAGGAACGTCGTGTGGGAACATCATGTAGGAACGTCGTGTGGGAACGTCGTGTAGAAACGTCGTGTAGGAACGTTGTGTAGGAACGTCGTGTAGGAACGTCGTGTAGAAACGTCGTGTGGAAACGTCGTGTAGGAACGTCGTGTAGAAACGTCGTGTGGAAACGTCGTGTAGGAACGTCGTGTAGAAACGTCATGTGGAAACGTCATGTGGAAACGTCGTGTGGAAACGTCGTGTGGGAACATCCTTTAGGAACATCCTTTAGGAACGTCGTGTGGGAACATCATGTAGGAACGTCGTGTGGGAACGTCGTGTAGAAACGTCGTGTGGAAACGTCGTGTAGGAACGTCATGTGGGAACATCCTTTAGGAACGTCCTTTAGGAACGTCGTGTGGGAACATCATGTAGGAACGTCGTGTGGGAACATCATGTAGGAACGTCGTGTGGGAACATCCTTTAGGAACGTCCTTTGGGAACGTCGCATAGGAACGTCGTGTAGAAACGTCGTGTAGGAACGTCCTTTAGGAACGTCCTTTAGGAACGTCCTTTAGGAACGTCGTGTGGGAACATCATGTAGGAACATCGTGTGGGAACATCCTGTAGGAACGTCGTGTAGAAACGTCGTGTGGGAACATCGTGTAGGAACATCGTGTGGGAACGTCCTTTAGGAACGTCCTTTGGAAACGTCGCGTAGGAACGTCGTGTAGAAACGTCGTGTAGGAACGTCCTTTAGGAACGTCGTGTGGGAACATCATGTAGGAACGTCGTGTGGGAACATCGTGTAGGAACATCGTGTGGGAACGTCCTTTAGGAACGTCCTTTGGGAACGTCGCGTAGGAACGTCGTGTAGAAACGTCGTGTAGAAACGTCGTGTAGAAACGTCGTGTAGGAACGTCCTTTAGGAACGTCGTGTGGGAACATCATGTAGGAACGTCGTGTGGGAACATCATGTAGGAACGTCGTGTGGGAACATCATGTAGGAACGTCGTGTAGGAACGTCGTGTGGGAACATCCTTTAGGAACGTCCTTTGGGAACGTCGCGTAGGAACGTCGTGTAGAAACGTCGTGTAGAAACGTCGTGTAGGAACGTCGTGTAGAAACGTTGTGTAGAAACGTCGTGTAGGAACGTCGTGTAGAAACGTCGTGTAGGAACGTCGTGTGGGAACATCGTGTAGGAACGTCGTGTGGGAACGTCCTTTAGGAACGTTGTGTAGGAACGTCCTTTAGGAACGTCGTGTAGGAACGTCCTTTAGGAACGTCGTGTGTGTAAACATGCTCCTGCTTATTAAAATGTGGCAGATCATGAGGCACTATAGATAACACAGGTATAAATGCAGACAACAGAAAAAGTTAGAAAAAGAAATAAAAAATGAAATACATTTTGTTTTGGAAGAAGACAACTCCACCGAGTGTTACATTCTGGTTGGACAGACGTTAGACGTCCTTCCACTGGAGCAAAAACCCCCCTCCCCAACTCCTTCTAAAGGTTCATGTGGTTACGTGTATCAGAAGATTTTTAGATGTTTTGCTTCTTTATTCTGTTTTGTTTTGTCCACAGAAAGCAAAAACCTCTGCTGAGGTGCAGATTTGCAACCATGGAATTCCTGCATCTCTCATGAATATTATATAAACGTGTAATATGACTGAAATATGTAAAATTATAATAAACACTGTGTTTAAAAAGGTCTTTAGCTTTTGCTGCTTTGTTACTTTATTCTACTGTGTTTTATCCCATGATGACGGGATGGCAGTGGTTCAGGTGGTAGAGCTGCTAGTCCTGTGACCAGACGGTTTGCGGTTCGAGTCCCGCTCCCCTACGATGCTGCCGCCCTGAGGGGGAAACAATCCTTCTCTGTATCCAGTGTAAAACATGCACCGATTCACCCAAGTGATGATTTGCTGTGCTACCGTCCTTCAGAAGGACGAGCTGAATGGAAACAACACTTCTCTTTATACCTGCTACTTTTAATCTGCTTTGTACTTTAGTCTTTAACACTTTCTCCGTTTCTGTTTGCTTGTTTTCATGATTTAAAGCACTTTGCTGTGTCATTATGAGGAGCAACAGAAACAAGTAATCATAGAGGAAATGGATGGAGGATGGAATCCTTTAGGTCTCAGTTCTCAGGCTTTTGGATGCTGGTAGAAACTACATATTGTGGTTTCATGTATTTCCTGTTGACAATGTAAAAAACAGCTTGCTGTCAGATGTTTAACTAGTTGTGAGCCCTCATTGGGTGTTCGGTTAAAAAAAGGACAGTCAAGGCTTCTTTTTCTCACATGCTGTGTAGAAATGAACTCTGATGTCGTGCTGTGTTCATGTCCCAAGTAATTTACTACAAACCAACACGTCAGAGTACAGGCAGTAGCCGGAGCCCTTCTGCTTCCCCAGTTCTCTGCTCATAGACTAAAAGGTTTTACAGTAATTCTGAAATATTACAGATGTATTACCATTGTGACGGCAAATAAAGAAAGGTTTAAAAACTATTTAAGTAGTCCTTGT
Organism: Telmatherina bonti; assembly: GCF_933228915.1. Classification (NCBI taxonomy): domain Eukaryota; kingdom Metazoa; phylum Chordata; class Actinopteri; order Atheriniformes; family Telmatherinidae; genus Telmatherina; species Telmatherina bonti. The sequence goes on along the minus strand of NC_136627.1, from coordinate 35,896,892 downwards.
TAAAAAAAAAAAACAAAAAAAAAAACGTCTCCACCAGAAAACGTTTCATTGAGATGAGTTCATACAATTCTCCTGCAAACTGCAAACTGTGCAACAAAGACACAAAGCCGCAGTTTGCATCACGGTTTACTGTAAAACTCGGTAAAATGACGGCACTGAGACACACCTGTCAGGACAACATGTTATATATTTTTCTTCCTCACATAATAGCACTGACTGATTTCATTCTGTTTGTCTTATTAGAAAAGAGCTAATCTGTAGCTGAATGCTAATTCAAATGTTTAGCAGCGAGCAGAAAAACCTGAAAACGGGAAGTTCTTCTTTCACAACTAGGCTTTAAAACATTTACCTTAAAATGTTTAATTGACCTCATATTCATACTCCAACCAGGCAAAATAAACATCATGTCACTAAAAATGTAGCTTAAACGGTTGACTGAGCAAACAAATGTACTTATCAGGAAAACTGCCTGAACATGACAGAAAACAGAAAGAAGTTTTCAGTAACTAAATACAAAATTTAAACTGATTAAACCTGAACGCTGCTGAGTTTTAGTATCACATCTGCTCCACAAGGAGGAAACATCGGCCTCACCGCAGTAGCTACGTTATATTTCCTTCCAGTGTTGCCATGTGTGCACTCCACGACATCTTTCCAAGGTGAAAAACATTAGAAATTGAAACAAAAATAGCGATAAATGTAAATTCAAAGTATTTGATTTGAAACATGACGGGTGAAAGCAGGGATGAAACAGACTTTTCTCGGCGAACTGAAAAGCTTCCATCTCTCTACAAACACATCTACTGCACAGACTTTATACAACATGGTCCCTTTTTACAAGGCAGTTACATGTTGAAAGTGTTTATTTTTTACCTTTTAATAAACGTACCGTCTTTTCAGAAATAACAATGACAACAAGGAAAAAGGAAAGTGACTAAAAACTTCTGTCCATTAAAACCTCACCGACTTCAGCAGATTTTCTGACTTTAGCGCCCCCTATCACAGTTAATTCACCATCTGCTTTGCATCCTGGCTCTTCTCTGAGCTCCTAGAGACAGTAAAAGTCACTCATTTCTTTTGCTTTTGCCAGTGTGTTTCCATCCAGCTGCTGGTGTGTGACGCCACACCATGAAGCTAAATGCTGCTGCAAAGACGTCTGCCTCGGAATATTTCAGTATTATTCCACTGCAGCGTTTACAGCGAGTGTTACGAGTAAAGACACACATGGTTCGGTACCTTGCTCAGGGGCGCTTCAGCAGTATCCACAGAGACAGAGCGATTTCTCTTGTCATGCTAGAAACTTGAACTGTTGACCCACCAATCATGGGCCCACTTCTCTGACCCCCCAGGGCTCAGGACGAACCTTAACCCCACTCATAAACGCAGGAGATTAAAGCGATGAGACAGAAGAGTTGGAGGTTATTCGTCCGCTCTGACTCACTTCTTCTTCTGCATCTCGCTGTCGCTGCCATGTTTTATACATGTTAACTAAATGTTCTGTTATGTTCAGCTCAGAACTGATTAAGATTTAACTTGATCTAACCTCCCTCTTTGTATCCGTCTCCTTCTTTCAGGTTGTCTTTGCCGTTCTCATTCCCAGGTGTCCCTGATCATGGGATCCTGACAGGAAGGACTTCCACATGCATCTTTGTTAAAGCACGGCTCTCGGCTCTGGTTGCCAGCAACCCCACATGACATCGTTCTATATTTTGAAATGCGGTTCGCGGCTTCTAACCCCCAGTACGGAAGATTTTAAGGTTACACCGTGATCCTGGTGTAGTCTGAAGACAATTTGTGTCACGTTGACTCAGATTGTTTCAGCAGACAAACCCAGATTCCAGTCAGAAGGATTCAGATGTGATGCTCTGTCTGAGCTGGACTTTCCTCCAGATCAACGTAGAGCGGACCAGGTCAAGTCCCAGAGCTTCCCAGCTGGAACATGGGTGGGTTCTGGTTTCTTTTGGATCTGACTGGGAGGTTTTGGTTTTAACGTTGATGATTTTATGTCTTCTTTCGCGCTTCTTGTCTTGGTGTCCCACAGGGTTCAAGTCCTGAGCCACATCTTCCTTTCTCTTCATCTGTTTCTGCTTTGTTTAACTTATTTACTTCAAATAAATAAACAAAAATATATTAAATAAATGAAATTAAATAAAACAAGACATTTCAGTTTACCGTTTTAGACCAACTGGCCTTTCACTGACTCGTCACCACAAAGGAAGTACAAATAAATGCTCGGAGCGTTATAATCTGATTGGTGGGGGCTTAATGGAAATGATCTGGTGTTGCAGATCTGTCTATGTGGGGACGAACACTTCTCCGTTCTGAGTGTGGTGCATCATAGTTTGAGGTCGGCCTCATGCTGTCAGTGACGGTTTATTTCACAGTCTTTCCCAAAAACACTTAGAAACGAAGATAAAACCAAATTAAACTGGTATTAAGAGGATCTTGGGGATATTTATGGATATTTATAACGTTTAAATGTCAAATTGAAAAAAAAAAGTCTGTTATATGTAGAAAGAAGTGAACGCCAGGAGTTTGGCCATTTGTGCAGGTTTTTGTTCTGTAAATTAGTTTAAAGTTTACTTTGATGAACTCTTTAATGCTTCTTCTGCATCCTGCTGAATGTTTTAATGGTTTCATGTAAAGTAATTTGAATAGTCTTGTAAAAGAAATGTGAAATTTAAACGAACTCGTTGACAAAACCTGCTTGACTGCAGAAGTTTTGTGAATTTCAGGATAATGAGAGGAAACAGCTGGAGTGTCTCGATAAACAGATTCTTAATTTGACTCCATTTTTGTTCATCTGCTGTGACAAGGTTTTTTTTTTTAATTAACGTCTTCTTTATTCTTTTATGAGTTTTAATTTGTTGAGGTATTTTCTGTCCTGGCTGTATATGAGTCCATGTTTTCACAGAACAGATGAAGAATGTTTAAGCTCAGCAATGTGACCTTTGTTGAAGCCTGAAGCTTCAAAATGAGGTTTTACACATTTTAATGGTGAGAATCTGCTGCAGCTCGGCTTCCTGCTGTTTGTGTCGGGATGTTTCCTTTTAAACGGCGCTGCCATGAAACAAGCTCCTTTCTTTTAAAACACACATGCTCGACATTTCTCCACAAAAATTCCCAGCATTGCTGTTGTTGAGGTGAGACCCGTCGATGAGTGTGACGGCTTCTTGCTTTCATTCCCAGAAAGCAGAGACAGGAATGTTGACGAGCTGAGGCGGAACAGAGATGCAGCCAGATGGAAAGCCCTCCTCTTTTGCTTTCTATTGATTTGTTCTCTACTCGCCGGTAGCCGCCCTTGAGATTTTAGCTGCTGAATCAGAGCTGCTTTTTATCTTGATGTCATCGTTATTTCTAAGCAAAATGATGCAATCTCAACCGTGCACAATGCCGCTCTTCACATGCTCTGTTTGAAAGTAAAGCTCACACATTCTGCACATTTCCAGCCATGGGGGACTGTTACTGCACTCTAGGGGGAAATAAACCTGCACAGACCCCACTAACCCTACAAATGCAGGCATTTCTTGACTTTGTGCATGTACATTGCTGCCTGAGAGTCCAGTGCACACAGCAGACACTATTTGCAGAGACGAACAGAGAGCAGCTATTCTGTCCTGCTGGAATTTCATTTGCCATGTTCCATTTGTCACCCTGCAGACTGAAAATAACCTGAAATTTGGTCCTGAAATGCTGCTATTTATAGAAAAATGTGACCCCTCTGGAGACAGTTGGGCCAATTTGAGCACCATGAGGCTTGTCCAAGTATAATTACACATGATTTTACAGTGCAGCCTATGAGCCAGGTGGTTTTTCTGACATTTATAGGTGCAGCTTTGTTGGGTTAGTGAAGCATTTTCCAACACTGATGGAACGATTCTGCAGCTGGAGTGGAACTGAATGTTGCATCGAGTTAAAACTGTTTGAGTGGAACTTTTTCTCCTCTCTGTTAGTGGTTCATGGACCAAGCTGACAATTAGCAGAAATGGGTCTCTCTCTTGTCCATCTGTCGTGTTGGAAGATCCTGACGGTTCTCATCTTAAATCTGGTCTCAGTCTGATTGGCTTTTCAGTGAGATGCAGAATCAGTGATCTTAATGAGACGTTCGGTCCTCCGCAAAGTGTCTTCATCCGTCTGAGCGACAGCTGTGGAGATCCCCGTGTCGACGTCGCTGCTGGATGGTGGTCAGAGAGCCAGTTGGCGTGCATCAGTCTGCCACAGCTGTGTCTACACGTGTAACTTACCATCACCAAGTATCAACCAATAGAATAGAATATAAAAGAAGCGTTATTGTCATTGTACAGGCTGTGGTGCAACTGTGTCCAAACACAGCCCAGCCTCTGTAACCCACAAATGACTTCAGTCCTTCTCGCATTCAGCTGCTGATACAACCACCAGACATTTACATACATGACATGCATTTCTGTTACACCTAGAATTAAAGTAACTAAAAAGTTTTTCTGTTCTCATGATGTGAATTTTCAGATGTTTCTATACAGAAATATATCACGAAAGTGTAATGGAAACCCTTTCCATTACACCCTTCCCGGACGTGACATGGGGAGGGTCATGTGACCCGTTCTTTTCTGCCAAAGAGGGCATTGTGCGGATCAAACAACAGTAAATTTCAGAGTTTTAGAGAATAAAATGAGGGAGAAAAGCTTCAAAAAGCCGTAGCAAATGCTCCACAGCAAGTAGAGCAATCAAAAACAATGTGGCTACCTCACATAAGCCGCAGTGCTTGTAGAATCTCATCCAGCTGACGAGATTTTACGAGAATTGAGAGTCATGCACTAAACACTATTTAGTGGAAATACCTGCAAATTACAATTTTTGTTTGTCGAAACTTACAAATATTACTTTTATTTTGCAGAAAAACTTTAATGTAAATGCAGCTATGCATGCACAATCCAGACCTTACAAATATTAGTAAAAAAATATGAATAATCATGAGAAATATTCACAATATATACAGATGCAGCATAATGAAAGGGGCAGAGAAGAGATTGCACTTCTGCTATGTGTTATTGCATGCATGAAACATGTTATTCCTTCATTATTTCAGACATCATCTATTGAGACACGATTAGAAATCTATGAAGTCAGTATACAATAAAAATAACAAAAACAACATTCAGGCATTTTAAACATGTTGTTCTAAAGCATCTTTCCACAGTTATTTTTATATTACAACATCAGAGTAGTTGATCACAGATGACTTGATCAGTAATAATCAGTGCATTTACTTGAATAGGTTTTCTTTTATAAAAAGATTATTAAGAATCATTTCTCCTTTTTAAATATAATTATGGACAAAAACAGTTTACTTTTTATCATTTTGTTTTACAATATCCAGTTTCCCCTGCGATGGACTGGCGAGCTGTCCAGGGTGTACCCTGCCTTTCGCCCAAAGACTGCTGGGATAGGCTCCAGCTTCCCGCGACCCTGAATTGGATTAAGCAGTTAGGAAAATGAATGAATGAATTAATATCCAGTTTCGTTCAAACACAAACTGTTCTATCCGTTACATAAACAGATGATTGTGTGAAACCGATTAAAATACTTTTTGTAATACATTAATAAGCTAAATGTATCGTTTATGAATAATTTTTCATCAAGGTTCAAGATGCTAGTGAACACCATCTGATACTGGTTTCTGCGTCTAACAGACACCAGCAAGCAGCGGATTACATAACAGAACATAAAAATGACATAACAGTGGGGGTAAAGGGACTGACTGTGACCTGAGCGAGACGACTGAATCAGAAAACATTCTTTAAGCGTTTATATGGATATTTGATAATCAAACAAAAAGGTAAAATAATGGAAATAAACAGCATGTTTATCTTAAACTACAATCTAACAATAGAGACTCATTTGTTGTGGCTTCAGTTTCTACCGTGACACCTAGCTTAAGACAGATAGCGAGCTAACTTCTCATATTTAGTAATGTGATTAATCCAAAAGCTGCCAAAGATTTATAATCTTTCAGTGTTTAATAGGCAGCGATGAAACCCAACAAAGATCACTGATATAAAGCATATTTACCAGTTTTGCTGCTGTTCGTGCCACTGGACTGTTTGTGTTTCAGTCAGTAACGAAGCAACATTCCCACCATCATTATGTTTCATTAAAACATCATGTTCAGCCAAACCTTTCAGAAACATTCAACTTCTCTACATCTAGTTTAAATAATCTTTTAATAAAGTTTAAACTAGGAACCATATTATCACTCATTTACATCCCGACAATAAGTTTTTTTTTGTGTTGTGATAATGCCAACAACGTGATTTTCTGACATTAAATATTAAATATTTAGTATGGACAATCCTTCTTAGTCCCCTTTTCCACAGTTGTTTAAACCTTAGCCTGACGGGGAGCTGGAGGACCTCAGGCTGATCTTTATCCACAGGCCACGCACTGCAGAGACCAGCCGGTAATGAAACCATCACCCCGAAGGAGCAGGTGGGGAGAGTGGGAGCTGGGAAAACTAATGAAGGTAGATTCGGCTCTGCGCTGCGATTTTAAATGCAAGTTTGTGTGGGAGAATGTGCTTGGGTGTATTTTACCAAAAGCCAAAGAGTCAGGGACAAAGGCCAGATGTGTGTGTTTGCTCCTCTGACTTTACCACCAACACCTGCTAACCCCTTTTAACTCGGCTCGGAGGAGGCCAGACTCTATTCAAGCCTTTCGTTGCTCATCTGAGTAGATTTCCTTCCTTCACACTAAGTCTTCAGTCAGTAGCTATGCAGCCTGGAAGTGGCAAACATGGATGGATGGATGGATGGATAGATGAGTGGATGGATGGACGGATAGATGGATGGATGGATGGATGGATGAATGGATGGATGGATAGATGGATGAATGGATGGACGGATAGATGGATGGATGGATGGACGGATAGATGGATGGATGGATGAATGGATGAATGGATGGATGGATGGATGGATGGATGGATGGACGGATAGATGGATGGATGGATGGACGGATAGATGGATGGATGGATGAATGGATGAATGGATGGATGGATGGATGGATGGATGGATAGACGGATAGATGGATGGATGAATGGATGGACGGATAGATGGATGGATGGATGGACGGATAGATGGATGGATGGATGAATGGATGAATGGATGGACAGATAGATGGATGGATGGATAGACGGATAGATGGATGGATGAATGGATGGACGGATAGATGGATGGATGGATGGACGGATAGATGGATGGATGGATGAATGGATGAATGGATGGATGGATGGATGGACGGATAGATGGATGGATGGATGGACGGATAGATGGATGGATGGATGAATGGATGAATGGATGGACAGATAGATGGATGGATGGATAGACGGATAGATGGATGGATGAATGGATGGACGGATAGATGGATGGATGGATGGATGGATGGATGGATGGATAGACGGATAGATGGATGGATGGATGGACGGATAGATGGATGGATGGATGGACGGATAGATGGATGGATGGATGGATGGATGGACAGATAGATGGATAGACGGATAGATGGATGGATGAATGGATGGACAGATAGATGGATAGACGGATAGATGGATGGATGAATGGATGGACGGATAGATGGATGGATGGATGGACGGATAGATGGATGGATGGATGAATGGATGAATGGATGGATGGGTGGATTCAGAGACACTGTAGTAAATATGGCGACAGGAATGTGTCAGCCTCCAGAAATAAAACCTCCTTCTAAGAGAATAAAAACAGCAGCTTTTTCAGTAAAGTGATTGGATACGGATGGAAACACACTTCTTGTTTCATTTTGTTCCATGCCGAACCCTTAAACGGGCAAAATGTGGAAAGTGTTTCACTGCAAGGTTTCAGCAAATAGATGTGCAAAGTGCAAAAACACTGAGCAAACCATCACCAGTGTTTTATGGAACATGTTGACGTAACATTTGTCCTGGAGAAGAAGCTCAGGCTGAACTCTCCTCGCTGGTATTATGAGGCAAATGTTAATGTTTTGTTACATTCTGCACCATTTTGTTTTGAAAATGCACACCTCCATTGTTTGCTTGTTGGAGCTTTTTATTGGAAGGGAGGTCGGAGGGCTGCAAGAGGAGCGGTGAGGTCTGGATTCACATGAACGTACATGAAGACATGGCTGGGCCAACTGGAGATCAATACAGAGTGAAATTGTCTTAGGATATGTGGGTTTTCCTGCTCTTTTCTGTTGCCTTTCCTCTGCTCCTGTCTCGCATCAGTGTGTCTCCATGTTGCTGAAAACTCATCCATGTCTGGACTGATTGCGTCCTGCTTATTAGCTTCTGCTCTCTGGTCAGCGCCAGTTTCTCTGCTTACCAACGATATTGAATGGTCATCTAAAAATCTGCCTCAGGCTCTGTGAGAAAACAGCTCAGTAATCTTGCTTTTCTTTTCTCCAAACTCAGGAATTGTTTGCCCCATGTGGACCCTTTAGTTTTTCAGTCGTACCCATTCGATTCGGGACCACTCAGTCCATTGAGCAAAGCACATACTAGTATTCAGCTAGATTCATTTAGAAGTATTTACTGCCTTCTGCCACTCTGCAGCAACACTGCCAGCTGCATAGCAGGAAACCAGTCCAGTCTGAAAAGCCACCCTGGTCAGTAGTAATCTCTACTGTCAGACTCTTTCACCACTTACCCAAAGACCCCCATGTTGGCTTCTCCACAGCCTGCCTCATTCCATCCCTCAGCATATCAAGACCCAATCTCAAATTTATGGTCGCCATAACACCTCGTTCTCATGCTCAAGTAATCCATGAAAAATACATAGTTTCTTCTGATGTTACAGGACGGGCTCCATAGGTCGAAAAGCATTAAATGCGTAAGAAAATAATTGTTGAAAACAAGAAAGATGAAACACTTTATACCAAAACTGATAAAGTTAGACCTTCTCAGACAGTCCTTTTTACCACAGTACGTACCTATAAATGTCTACAACTAATAAAACTGACAGGAGATAAAATACACTTCCTAATAACAGAATCAGAGGAAATTTTCTTCCTGAAACCATTTGTCACCTGCACAGGTGTCACAGTTCACACTGCTTATTTCCAGTTTATCTGAACAATATAATCCTGAGATTAATGTAACTATAAGGGGAAACTGAAGACTAGTTTTTAGTAAACACGTGGTCAGATACAAGAAAACTGCATCCCATCTGACGTGTTTGTCGTTTACACACACTCACACAAGGTATTTCCCCGTTTAATTCAGCAACAGCCGAAAACAGCTGCGTAGACTGTCGTCAGGCTGCACGAAATCAGTGGATTTCCAGTGATTAGATGGAGCCGGCAGCAGTGCGGTGGCTCAGCCCAGGCTGATAGCTAATCCATGATGTGAAATAATTCCCTCTGAAAAATACAGCAAAGGCTACAAACGCTTCCTCCAAACTGCCAAATGAGACGGCAGTATGCAGGCATGAGATCTTCCTCTGACCCTCATTATAATCTCATTTAGGATAATAAGAGGATTATTTTTCTATAATAGGATAGTTGAAGGATAACTCCTAGCTTGAGGTAAGTATCATTTATAGATGAGCATAATGTGTTTGGGGAAAATATGAGTCATCTTCCTGTTTACTCGAAGAGAAGCCTCCTTGACATTATGGCTGCTGTTGTGAAGCATCTGAGTGTGACATGAAGACTGGTAGCAGATGAACTCCGCTCCGTGCCCGAGGCCGGGAAAATGAAGCAGGATTTGTGGCTCAGTGAGGTAAATTCAGGATTTACTCTGAACTCAGTGTCAGGAAGGTGGTTCCTTTCTGATCAGTGCTCCAAGCTCTCATGCTGCTGGATATTTTCAAACTTGTCCTCCTTGTGGAAACCTTAAACTTTATGTTTCAAATTTCTAAATAAAACACCTCAGTGGACATAAAAGCTAATCTAGTGCTTGGCTTTGTACCTATGCAAAGTAAGTAACCATATTTATGGACTTAATTATCTTAGAATAAGTTGATTATTCACTACAAAGACAATTACAAACTTAAAAAGTTGCAGCAAAGAAATGAAATTATGTTTTTCATCACAAGAATTTGCTGAATGAATGTTGTCATCCCTGAACTCCTACAGATACCTGCTGGTGAAACAACCTTTGGCTGGACGTATGAATCAATGACACATTTCAGAGGCTCAGTCCAGGTTATTACCTCCGCCAAGGAGCTCATGTTTTTAGCTGTGTTTATCTGTTGGTGTTCAAGATAACTCAAAATGGATTCTGATGAAATTTTCAGGAGTTGTTAGAAATGTGTAAAGAAAGAAGTGATTTAATTTTGGTGTTGATCCAGATCATCGTTTGGATCTCGGAATGTTTTAAAGGCTGTGGTGGAGATTTGCGCTCTCCCAGGGCTTTTCTAGTTGAACTTTGTCGTTCTGGCTTTTTTTAAATTTTGTTTTGATTTTTTTCGGGCAAATACCTGACTCATGATTCTAACATCTCATTGCACTTACAAAGTAAACCATAACCCATTGCTATAACTGTTGTTGCAAAGGTATTAAACAAAGTTTAAATGTTCCATCGCTGAACAACCAGTGGGTCCCCATGTTTCCTACAACAGACTCCCATGAGGTATGTTTCTTATAAAAGCGGTTCTATGATGATATTTCTAGTTTTCTGAGCTTTCTGCAATGTTATATCGTTGAATATTCTTCAGACATATGAGCGGCATGTTTGAGTTTTCCAGCACTGTCTGCGTCAGTTTCCATGGCGACGGAAACAATTGGTTTTAGAGAGGTTTTTCTACTTCGAAGGTTTAGTGACGTCCCGGGGAAGGGATTCAGTGATTGGTCACCTTCTATGGGCTGTGCACGTTCATGAGAAGAAAACCACACCCCGTTTCCTTGCTCAGTATAACTACATTTAGTCGTTGACCAATCAGACGCAGCCTGCAGGACAGGGCGGAGCTTTCTCTGTTGGCGTGTTTCTGGCAAAACCTGATCTGAGAGGATCAATACAGAAGGAATGAAGGGTTTGTGAAAAATGATTGATTATTTCCTGCCGTCTGGACTTGCATATTAAAATAAATTAGACTGAAATGTGCATCATAGACACTTTAACAATAAGCAGTCAGATATTTTGCAGGATGAGCTAAATGGTTAATGACACATTAATGTTTGCACAAATCAATCAGGTTATTGTTTGGTTCAAACATTTTGGCCTGCTTTGTTCAAAACCACCAAGTTTCTGAATGAAACAGCAGTTTCAAGCTTCATCCATATCTATTGGTTAGCAAAGGTCAGGTTGGGGGGAAAGTAACACAAACAAAGACCAGATTTATTTCTTCCTTTTCCTGGTAACTTATCCAGGTCACGGAGGGGAATCCCACACAGTCACACACTTAGTTTGACAAGTGTGTTGTGGCAAGACATTCGATAGGACATACCCCGCACAGACATGACCATCTGACTGAACGTGGTGCAACATTTGTGTACCGCCACAGTTTGAAACAGCCTTTAATCACCTCATAGTTTAAAATTTTCTCAGCCTCTCACATTTGTTGATTCTTGTGTTTCTAAAAGTGAGCGTAGAGGGCAACGACATCAGCGACACCTCTGCTGTCCAAGCAGAGAGAGACACCTTCTCTGCTTTTAAGATAAGACTTAAAACTTTTTGATAAGGCTTATAGTTGTGTGTGAAACAATCCATATTGTCTCTCCCTTGTTTGCCTTTACTCTCTTCTTGTATCCTTGAACCAAATTAGTGTACCATAAAAGTTAGTGATTTGAGATGGTGCTATTTTCTCTTCAGTGTTGATCGGTATTGACCTTGAATATTCTCTTAGAAGTGGCCGTCGATGAATTTTGTTGTGAACTGGAACAAGAGAGGAGAATAGTGGGATATGGAGGGATTAACAGGGAGGACAGGCAACTTGGAACCAAACTAAAGGTCACTGTGGATCAAACACTGATCCTCAAAAATCTGTGTACTGCTGCCAAATGGTCACACTGTGTCTGTGTGATGCAGTTCTTTTAGTTTGGCTGACAGTACGATAGGTCAGCTGATCAAACACACACATGTAAGTGAAACAATACACACACACTTTCACCTGGTCCTAAACAGGTCTTCATGAGGTAAATGGTGAACGACTACTGATTTAAGGAAACCAAAAGTCTGAATCGCTTCGTGGGAAACTGCAGCAAACCCATGATACAGCAGATTGTAGAGACTTCTGAGGGAGGAAAGAGTTCAACTAATGCTTTTCTGAAAGGCTCTCGATTTACCAGCCGATCTACGTTCCTACCCTCACCTATGGTCATGAGCTGTGGGTCGTGACCGAAAGAACCAGATCTCGTATACAGGCGGCTTAAATGGGTTTCCTCCGCAGGGTGGCCGGGCTCTCCCTTAGAGATAGGGTGAGGAGCTCAGTCATCCGGGAGGAGATCAGAGTAGAGCCGCTGCTCCTCCGCATCGAGAGGAACCAGTTGAGGTGGCTCTGGTATCTGGTCAGGATGCCTCCTGGACCTCCCTGGTGAGGTGTTCCAGGCACGTCCCTCTGGGAGGAGACCCCGGGGAAGACCCAGGACACGCTGGAGGGATTATATCTCTCGGCTGGCCTGGGAACGCCTTGGGATCCCCCCCGCAGAGTTGGCAAATGTGGCTGGGGAGAGGGAAGTCTGGGCTTCCCTGCTTAGGCTGCTGCCCCCGCGACCCGACCCAGGATAAGCGGCATGAAGATGGATGGATGGATGGATGGATGGATGGATGGATGGATGGATGGATGGATGGATGGATGGCGTTATCCGTCTCTCTCATCTCTGTGGAGGAGCTCTGCTCCACTCTTCTCTCTAGTGTTGCTTCAGTTCTTTGAGGTTTGTATCACTGGTTTCTGGAGCTCTCTGAAGGTCCCACCACAACTTCTCAGTCAGGTCAGGTCTGGACTGGATCATGTTAGCGCCTTGTTTCTGTTGTAGTTTGGGATAATTGTTCTGTTGATTTAAGCCAAGCATTAGCTGTATGACTGATAGACTTACATCTGACTCTACTATACTTTGGTATCCAGAAGAGTTCATGGTTGTCTCAATGACTTTGATATGTCCAGATCATCTTCTCTACACCATCAGATGCAGCTTTACCAACTTCAGCATCGATGCCATCTTATTATATATTTTTTTTTCTCCTGCAGCCCTTTCAAAAACGCCGGTCTAAGTCTTTTTAACTCTAACATATGACACTCTGACTGAGGCCTGAGATGCAGCTCTTTGGTTTCTTCCAGTTTCTCTGGGCTTTGCATGATCTAAACTTGCTAAGTGAACTTGCTAAGACATCCAGGGAGGATTGGCAGCCATCTTGAGTGTCTTTTTCTTGCTAGTAATCTTTGTCTGTGAAGAATGATGGACTCTGGATAGCTTAGAAAGAACCTGCTAGCTGTGCCCAGATTGGCGGTCTGCAACAGTTAAAGGTCATCCAGATTGTTGCTGGTGTCCTTCTGCATTGGCATTGCGCTTCCACCTGGAACTGATTTAAAATCACTGCTTTTATAAATGTGCAACCGGCGATGATCCGTCAATGAGTGCATTGATCATGCTGTACATGATCAATACAATGAGTGCATGTCATGATCATACAATGAGTGCATGTATCATGCTCCACAGATGAGGATTCTTTGGCTTAAATTTTTGGTTTGAATTATTAATGATAAAACAGTGTAAAATGTCATCTGTTGTTGATCTGAAGTCGTGTTTACTGCATTTTAAAACCTGATGAGATTTAGAACTTTTTTTTTAAAAATCCTAACAAACAGCTAAATTCAGAAGGACCTTGCACATACAGATAACACACACACACACGCACACACACACACACACACACACACACACACACACACACTCTGCAGTTGTAATGTGTCATAACTCATTAGTAGCAGCAACACCACCAGTCTCTTCCGAGGCTCCCTCCTTTTTTCCTCTGCTATCACTCTCTGTGCCTTAATTGGTTGTTCGGAGGCAAAGCAGTATTAGTCACAACATGAACAAAACCTTAAAACCCAAAATATGATGTTTGCTGCCTACTGAGTTACAGAACAGCAGCAAAAAGGAAAATTCAGTTCACTTGTACTGTTATGTTGTTTGAATTGCTCTTGCTCTGCCTTGTAGGAGAGTGGTTGACATAAAAACAACTAAAATATCACAGCAACCCCCTCACAACCATTTCACCAAGTCGTTTTTTCATCAAATTTTTTTTATTTACTGAACAGTTGAAGTTCAAATAAACGAAAATACAGGGATATTTTAACGGCTATCCATCGTTTATACTTGCTTGGTGGAAGACATGGTCATTGGGGCTGCAGTTTATCCCAGCGGTAAGAAGACAAGATGCACCCTGTAGACCTGTATACCCTGGACAGATTGTCTGACAACCACTCACACTCACTCTCAAGGCTCATTTATGCCAAATGCAGAAGACAGATATGCAGATGGAAGGTTCTTCCATCTCCTGCATCAGTTTTGCATGTAGGCTACTTTTATCCCTTTTCAAAGGGCTTAACGATCTGTCACAACGCAGAAAATGTAGCAAAAAGAACATACGCAGCTGTAGACCTAACAGGAGCATTTGAAGAGAGGCTGTGAGTTTGTCTGCAGCTACAGCCACCAACTAGTGTTAAAACGTACTTCACGTACATACATGAGCAGAAATAGACCTTTACTAGTCAGGAAATTTTAGAGATGCCAATGCATGATGTTGGATTTGGGTTAGCTTCCTTTAAACACATACACACATACATATCCACACTATACTCCAAATGATCTAAATCAGCTAGCATTAGCATTTGTTAGCAGACCATCTTTAGGTGCTATTTTCTAGACATCTCTTCACAAACAGCTTCATTAAACAGGTAAACGTCACCAAATAAATGTGCTTAATCACCTTTTTAACCTAAGTTTAATAAGTATTTGTTGGCCTGTGGTAAGAATAGAGCAGGCACGTTAAGCTGATGTCAGCTTTCTACAGGAAGGTTTATTCTCCAGGTGTGGCCTCGCTCTACAATAAGCAACCAGTGCAATAGGCGCCCCCTGGTGACTAGATGTAGAACAGAACTGCAGTAAAAGACAAAACAGAAATAAATCTGAGAAACAAAAAGGCAAAAACAATTTATTATTCCTTCATATGTTTGACTGTCTGCGTCCAGAAAACCTGCAGATTGGTAGGAAAAGGAAAAGTGCATTTTCACTTAGCATCTACAAACTTATATTGCAAACCATCAACAGACTGTAATATAATGTAAAAATTATGCTATATTAGGGCGTAGAAGAAGAAACGGCTGGCCAGTAATGAAGCCCAGTTAATAGCTCCAACATATGGAATCCAGGACAAATGTCTTCTTTTTGACTTCACCTCCAGCATCATTATGAACCTACAGCACCATTAAAATCCCAGAGCTACCACAGCAACCAGATGGTCTTGTTAAGAATGTCTCCTTTGTGGAGGGTGGGGGGTGCATGTGTGCGCAATGGACAGCCGGGCAGTAGAGATGCCAAGTGACATTTAGCAGGCAACTTAGCAACACAGGTGCTTTTTCATCTGATGCATCCACAGAGGAGACCTATAACTGAACGGTGGAAATGATGGACTGAGACTGGAAATCATGGAGAAATGAAGGGAAAAATGAGACTGAATTACTTTCTTTTTCTGTCTGACATCCCTGGAAAGGAAAATACTTACACACTCAGACACACAGGGGTGTGGTGATGTGGATGGAAATGTACTAGTTAAAAATCTGGATTAAAGACAATATTAAGGACTTTAGAAGTGCTCATATTGAGAGTAAAGCTTGTTCCTTCCTCCACGAGAAGCCAGAACTTTGTTCTTGTTCTCGAGGCTCCGAGAAGAAAATGACGTCAATTTGTTCTCGCCGACGTGTTTGAAGACAGTTCTCGACACATCGGGCAGGAAGAACTTTTATCGTGTGATTGGTCATACATGTGAGGTGGGCGTGGTTAACATGGTGAAAGCAGGAAGCAGAGTTGCCGCTTCCGTGTTTTTACTGTTGCAGGTAAAACGGATTGTTTTTATAAAACAGCTGATCGAGGTGGAGAGAAAGTACCAACATTTTCACATGTGGCATTAAAACACTCGGACCCAGCCGCGTGCACGACCCGCCCAGCCGCGTGCACGACCCGTCCAGCCGCGCGCACGACCCGTCCAGCTGCGTGCACGACCCGCCCTGCCATGTGCACGACCCGCCCAGCCGCGTGCACGACCCGTCCAGCCGCGTCCACGACCCGTCCAGCCGCGTGCATGACCCGCCCAGCCGCGCGCACGACCCGTCCAGCCGTGTGCACGACCTGCCCTGCCATGTGCACGACCCGCCCAGCTGCGTGCACGACCCGCCCTGCCATGTGCACGTCCTGCCCTGCCGCGGACGGAGTTGCTCGGTAAATATGAAACTAGAAACTCGGAGAGCGGAAACCTCCGCCGAGCACAATGTTAAAGAATCCTTTTAAAACATTCCTGGATCCAAACGGTGATCCTGATCACCACCAGAATTTAATCACTTCTTCTTTTTCACATTTCCAACAACTCTGGAAATGTTTATAATAATCTGTCCATAACCTTTTGAGTTACCTTGAGCACAAAGACGGCAGGAAAAACATGACCTGGTGGAGGAAACAACCGGGTTCATGGCACATAAAGCAGACATCGCCCCCCACAGTGACCCCTCCCCGCTGCAGACATGCTTCTCCTGGAGGATGGATGGACCTGATGGAAGAGACTTTTTTACTTGTTCTTCCAGCCTCAAAATCAAGAAGTCAGTTCTTGGTTCTCGTGGAGGATGGAACGAGTTTTAATCTGTCTTCAGAATGAAGGTAATGTTAAGAAAACCTGCTCTGGTTGTTGGATTGTTGAGTTGTGCCATAAATCACAACCCTCGACTCTATAACACCCCTTGACAAACCCTGAAAGACTCATTGATCCATCGGACAGACATTATTACACATGCTGGTGTGGTGCTTAGAACTGTGGCTTAACAGTAAGAAGGTTCTGGGTTCGAGCCTCAGCTGAGTTGGAGGGGGTCGAACTGTTTTGGGGGTTCCTTCTGAGCCCCGTGGCTTCCTCCCACTATCCATAGACATGCCTCTTAGGTTAACAGACATGTCAAAACTCTCCCAGGGTAGATAAGTACAACAAACAGCAGAAACACTAAAAACAGACTGAAGAACACTAAAGGGTCCAAATAAAACTCATCCATCCATCCATCCATCCATCTTCTGCCGCTTATCCGGGGTCGGGTCGCGGGGGCAGCAGCCTAAGCAGGGAAGCCCAGACTTCCCTCTCCCCAGCCACATTTGCCAACTCTGCGGGGGGGATCCCGAGGCGTTCCCAGGCCAGCCGAGAGATGTAATCCCTCCAGCATGTCCTGGGTCTTCCCCGGGGTCTCCTCCCAGAGGGACGTGCCTGGAACACCTCACCAGGGAGGCGTCCAGGAGGCATCCTGACCAGATGCCCGAGCCACCTCAACTGGTTTCTCTCGATGCGGAGGAGCAGCGGCTCTACTCTGAGCCCCTCCCGGATGACCGAGCTCCTCACCCTATCTCTAAGGGATTGTGGACCAGAATCTCCTCGAAGCCGTCCGGAAGTCTTTCTCCATGGCCTCGCCGAACTCCTCCCATGCCCGAGTTTTTGCCTCGGCGACAGCCGAAGCCGCATGCCGCTTAGCCCGCCGGTACCCATCAGCTGCCTCCAGAGTCCCACAGGCCAAGAAGGCCCGATAGGACTCCTTCTTCAGCTTGATGGCATCCCTCACTGTTGGTGTCCACCAACGAGTCCTGGGATTACCGCCACGACAGGCACCAACTACCTTACAGCCACAGCTTCGGCCGGCCGCCTCAGCAATAGAGGCACGGAACACAACCCATTTGGACTCAATGTCCCCCGCCTCACTCGGGACATGTTCAAAGCTCTGCTGAAGGTGGGGGTTGAAGCTCGCTCTGACGGGGGACTCAGCCAGACGTTCCCAGCAGACCCTCACAACACGTTTGGGCCTGCCAGCTCTGACCGGCTTTCTCCCCCACCATCTGAGCCAACTCACCACCAGGTGGTGATCAGTTGAAGCTCCGCCCCCCTCTTCACCCGAGTGTCCAAGGCATGTGGCCGCAGGTCCGACGATACGACTACAAATTCAATCATCGAACTGCGGCCCAGGAAATCCTTATGCCAGGTGTACATATGGACACTCTTATGCTGGAACATGGTGTTCGTTATAGACAATCCATGACGAGCACAGAAGTCCAATAACAAAACACCATTTGGGTTCAGAGGGGGGGGACCATGCCTCCCAATCACTCCCCTCCAGGTCTCACTGTCATTGCCCATGTGAGCATTGATGTCCCCCAGCAGAACAATGGAGTCCCCAGAAGGAGCACCCTCCAGCACTCCCTCCAAGGACTCCAGAAAGGGTGGGTACTCTGAACTGCTGTTTGGTGCATAAGCACAGACAACAGTCAGGACCCGTCCCCCCACCCGGAGGCGGTGGGGAAACTACCCTTTCATCCACCGGGGTAAACCCCAACATGCAGGCACCAAGCTGGGGGCTGATGAGAATGCCCACACCTGCTCGGCACCTCTCACCATGAGCAACTCCAGAGTGGAAGAAGGTCCAGCCCTTCTCGAGGGTTCTGGTTCCAGAGCCCAAGTCATGCGTCGAGGTGAGTCCAACTATATCTAGTCGGAACCGCTCAACCTCGCGCACAAGCTCAGGCTCCTTCCCCACCAGAGAGGTTCCACGTCCCTAGAGCCAGCTTCTGCAGCCGGGGATCGGACCGCCAGGGTCCCCGCCTCTTGCTGCCGCCCAGCTCACATTGCACCCGACCCCTACGGCTCCTCCCGCAGATGGTGAGCCCACGGGAGGGACACATAGCTTCATAATATGGTTAATCTGCTAATGGATTCCCCATGAGCCTTAAAATATTACATAAATAATAATATAATGACATTAATGATATAAATGAATAAATAGTAAACATTATAAATTCATTCATGAATTATAAATTCATTATAAAGAAAATATAAATAAAAACAAACAAAAATAAAAACAATGCTCAACAAAATGAAAAACATTCATAACTGCAAATTTAGGTGAAAATAAAACTTTAGGAAAAACCGAATCTTTGAAAGGACACAGACTTCAGACCACAAAAGGCCAATTAATGTTTGACGCAGAAAACAGACATTTTAAACCGTCTCCCGCCTCAGTTCCATGCATCATGTTGTCTGTTGTCCAGGGGCTTAAATGTTGAGTTGTGTAGCTGACACACAACCAGCGACACAAACCAGAGAAGAAGAAGGCGAGGGAGAGGAAGAAGAGGTAAGCCGTGTCTCATTTCAGGGTCTGCAATTCAAAGTATGCAGACTATGTAGGCTACAAAGTTTTTTACTGTTATGGCAACAAAAGATGGAAGAATGAGGACACATGGAAACATGTCTACGTGTAAGCGAGCGGAAATGGGCTTT
The DNA here is from genome assembly GCF_933228915.1 of Telmatherina bonti. NCBI lineage: Eukaryota > Metazoa > Chordata > Actinopteri > Atheriniformes > Telmatherinidae > Telmatherina > Telmatherina bonti. Next base: position 35,877,418 of record NC_136627.1, on the reverse strand, counting down.
AAGAAGAATCTATGAGCTTCTTTAAGAACAGTAAATTGGTCTTCCGTTTTTCTTTGGGCTGTTTGCTTTAGTCTGAGATTTTGTTTGGACCTTTGGAGTGTAGAAAGAAATGTTAGCCAAGCATTCTGATGTAAGACAAACAGAAAGACTTTTTCTCATTTGCATTTGTTTATTTGTGTTTATGTATAGGTGTGTGTGTGTGAGAGTGTGTGTGTGTTTGCGGGCTGTGACATTAATAGACAGCCTTCCTGCTCTGAGATGAATGAGAGGGCAGATTGTGTTGAAGCTGATGAAGTGGCCTGGTGCTCGTTAGACGCTTGCCGATAAGCTGATGGATGCTTCTCAGCTTTAAGGCGGTGCTCCTGTAATGATGAATGAGGTCGCGTTTACAAGGCAGCTCATCTCTCTACTGTTCGTCCTGCTTGTCTCAGAAAAACAAGGACCTTCGCTGTTCATTGAATTATTTGATTTAATAAAGAAAGCCTAATTGAAACTAACTAGCAGAGCCTAAGTGTGATTAACGATGTGGTCATCGACAACAAAGTGCAAGACGATTGGTTCAGGCTAACTCCCTCAACATGGGGGACGTTTTTCAGCCAAGGTGGATAATAGAAGCAAACTTGTTGATATTTTTATGTATAATCTGTGAAAATATCAACATTAAAAGCTTGTTTTGGGCCGCTGGCATGTCACCACTCTGCACTGCACAGACTTCCTCCACCGGGATGTTACCGACCAGCTGCTTTACTAAACCTCTATGGAGCATTTCATCTGGTTTTCACATCAACAAGGTGAGGCCAGTCAAGTCTGGACACACTTTCCAATGAAATCTAATGAGAAAGTGTCTCCAGATGTTTGGCTGGGAGTGTATTTGGCCGTTTGACTATTTTACATACCAGCCTGAACCTGCAGAAATAAAGTGCAGCTGCTCAGTGACGTCCAGCACTTTGGTCCGCCATGTTGTTGTTTTTAACGTGCGTCTGAGTCCTGGATCTGCTGCAGGGTGACACGAGGAGCCGGAAGGAGACAGAAAGTATCTGCAAACAAAAACAAAAGACATACAGAAGGAGGGAATTAAACACAGATGATAACTGTCAGAGTGAAACTAGATCATTATTAGATTGGAGCTTTTCTAAATGAGAGCCAGAGGCAGCAGATCAGAGAAGGAGCAATTGATTTCCAACCAGTAAGAACAAACAGCCTTTGAAATGATGCTCTGATTAGGCCAGGCAGCAAGATTAGTTCATCAATAACACAAATGAAAAACAATCTCTCTTTATCTTGAAAGCGCCGCGTCTCCCTGCTGGAATTCTTTAACCTCGACTTCGTTTCTTCTTCTGTGAAATGAGTCTGCGGTGGACAAATCGATACTGTGTCCGCCACACTGGCCGGTCACTTCCTGGCCCGTCTGAATGTCAATGCCACGTCTCGGTTCTGGTGCTGGAAAGCCTCGGACCTTAAAGAGGAGTCTGAACTCTGAGCTACAGCAACCTTCACATCTGAAGTATCGTTGTTAAAATTCAATTTCAGCTTTATATGTACAGCGCCACTTCACAACAACGTGGAAAGGACAGAAACAAGGCAGGCTGTAGCCAAATAAAACCAGTTTATCAACAACTCAGGAAAAATGTCCAACAGCACATAAAGATGTTAGAAGCAGAGGTTCATCAGATGCAGCGTCAAACTCCAACTAGTCGAGTCCAAGGCCAGCAAAACAAAGCATGCATGGAGGGGACGTGGAAGGACGGACTGGTCCAAGGTTTAGAGAACCAGCCAAGTGTCCCTGATTAACCCCATCCACCAATCCCTGCATATCAGAACCAGGAGAAAGGAGACTAGCTGAAAGAGCCGTGGCAGAACACGGATACAGCTAGTTCTACCTAAAACCTGCTATCCGTAAAAACAGCTGGGGCTTTCATGCAGTCGCTGCATCACACCCGACAGCGTGACGTCCAAGAGCTGCATGCATGTTATCAATCAATAAACAGGATGAGAACAGGCAGTAAAATAAGGGACCTCTGATACATGTCTGTGTCCTGGTATGACCATCATCTGATGACGAGTCATTTAGTTAAAGAGCAGAAACAAATGTTTGTTTCCAGACAGAAAATGTGGTGATTAAACTCCAGGCTTAGTTAGAACGACCACATGTTTGTGTTTCATCAGATACACAAGACTGTGCAGCGAAAGTGGCTTTACTTGTTTGTGTGAATAAATTTACGACATTTTTTTCATCATAATTAAAACCCAAACTTACCACAGAAACATATTGTGGTTAAAAGCTGCTTTCTGACCTGCAGCGAAGAAGCTAGAAATTATACGGGATGGAGTGGAGAGAATTCACAAAGAAATCACAACTGAGAGAAAGAACAGAGTTCAGAAACCAGATTTAGGAGCTTCTGTGTGACGTTTTTAAAAGAAATAGACGATTTGTAACTCGCTAGGCTGCAGAGAAGCAACAGAAGAAGAGAAAGGCTGCCTCAACAAACATTCATCTCCTCAAAGAGAAAGATGTTTGGAGGGAAATGTGTTGCTGCATGAAGGAAAAGGGAGACAAAGAAAGCAGAAGAGGTGAGAAAGAGGTCTATATGCATTAGATACAGAACGTTCTGGCTCAAGCTGACACTTTAAAGCTTTTATGCAGGTTTTGTCCGTCCCACCTGCCCAGATGCACGGAGATGCTGTTTCTGGACCTCATCCAACCTGCTGATGTCTCTGATTATACTTCCTCAGCATAAAATCTAGTCTGAGAGCAAAAACTCAAGTTTGAAGATGAATATTTGTTCTGAGCATCTTTATTCTTCAACAACCTGGAGCCTCTGAAGGTCTATCAATACAACAATGTAACTCCATGTTTGGTTTGGTTTTCAGGTGTGATTTGGTCCGTTTATGGGCCTTTATGGATCCGTGTCATGATGGAGCTTACGGCTATGAGATAGATATTGTCTTAATATGTGATTATTCTGTGGAATTAATGTGTCATTGTTTTATCATAAACAGCAAAGTTATTATTCATGACATATCAATATCCAAATCTAGCCTCTATCTCGGTGAGAGAAGCTCATTGCGGACATGTAGGTGTTTCATCACAGCTACAGCTCCTGTTGTCATGGGGGGGTGAAGGCTCAACAGGTTTAGGAGACAGTGGTCAATCTGTGTTAAATGTCTACATCACATACATGTTTCTAAGAGTTATGTGAATTCCATCCATCCATTCTCCACCACTTATCCGGGGTCGGGTCGCGGGGGCAGCAGCCTAAGCAGGGAAACCCAGACTTCCCTCTCCCCAGCCACATCTGCCAACTCTGCGGGGGGATCCTGAGGCGTTCCCAGACCAGCTGAGAGATATAATCCCTCCAGCGTGTCCTGGGTCTTCCCCGGGGTCTCCTCCCAGAGGGACGTGCCTGGAACACCTCACCAGGGAGGTCCAGGAGGCATCCTGACCAGATGCCCGAGCCACCTCAACTGGTTATGTGGATTTATTTATTTATTTATCTGTAATAAAATAAAAAAAAAACTGTGGTCCGATAATCTGACATCTCTGAGTCTCATGTGTCTAACTGATCCCACCATCTTGAGTTGGAACAAGGTGGGTGTTTGCCACAAGTTTTAATGACGTTTGAGCCTCATGTGGGTCAACAGATCCTCTTTTCCTCCGACAGAAACAGAAAAGAAGTTCTGGGAAAGCAGAAAAGCAGAGTTGGTGGCTCAAAGGTCAGCGCAGCGCTGAAACATGCCGAGTGCTGCTCGGCCACAACAAGATGAGTCCCGAGTCAGACACAGGTGTGTGTCCATGCTTCTAACACGCCATCAGCATCCCAGCATGTCACACACCGCCGAAACACAACAGCACAACACACACACGTCGGCTTTCTCATTACTACCTGAAACACACACTCCCTCTTCACCCCCATTAACAACACACACTCCACATCTGAAAACAACACAAACACACTCGATCTGCTCTCAGGCTTCACTTCATTTCCATCACACACACACACACACACACACACACACACACACACACACATCACAGCCTCTTCATCCTCCAGCTCGCCTCTCCTCCCCTCTGAGAGTACAGAAAAACATGCAGAGTAGTGGAGAACAACCTCTCACTGCCTCCCTCCTCTTCATCTCAGCTGCTCTTCATCTCCATCCCTCCCCAGCGGCGCCACGGCTCGGCTTCTCTACCCATCTTCATCATCCTGCTCCGTCCTTTTGGCCACACAAATCGCGCTCCTCCTCTCAGTCCGGCCTTGTTAAACGGATCATTACAGGATCATTAAATGATGTGAAATGTAATAAAAGTGGGAAATAACAGGAGTTTCTCACCTGTCAGAGCTGCTCAGGACTAAATATAAAGCAGCTATGATCACAATGGATATTTTCCTGTAGGAAATTCTACTGAGTATGTGTATTTGTACTATTAGGTTTCAGGAGGAAATAGTAGCTCTGACTGTGACATGAGTGTACATGGGCTCTGAAGGAAGACATAAGATCGTAGTTTGTTTTTCCAGCTCTTGATGGTCTGTCGCTGACGTCATGATCATCTCTTGCATCATATTCATCACTTCAGCTTCCAATAGGATGGTTCAACTTTGGCTTCAGTCTCATTTGACATGTTTACGTTGACGTTTGGGGGTTATTGTCCTGGTTACGGGTCTCGTCTCCATCCCTGACTCGTCTTTCAGCTCCCTCATGGGGGAAGAAACGCAGCTCATTGTGGATGTGTGAGGTAACCATCCACACAGAAACGCTGCAGAGACACTTCAGTGACAGGATTTGTGTAACAAAAGGCAAATTTTCCATTTGCTGTTGATCTGAACACGACAGTTAATGCAGAAACAGTAAGTTTAGAGTTCTCTGGGTTGTTGGGACCAACAGATCCATGACACACCGACAGGAAGATGCTGTCCTCTGCCTGAAGAATCCCAGTGAGGAGGAGGTCTGCAGAAGGATCTATAGAGACCATCATGCTAAGAAATTTGACACGTGTGTAATCTGTGCAAAGTCAAGTAAAGATCCATCGCAGTTTGTTTCGAGTGCTCCTCATCAGAACGATCTCACCAAGAGGACTGGTGTGTCGTTGAGGATCCACTGAAGGACTGTTGCATGCTTCTGCATATCCTCAGTCATCACAATTTACTGCACAGAAATCAGTCGTCGAGTCGCAGCGTTTGGGAGGAAACGTTGTATTAATGCAGATCGGTAAACATGGATTTTTCTGATGCACGTAACGTGACCGAAGGTCGATGCCGACGTGATTCAGTTTATTTACACATTGGGACAAAATGCATAAAAACTAGAAATAAAAAGAAAACACAGACGTTCAAACAGAATGTGTGGATGCATGAAAGCCAGGAAATAACCGTGATCATGAGCAAATGCATTATTATTATTAATATGCATTATTAATAACAACAACTAAGTCTTACATCATCTCAATAAATAAGTCAGTGCTGCAGAAACTATTTGACCTGAGAACTGGAGTTGGATGATCCACTTCCCTGGTCTCAGAGAGGACTGGATAGGCGGCGTTCTGGACTTTTCTTGGGACACCTGTAAGGACAGTGCTCAGTGTGATAAATCCAATCCACTTTGTTTATATAGCACATTTTATGAATGGAACCAGTTTCCAAAGTGCTCCACAGAATAAAACAAGTAAAAACCAATAAAAAGTTTTATAAAATGAAATAAAAAGACACAGAGGACCACACAACTCACGCGGTGTTGAAAGCCAGAGACTTAAAGCGCTCTGGGGTAGGGGGGGGGGGGGGGGGGGCAGGACATTCCACAGAGAAACGCAAACATCCTGCTGAGTCATCAGTCCTGTAATCCTCCAGATGTTTTTGCAGGAGGTGACTTTTTTATAGTCCGCTTCCTGTATTTGATTCGCTTGAAAGGAACCGAGACCTGCGTTTGTAGCTGGACCCATTTTTCTTCTTTGGCTCCAGATTTATTATTTCATTCCTGTTTTATTTTCATTATAATGAAGAAAGTTCCTGAACATCCGATCTGTAACCTGATCGATGCATCTGATCAGAGATCAGATTGGACTACAGTCTCTGGGTGCATCGTTGTGCAGATTTGTGTGTTTTCAGCCTAAGATGACATAAAAAGGAGCAACAAACCACAATGGTCCCTTATAAATGAATTATTTCTACTGTTGCTTAGGAAACGGCAAAGTGAATTAAAATGGAGAAGATGATGATTTATGCAGTTATTCAAAGAATTGCAGAGTAAGTTAAAGAAAGAAATGAAACTGGAGGTGTGCGAGCGTCCTGGTCTGGGTAGGAACAGTTTCACAGGGCTGCTCTCTATCGACCATCTGTGGTGGAAATACTTGTTGAAATGCATGAGATTTTTCAGCTCCAGTGCCACTCTGTTAAACCCAACAGCAAGAGGTGTTCCACAGGACGGTCCTGCATCCTTCTTAACATGTACAGAAAACAGGCCTAGATGTGTTGCTTCACCAGCAACCCTCAGCTTGTGTTGGATGCTCAGACACAAACAGAACCACCATCTCTCTTCCAGGATATTTTTAATGTTTTCTCACTACCTGCAGCGAATCTGTGGTGAATCTGTTTCCAGGTTGATGAGAACGTCATTTCCTCTGCAGAGACCAACATGTTGCACGCAACGTTCCAGTGACAGAATTTTCACCCTGAACTCACCTTTTACTGTCATGTCTTTCCATTTCCTGTTAATTCAGAATCATATTTCCTTTTATAATTCTCACCGATCATTATTCTGACACGAACCTCACCTTCTTATCGTCATTGTGATTACATCTGCTATAATAGTGAGTTACTACTGACTGGATTGTAAAATGAATTAATCATAACAAGCCAGTGTTTGAAAAGGATAAGCTCCTCATGTTTCCCAACATCTCAGACATCCCTGCTGCTGCTGCTCAACTGCATGTATCTAAAAACTCCTCTTCCTCTGCAAACTCCTCTTCCTCTGCAAACTCCCTCTTCCTCTGCAAACTCCTCTTCCTCTGCAAACTTCCTCTTCCTCTGCAAACTCCTCTTCCTCTGCAAACTCCTCTTCCTCTGCAAACTTCCTCTTCCTCTGCAAACTCCTCTTCCTCTGCAAACTCCTCTTCCTCTGCAAACTTCCTCTTCCTCTGCAAACTCCTCTTCCTCTGCAAACTTCCTCTTCCTCTGCAAACTTCCTCTTCCTCTACAAACTCCCTCTTCCTCTGCAAACTTCCTCTTCCTCTGCAAACTTCCTCTTCCTCTGCAAACTTCCTCTTCCTCTGCAAACTTCCTCTTCCTCTACAAACTCCCTCTTCCTCTGCAAACTTCCTCTTCCTCTGCAAACTTCCTCTTCCTCTGCAAACTTCCTCTTCCTCTGCAAACTTCCTCTTCTTCTGCAAACTTCCTCTTCAAACTTCCTCTTCATCTGCAAACTTCCTCTTCCTCTGTAAACTTCCTCTTCCTCTACAAACTTCCTCTTCCTCTGCAAACTTCCTCTTCCTCTGCAAACTCCCTCTTCCTCTGCAAACTCCCTCTTCCTCTGCAAACTTCCTTATCCTCTGCAAACTCCTCTTCCTCTGCAAACTTCCTCTTCCTCTGCAAACTTCCTCTTCCTCTGCAAACTTCCTCTTCCTCTACAAACTTCCTCTTCCTCTGCAAACTTCCTCTTCCTCTGCAAACTTCCTCTTCCTCTTCCTCTCCAACCACAGTGTTTTTAACTTGGTTTTTTAAGTGTTGCATGTCATCTGCATGTATTTTCCCAACAGGGTCTTTCAGTTGGTTTCATGGTGTGTCTAACTGCAAGGTGAATTATGTCAATGTATAAAGACAAGGTGTCTTGAATTCCTTCTTAACTCTACTATGAAGCATCAGGAGAGCTTGTCTATCAGGGTAAATGCATTTTTTAAACATATTAAAATATCCATCCATCCATCCATCCATCCATCCATCCACCTTCTGCCGCTTATCCGGGGTCGGGTCGCGGGGGCAGCAGCCTAAGCAGGGAAGCCCAGACTTCCCTCTCCCCAGCCACATTTGCCAACTCTGCGGGGGGGATCCCGAGGCGTTCCCAGGCCAGCCGAGAGATGTAATCCCTCCAGCGTGTCCTGGGTCTTCCCCGGGGTCTCCTCCCAGAGGGACGTGCCTGGAACACCTCACCAGGGAGGTCCAGGAGGCATCCTGACCAGATGCCCGAGCCACCTCAACTGGTTCCTCTCGATGCGAAGGAGCAGCGGCTCTACTCTGAGCCCCTCCCGGATGACTGAGCTCCTCACCCTATCTCTAAGGGTGAGCCCGGCCACCCTGCGGAGGAAACTCATTTCAGCTGCCTGTATACGAGATCTCGTTCTTTCGGTCACGACCCACAGCTCATGACCATAGGTGAGGGTAGGAACGTAGATCGACTGGTAAATCGAGAGCTTCACCTTCTGGCTCAGCTCCTTCTTCACCACGACAGACCGGCGCAGAGCCCGCATTACTGCAGATGCCGCACCGATCCGTCTGTCGATCTCGCGATCCATCCTTCCCTCACTCGTGAACAAGACCCCGAGATATTTAAACTCCTCCACTTGAGGCAGGACCTCACTCCCAACCCGGAGAGGGCAATCCACCCTATTCCGGCTGAGGACCATGGTCTCAGATTTGGAGGTGCTGATTCTCATCCCAGCCGCTTCACACTCGGCCGCGAATCGCTCAAGCGAGAGCTGGAGATCACGACCAGATGAAGCCAACAGGACCACGTCATCCGCAAAAAGCAGGGACCCAATCCTGAGGCCACCAAGTCGGATCCCCTCAACATCTCGGCTGCGCCTAGAAATTCTGTCCATATAAGTTATGAACAGAATCGGTGATAAAGGGCAGCCTTGGCGGAGTCCAACCCTCACCGGAAACGAATCCGACTTACTACCGGCAATGCGGACCAAGCTCTGACACCTGTCGTACAGGGACCGGACAGCTCGTACAAGGGGGTCCGGTACCCCATACTCCCGGAGTACCCCCCACAGGAGCCCCCGGGGGACATGGTCGAATGCCTTCTCCAGGTCCACAAAGCACATGTAGACTGGTTGGGCAAACTCCCATGCCCCCTCCATGACCCCAAAGAGGGTATAGAGCTGGTCCACTGTTCCGCGACCAGGACGAAAACCACACTGCTCCTCCTCAATCCGGGATTCAACTATCCGGCGGACCCTCCTCTCCAGGACCCCTGAATAGACCTTACCAGGGAGGCTGAGGAGGTGTGCGTGTGATTCCCCTGTAATTGGAACACACCCTCCGGTCCCCCTTCTTAAAAAGGGGGACCACCACCCCAGTCTGCCAATCCAGTGGTACTGCCCCCGATGTCCACGCGATGCTGCAGAGGCGTGTCAGCCAGGACAGCCCCACAGCATCCAGAGCCTTAAGGAACTCCGGGCGGATCTCATCCACCCCCGGGGCCTTGCCGCCAAGGAGCTTTTTGACCACCTCAGCGACTTCAGCCCCAGAGATAGGAGAGTCCACCCCTGAGTCCACCAGCTCTGCTCCCTTATGGGAAGACGTGTTGGTAGGATTGAGGAGGTCTTCGAAGTATTCCCTCCACCGACCCACAACGTCCCGAGTTGAGGTCAGCAGCTCCCCACCTCCACTGTACACAGTATTGATGGAGCACTGCTTCCCCCTCCTGAGCCGCCGGATGGTGGACCAGAATCTCCTCGAAGCCGTCCGGAAGTCTTTCTCCATGGCCTCGCCGAACTCCTCCCATGCCCGAGTTTTTGCCTCGGAGACAGCCGAAGCCGCATGCCGCTTAGCCCGTCGGTACCCATCAGCTGCATCCAGAGTCCCACAGGCCAAGAAGGCCCGATAGGACTCCTTCTTCAGCTTGACGGCATCCCTCACTGTTGGTGTCCACCAACGAGTCCTGTGATTACCGCCACGACAGGCACCAACGACCTTACAGCCACAGCTCCGGCTGGCCGCCTCAGCAATAGAGGCACGGAACACAGCCCATTCGGACTCAATGTCCCCCGCCTCACTCGGGACATGTTCAAAGCTCTGCTGAAGGTGGGAGTTGAAGCTCGCTCTGACGGGGGACTCAGCCAGACGTTCCCAGCAGACCCTCACAACACGTTTGGGCCTGCCAGCTCTGACCGGCTTCCTCCCCCACCATCTGAGCCAACTCACCACCAGGTGGTGATCAGTTGACAGCTCCACCCCCCTCTTCACCCGAGTGTCCAAGGCATGTGGCCGCAGGTCCGACGATACGACTACAAAGTCGATCATCGAACTGCGGCCCAGGGAATCCTGATGCCAGGTGTACATATGGACACTCTTATGCTGGAACATGGTATTCGTTATAGACAATCCATGACGAGCACAGAAGTCCAATAACAAAACACCATTTGGGTTCAGAGGGGGGGACCATGCCTCCCAATCACTCCCCTCCAGGTCTCACTGTCATTGCCCACGTGAGCATTGAAGTCCCCCAGCAGAACAATGGAGTCCCCAGAAGGAGCACCCTCCAGCACTCCCTCCAAGGACTCCAGAAAGGGTGGGTACTCTGAACTGCTGTTTGGTGCATAAGCACAGACAACAGTCAGGACCCGTCCCCCCACCCGGAGGCGGAGGGAAACTACCCTTTCATCCACCGGGGTAAACCCCAACATGCAGGCACCAAGCTGGGGGCTGATGAGAATGCCCACACCTGCTCGGCGCCTCTCACCATGAGCAACTCCAGAGTGGAAGAAAGTCCAGCCCCTCTCGAGGGTACTGGTTCCAGAGCCCAAGCCATGCGTCGAGGTGAGTCCAACTGTATCTAGTCGGAACCGCTCAACCTCGCGCACAAGCTCAGGCTCCTTCCCCACCAGAGAGGTGACGTTCCACGTCCCTAGAGCCAGCTTCTGCAGCCGGGGATCGGACCGCCAGGGTCCCCGCCCCTTGCTGCCGCCCAGCTCACATTGCACCCGACCCCTACGGCTCCTCCCGCAGATGGTGAGCCCACGGGAGGTGGGGCCCATGTAACCCTTTCGGGCTGAGCCCGACCGGGCCTCATGGGCAAAGGCCCGGCCACCAGACGCTCGCTCTCGTACCCCGCCTCCAGGCCTGGCTCCAGAGGGGGGTCCCGGTAACCCGCGTCCGGGCAAGGGAACATTCATGCCCAGGTTGGTCATCATCATAGGGGTCTATGAGCCGTGCTTGGTCTGGTCCCTCCCCTAGACACCTGTTTGCCATGGGTGACCCTACCAGGGGCATAAAGCCCCCGACAACATAGCTGCTAGGATCTTCAGGACGCACAAACCCCTCCACCACGATAAGGTGACGGCTCAGGGAGAGGCATATTAAAATATAAAACTGCAAACCTTGAGCTCACCTTTATGACTTACTGGGAAAGTGTGAAAGTATTTAGTTGCATATGATGACAAGCCAGTGAGGAGAAGCTGAATATAAACTTCAGCAGAATCATTTCTGCTCCCCTTTGCAAGCAAATGTGGACGTTCATTTTCAGACGATGTCAAATGTTGGCGTCCTCGTGTTTCCATTGTCATGTTGTTTAGATGTTTGACCCACATGCAATTCAGGCAAACCTGGAGAGTTAGAAAAGGTTTTAGTGAGGAATGAGGGGGTTTGGTTTCCGTGAAACCCAAAGGCTGGTTTTACTGTAATGACAGATATGAGCTATGATGATAGAGAATTCTTGAAAAATGATGAATTTCCTACTTGTTAGTGAACTGTAAAGAATCTAGGTGATGTCAGGAGATCTGGGAGGCATGGTGTCAATGGTTTGAACCAGTGAGGGTTCCCCGTGGGAGGGCCGGCAGGCTGCACAGTGATAGCTTCCAGATCCGGAGGGCTGCCAGTAGAAGATTCCAGGTTGGTTGTTATGGCTGAAGTGATCGCTGGAGATGGTTACGGCAGGGAAAAACACGGGGAGTTCAGGAGAATCCAGGAGGTAGGTTTCTGGAAAACAGAGACTCTTTACGTTGCACTAGGATCCAAGTGTACTTAGAAAAACAAAGGCTAGCTTGGGTTTTACCACAGGGCTCAACAACCAAGCGATGAAGGACTTGCTCCAGCTCCAGATACAGTTCAGAGAGATGATGACAATTCCTCTACAGGTGTGCAGGACAGCACACCTGTGGGAAATCCTCCTCCAGGAAAGGGTTCTTCAGTGGAACCTGAAAAACACTGCATAGAAACCACCCAGGTTCCTGACACCCATGTGTCTTTTCTAGCTTAGTTTAGCTTTGTAGCTGCGTTATCTCATTCCCTTTCCTTTTCTTCTTCTCCGGTTTATTCCTTTTGCTGGTTGTGTGTCAGCTGTAGAACTCAACACTGCCCCCGGTGGTTTCTGGTGGTATGTCTCCGTTTTCTGTGTTGAATGACTGAAACCTGAAACGAGACCAGTTTATGGGTGTAACCGATGCAGGAGACTGTCAGAATCTCCACTTTGCCTGCATATCCATCTGCTGCATCAGTTTGTAATCCTATTCCACTGAAAGCAACATTAAAACCAAAACCAGCTGTTCCTTATTCGCTCCAACTCTGGTTTGTGAAGAAGGCTGCCTGGAAGGTCTCAGTGGAAGTCTGTTGTTTTTATGTTAAAATCTATTTTCTGCTGGACAGAAATGGAGAAGCATTTTTCATATCATTTCTCCCACAGTGGCTCCATGCTGGTTTGAACCCAGCATCTGAATTAAAACCAGTTATTTCTGTCAAAACCAGACCAGCTTCTGACCAGCCTGCATTTGGATCAGCAGTGAATGAAGACGATCTCAGCTTCTCACTAAGTTTCCCTGCTGTTTTATCCCGTAAAACCGACATTTGCTGTTGGGCTTCCTGCTTCTGTGTGGAATTGTAGAGGTCCAGATCATGTTGTCGGCTGTTTAGAGATGCTGCAGTGACCATAAATACCAACTGCTGTTTCCATCAGGCTTTAAAAAGGTAAGCTGGTGTTATTACAGCTCCTGTTTGCAGGGAAAACAAGACAAACACTGTGATCTGTGGACATAATCGGTCTCTGGGGTAGGAATCCAGATTACACCAGAAGGAAGTTCAGACAACAGTTTGGAAGGGATGGTATAACATGTTTCAGAGGAAAAGCAAGTCCTTACCTCACCAGGAAGCACAGACGCTCCTCTTATCAGGATGTTTCGGGGAGATTATTTCCTGATGTTGGGGAAGAAAAAGGAGAATAAAACCTGCCTGACTTGTTTTACAGAACAGGATGTTGGATGTTTGTGCTGGCGAGTTTACAGAAGAAATCTGTCATTGTATGTGCTTTGACTTTGGTCCGATAGACTTCTGAAAAGGATGAAACACTCCGTGTCTCTGCTGTGAAGAGATTTTGCATCTTAACACAGAATCACATCTTTAATTAAATTTAGAAGAATAACCGATGGCGTAGCGGCGATGTTACGATACGGCGAGATTTTCATCCTCGCTGCCAAACATCACACATGGAAGAAGATCCAAGTCTCTTCATTTCACTCTAAGCTTCTTATTGGGAGACAAATGCAGTGTGGGATGGAAATCAGGTGTGTGTGGGAGCTTTATTCATGCCATATATTCATGTAAGTCCTCCTCTGGAGATTATTTCTGAGAAGTGACATAAAAAGAAAAAAACACAAGAGTGGAATAAATTCAGAACAGTTAGAGGATGAAAGAGCTTCAGGCTGAAGTTATAAAGAGCAAAGTGCAGCAGAAAGTTAAGCCAGAAGAAGAGTTACTTCTCCATGACAATGGCTGCAGATGTGCAGGTCAGCTTGCTGGCCCGGCCTCCGTTCACCTTGTTTCAGGCTTTATCTGGGAAAACTAAGTGTGATGAGACGATGGACGGATTCTTTTAACTGGAGAAGAATCTTTATTTTCTGAGGAAAAGAGCTGAAAAGGACTGCAGACTACGGAGCGTACAGATCTGAGTCCACTTATACGCATTTCACTCCACTAAGGATGGGACCGCACAAAGTAACGACAAACTGTTACTTTCATATCATCTCACATGAAAAACACTCGACTGCAGAAGCCACGGTCCTTCTTTTTATACCACGGCAGGAAACAGTCTGGTAGACACCAAATGTCTTCTGCAGAGGTCATTTGTCCCCACATTTGTCCCCACAAAGGAGATTCACAACTTATCCATCATTCTAAAACAGAAGATCTCTCCACCATCTGACATGGCGGCCTTGCTGGGACACGTCCAGCAACCGTCCACCGCTCCATCCATCTGGACCGTCCGGGGCAGAGGACATTCAGCAGTGAGTACAGCCTGCTACATATCTGCCAGGAACAAGACATTTCTTGTTCTTGAGGCCCTGAGAAGGAAACAACGTCATTTAGTTCTTGTGGACGTGGTTGAAGACAGTTCTGGACTCTTCAGGCTGGAGGAACTTTTCCCTCTGGGGTTCTGAGAAGTATTGCGTGATGAGTCGGATGTTTGAGGTGGGTGTGGTTAAGATGGAAATAAATGAATGGACCCACTTGAGAATTTTTTCTGATGCAGCTTAAACGGAGTGTTATGGTAAAACAGCTTAATGGGTCAGTATGGACACGGTTATGACCCGGCTCGCTTGGGGAAAAGAACGGAGCATTTAGTAAAAAGGTGCCAGATGGAAAATTAGGAGTTTCTGAGAATTTATTGTCACAAGACAAAAGAGTGGATAATGAAGAGAGAAGGCGGTTAAACAAATAAAAACTACAACAAACCCACAAACGGAAGCTGAACCACTGAATATACAGAAAACCAGTACTGAGGCCAATCATCTCACAGGATCCACAGGACAACCGTTCCAGTTAGAGAAATGGCTCCACACCAGCAACGAGCTGTCTTCAGAAAACAGCTGCTGCATGATGAGCTGCAGCTTTTTCACGCTGGTTGGAGCCGTGTGCAGCAGCCGCTGGTCCGAGGGCAGCGATGAAGAAGGTGTGGTGCAGTGGAGCCAAGCCCAGCCAGGTGATGCCACATGGTCATTTGCATACAGGCTGGATGGAACAATGAGATGAAACTCATTCGGCTTCCCAGCAGCCTTGGGCCGGCCCAAACCCCCCTGAGATAGGAATGGGATGTTCATTGACGCTTTGTCCTCCTCCCTTGTGCCCCGGTCTGAATTTGTGCTAATGTGAATGAGGTGTTTTTTGTCTCTGTTGACCATGTGTGGTGGAAATGCTTTTTGGAATGCATGAGATTTTTCAGCTCCAGTGCCACTCCGTTAAACCCAACAGCAAGAGGTGTTCCACAGGGCGGTCCTGCATCCTTCCTAACATGTACAGAAAACAGGCCTAGACTTTGTTTTTGCCTCAGGCGCAGTCTGGAGGTACCTGTTTCTTTGCCCTCCACCCTGAATGTACCTCTGTTCTTATGTGTTGTAAGGCGGCGCTGGATGTCCGGCTGCGAGGCCTTGGCTACTCGGACCCGTGACCTGTATATAATGTTTGTCTGTTAAATCTTGGACGACCTGAAGCTGAATTTCCCCTCGGGGATGAATAAAGTTTACCTAAACCTATCTGGTGACAGATGTAACAGACACTGTGGACAGAACTATGTGGGACCCTTATCTGCAGACCAAATGGAATTTTTAACATTTAAATGCATATTTTGAAGAAAATATCCCTTATTAGCTGTGATATGTAAAACCACGGTGTGTCCATTGTTAAATGTACGAGTAATACAAGTAAAATCATGTTTTTCTTTTAAACTTTCAACTTGAACTACCTCATCGAATTAAAACTCAGTGTATAAAGTATGATAAACAAGATTTTGATGATGATTTCAGGTGGATATTTACCAAGTGGTTGCTAAAAGTATCACCTGAGTGACTGATATACCTTTTCTTGATTTGTGAGTGTTTTTTCAAACAAATCAGCCGTTTCCCAGACTAAAGTAAAGAGTTATTGGATTTCTTTAAATCTTATTTCCATCACTGCTACAAAACATAGAAGTGACGTTTGGACCAGCGTTTCCTGTTCCCTTGTAACCGCCGCTTGACTGATGGCCACCGTACAGCAGTAAGCATGCACTGCAACAGCAGGCTGAGGATGTATGAAGTGGGAATTGAAACGTATACGAGGTTTTTAAGGAAAGAAATAACCCGCTGCAGGAGTTTGCTGCTGAAATCGATGCCTGCCTGTTGACTGCTTGACGCAGACCTTTATTCATCCACAGTACCAACTGTAGTCCAGGCACAGATGAGATAATCCAGTTAGAGAGGAGATATTTAGGGAAATGGAGCCAGGTGCTTCTTAAATGTGATCCATCTACGACCACACAGCCCAGGGCAGCATTACATCCTCCACAAAGAGATGTGTAGGAAGGTCCAGGAAAGAAAATCAATGCCCACAACATACTGCACCATGGACTGCAAGATCTATACAGAGAAAATATTGCTGCCAATACGACACCGGAGCAACATTAGGCGCTGAAAAAGCCCGAGGAGGAAAAAATAGAGCCATAAAGTAGAGCTGGACGATGTCACGGCCATGAAGCATGGTGCGAATGCTGCAGCTCGCCATCCTGCACACACACAGGGAGGGGTGTGTGGAGCGAGAGCATATCGATCCTACGGTGAGCGAAGCAATGATGAAGACGAGTTAACCATAATAATCAGCTGCGTGAATGAAAACCTGTGGTTTATGAATGAAACAGAGTGATGGATTGGAAGGAACACAGATGTAAAGAAAAGGTTGTAATTTGTAGAGAGAGTGCTTCATCAGGATCCACTCTCCCAGAACACTGATAGCAAGGTTTGTTTGTTTATTTGATAGACACAGTGCGTAGAGACAAACATCCATAGCAACAGATGGAAACATGCAGCTAACAGCTAATTTACATCCATGAATCAGAAACAAGTGAAGAAGAAATGTGTAAAACAATAGTGTTTGTAGAGCTGAAAGGAATAAAATGTTAAATATGACATTGGGACATAAATATATTTGTATTTTACACCTTAAAACTCTTTAAAAAGAAGCTAAAAGGACATCTTTTTAAACTTGCTTTCACATAGTTTTATTAGCGTTTCATGTTGTTTTGAGTTTTTGTGTTTTATTCTAAAGCACTTTGTGCTTTTTATCTATAAAGGTGCTTAAAAAATAAACATTCACTTCCTTCCTTGACTAAAAGTGATAACTAAGCTGGTTTGTTTTCAACCAGCATTAAAGCTGTTTTTTTTTGTTTTTTTTTTATTTCAGTCTGAAATGTGGGACGTTTTCTTATTACATCCAAAACATGATCATGTGATCGCGGACAGCCGCAGCACCCTGACACCATTCTTTTGCTGTTTGGTTTGATTCTCAGTGTTTTATTTTCCACACCGCTTAGTCTAATTCAGGGCTGCAGAGAAGCTGGAGCTTTTCCCGGCCAATAGCAGGCGAGAGGCAGGGTACATCCTGGACCGTCGCCAGCCGGTCGCACGGCCCACACAGAGACACCAACACCACACACACTCACATGCACTCCCAGGAAGAATGTGGAAACCAGCTATGGGGCCTACACGGTGGAAGCAAGCCTTAGGATCCCAGAGAGAACCAATGTGGTGCAAAACACACACACACACACACACACACACACACACACACACACACACACACACACCATCCAGGCATCAAATCGTTTGAGTTTCATTCAGTTCATGATGACCTTATTCTGGATGCCTGACAGTGAGGAAATCAGCGTTACTTCTCCTTTAAGAAGAGGAGAGACTGAAAAAAGACCTGCTGATGGTGAAATGTGGCTATTCTATTAATAAATGTAACTATAAATAAACCAGGTTGAGCAGCTGAAGCCATGATGTCACACAAACAACCTGAAACCAGAGAAATAAGGAGGAAGATGATGACTGACCTCATCAGGTCTACTAAAGTTTGTCACCTCAGGAAGCCGCATCAGGTCCTCCCTCCTTATAATATTATTATAACTACAATATCCTCTTTAATACTAGCATATTGATCTGTACTCATATATACTTTATTATTTTTTTCTCATTTTAGGTGTTTTGTCCGTTTCGTCTGAAGTGCTCGGTTTCCAATGTGCTTTTACATTCTGCAAATGGCAAAATAAACTGAACTGAGTTTTATGTCTCTGGTTTATGTATTTATAGTCATAAACACTCCAAGGCACCTCCATCCGGTCCACCTGTTCATCTGCTCACAGACAGACATCGGTAATCAGCCAATCACAGGGCAGGATTCAGTCATGCGAAGAAGACTTGCAGAAGTTCAGACTGAAGGAAGAAGAAAAGGATTTAAGTGATTTTGAAATGTCGATGTTGGTTGGAGTAGCTCAGGAGCTGCTGAGCTAAATGTTCCAGAGCAGAATGATTTCAGAGGAAGACTGGGTGGAGACGTAGCCCAGGCATCACCAGCTCCAGACCTCCTGGACAGCTGTCCTGCAGGTTTTAGATGTTTACCTGCTGCATCACACATGATTAAAGTTAAACAGACCTCCAACAGTTTCTTAACAAGTCCTGCTCCAGTCTGTTGATGACCGACTGATTTCAGTCAGGTGTTGTGCAGCAGGGAAACATCTAGAATCTGCAGGACTCTAACCCAGAGGTGCAGAGTTGGAGCTTTGCACACTGTCTGGGAGTTTCCAACACATCACGTCCCACCTTGCAGCACATGATCCACAGCAGCAGAGTGCTCCTGTCAACAGGAGACACAGACTCACCAGAACTGGACAACAGAAGATGGAGAAACGTTGCTGGTCTGATGAGTCTCCAGTTCAGCTCCAGATTCACATGGTAGGATCAGAATCTGCTGGAAACATCATGACAACATGGATCCATCCTGCCGTCAGGATCAACGCTTCAGGCTGCTGCTGCTGGAATGGTGTTAATGAATCCCCTTGGCCATGTCTGCATGAGGGAATGCATGGAGCTGCTGCCATGTGATTGGCTTATTAGACAGCTGAAGCGTCCATCCATCCATCCATCCATCCATCCATCCATCCATCCATCCAACCATCCATCCATCCATCCATCCATCCATCCAACCATCCATCCATCCAACCATCCATCCATCCATCCATCCATCCATCCAACCATCCATCCATCCATCCATCCATCCATCCATCCATCCAACCATCCATCCATCCAACCATCCATCCAACCATCCATCCATCCATCCAACCATCCATCCATCCATCATCCATCCATCCATCCATCCATCCAACCATCCATCCAACTATCCATCCATCCATCTTCTGCCGCTTATCCGGGGTCGGGTCGTGGGGGCAGCAGCCTAAGCAGGGAAGCCCAGATTTCCCTCTCCCCAGCCACATTTGCCAACTCTGCGGGGGGATCCCGAGACGTTCCCAGGCCAGGTGACAGATATAATCCCTCCAGCGTGTCCTGGGTCTTCCCCGGGGTCTCCTCCCAGAGGGACGTGCCAGGAACACCTCACCAGGGAGGTCCAGGAGGCATCCTGACCAGATGCCCGAGCCACCTCAACTGGTTCCTCTCGATGCGGAGGAGCAGCGGCTCTACTCTGATCTCCTCCCGGATGACCGAGCTCCTCACCCTATCTCTAAGGGAGAGCCCGGCCACCCTGCGGAGGAAACTCATTTCAGCCGCCTGTATACGAGATCTGGTTCTTTCGGTCACGACCCACAGCTGAAGCGGCCGGTGTGTGTGTGTGTGTGTGTAAAGTGAAGTTGATGGCCAGGCAGGTGGATGAAGAACGGTTCATGGTCAAGCAGATATTAATGTGAAAAAATGAAAAGCTGGAGCACACACACATGCTGCCACATCCATGCAACAGCAG
This sequence comes from Telmatherina bonti, assembly GCF_933228915.1. Taxonomy (NCBI): domain Eukaryota; kingdom Metazoa; phylum Chordata; class Actinopteri; order Atheriniformes; family Telmatherinidae; genus Telmatherina; species Telmatherina bonti. The sequence goes on along the minus strand of NC_136627.1, from coordinate 35,857,715 downwards.
GTTGGCTGATGGATGGTGATGTCACCACGGTTACGAATGAAGCATTTATTCCACTATGAATAATGTATACGCTTAAGCTCCTATACGTCAGCTCCTTTCTCCCCTGCCGTCCGTCTCTCCTTCACTCTGTCCACGCCGCCGTCCATCCATCCGTATCGCTCTGCCCGCCTCCTCATCTCCCAGCACAAATAAGAACAAATTGAAGCTGTAGGGAGAGTGTGTGTTTGTGTGTGACTGAGGAGTGTTTGTATGTTCCAGCTGGTGTGTGTCTTTACGAAGAGAACGTTGAAAAAGCAGACTTCAGCCTGATGCAGCACTGAATTTCTCTTCATGCAGGATGTAACAGGAAGAGTCTGCAGACAGCAGAACATCAACCAGCCTCACCTCAACCATCTTTTACGTTTGTCCAAACATCTAGCAGGTTTTATTTCTTTGTCTACGCTTGTACTTCTGTCTTACTGGCCAGTTTATGACGCCTTTTTGAATCATTCCCACTTGGTTTAATTTAATTCTGCATGCTGAACAGTGATTCAGTGCAAATCAGAAGGAATTCTGTTCGGTAAATAAACTGAGTTTTAAGATGTGTGACAGGTCTGTGATAAACGCAGCTCAGTTAGACGCCGCCTTTTCTGTTCATTTTGTGTTTTAGGCTCTTGGCAGGATGATCCAGACTATTTTATGGGGGGGGGGGGGGGGGGGGGGGGGGGTCCAGGGCAGTTTAGCAACTCTTTACCTGCTTGTAAAAGTTTCCTTTCTGCTGCATCAGTACGCGAGCCATGAAACACTGGAACAGAAGAGGAAGGCCAGGCTTGATGAGGCTGAAACGCTTCTCTGATTACTGATCGACAGCAGTCTGTGTCTGATTAAAGCTGCACCCACAAGCCAACGGGGAACTCAGGATTTCTCATTTGTGAAAGAAATCACAAGTCTTCCGGCCTTTTCCACACGCGGCAGGTTTTTTCATCCAAACAAAAGTGTAGATATATACTGCATTAAAAACGTTTCCGACCACAGTGAACATCTGCAAACGTTCACGCCCACCTGCTTTCTGCGTCAGCATGTCGACGGACATGAGCGAGGATTTAGGACTGGAAACGTCTCATGTGTGACACGTGTTCACACAAATTACAAATTCGCAAGGGCAAACATCGCTGATACGGATACCGATACTGATGCTTTAACTTCAAACTTTACAATTATTTAATGTTTTTTCATTCATTATTCATCACAATCATAATAAAATAGTCACAAAGGTTTTTGTCAAATAAAACTTTTTTATTGGAAATCCTGATTGAAAGAACTGAGGAATTAAAATGAAAGATTTGTTTGATAGTAAAGATTTGTATGATGACATAATTTCTCCCTTTTATAAAAAAAAAAACAAAAAACAAACAAACAAAAAAACGTTTAAGAACAATCAAGTCAACAGTGGGAATGAACGAAACGAAAGCAAAACCTACTGTTTGATTTTCATTCACATTCTTTGTTTTGTTTTGTTTTGTTTTTGTTTTTTTTATCCCCAAAGCCCTTTACAAAAAAAAAACAAAAAAACATATTGATACCAGTTTGATGGTATTGATCGATACCACTGCTAGCCTCGGTATCAATATGATCAGCTTTTGGATCGATCCGCCTATAGCTCTGAAATGAGTCGTTGTATCTACAGTTAATTATAGACCGGGTGAGGAGGATATTTGGTTTTATAAAGACCCAGCTGTGTGTGTACATGCTCTGGTAACAAGTTGTTTATCTTAATCTTTATTTCCAAAAAGCTTCGTTGAAGTTCACCTCAGAGTTAGAAAGATAATCAGTCAGAACATGTGGTGTGATATTGTAAAGCAGGGATGCCCAGGTCTGGTCCCGTAGATCCGCTCTGCTGCTATGTCTTCTCCAACACGCCTGAATCGCATGAAGGTCTGGCTAGCTATTCAGGTGGGTTGGAGCAGACAAACATGGAAAACTTGCAGGACTTTAGCCATTGAGGACCAGGGTTCTCCACCACCGTCGTAGAGGAAGGAGAGCATCATTCATCACACAGCTGCTGCAGTCTGACGTAGCTGGAAAGGAAGCGAGAAGAAGCCTCAACCCGTCTTCAGAAGGCGAAGACTGTCATTGAGCATTCAGTGTGTTCCTGGAGAAAAAGGAGTGCTTTAATGAGCCTAAATCCCTGTGGTAGATGCTCGTAGCTTGGACTCGTGGGTTGCTGAAAGCTCATTAACCTGCACTCTTTATGTATTTTACTGAAAGCAGAGTCTGAATATTAAACGCTCCAAATGTTAATGCCGAGACCTCAACTCCAGAAGATGTAAATTCTCTGCTGCCGAGTGGAGGCAGTCATAACAAAGTGTTCTTTTAGCTGCTTACCAGACCGAACTGAGACCAGAAGAAGAAGAAACATCCTCTGCATTGGATTTGGGTTTCAGACATTCTCTGGTCTGATGGTCTGATTCCTTGACCTTTCACCTCCTCGTCTCCTGCGCTCCTCCTTCCACCCCTCCTCTTCGTCTGTCCACCTTCTCTTGGCTGTGCTAACTTTCAGGAAATGCAAATGAGAGTCGCTGGAGTGGAAACACCTCGTTTCCCATGTAGACGAGAACGTGGAGCTACAACACAAGCACAGAAGTGAGTTTACAGCTTGGTTTTCATAAACCAATGGATGTGAATATTTCCTGTTCTCATGACCATTACCAGAGGATTTCTCACATTTCCAACAGAAATTCATCTGAAACTTTTCTCTGATTTAAAACTCCAGAAGCGTCTCCTCTGAAAGCTTTTTTGCTGATTTGATTTGCAATTGAAATATATCTTTTTTCCAGCTGATTTACAGGATGTGAAATCTGGAAAGATGAGGACTTTCGTCATTTCTGTTTACAGAAGGAAATGATGCGGATCTCTGAGAGCTGATCAACAAACCTTGATTCCCTCATTACTTTTTTACTATCCTCCAGTCCTTTGAAGTGGTCTTGATCAATAGTTCTCTGCTTTTTCAAAGTCTTTCTAAGTTTTTCTTTGGAGGTTTTGAGCTACTGGAGTTATTTTTAGCAGCCACCTTAGTTTTAGTCTTTGGGTGAAAATGTGTATTAGTTTATTAGGGTCTGAGGTATACAATAATTAGATCAGGCTCTTGTTTTATAAATGTTTATTATTTTAATCACAACTCACTTTAATTTGACCCACTTCACCCCCATGTAAAGTTGTGAAATTAGAACAGAAACCCGACGAAAATTGTAGTAATCTACGGTCTGCATATATTCCAATGCAAAAATGGCTCCCACAATGAATTGGGTTCCGAATGTCGACTTCGACTTAGGACAATGAAATTTAGCACACATGTGGAATATCCCAAGACAAGCAGAAAAGTCAATCATACACATGTGTCCATGTGAACCTATCTTGGAGTATACGCCCATTTTTGTCCTCATTTTTTCACTTTATGTGCATTGTATTTGAAAGGACTAGTCTGAGATGATTTATGCAATTGACTTTAAAGAAATCTGGTTACTATGACAACCCACAAACAAAGAACTTTCTCACCATGAAACACGGTTTAATCATGTCTCCAATACATGGCATCTGCACCAAAATTGACAGCATTCATATTTGTTAGGTCCTTAACATGTTACACCATTTTTCATTCCGGTCCCTAAAATATCATAAAATCACAACCTGCAGCATGTTTCAGATTCAGCCAGACATTTAGTTTAACCCTAATGTTCCTGATGTGATTTTTAACTTGATCTTTGTGTACATTTCTGAAGTTTACAGGTTATAGGATAAGTTTTTAGTTGGCTTTGGGAGAAGCAAATAGGTCGTTGTACGTTAAAGACAACCTTCCTGGGGTTTGACAATGTCTTTGAACGCGCCGTTAATCCACGGACAAGTTCTTATTGTGATGTCTGTTCTCTGTTGGAAGTGAAATGCTTGTTCGAGTGGCACAGACTCCCTCTGTCCTCTTTACAACTGATCCATTAAAATAATTTTTGCTGACAGAAAGCTTCTGTCAGACTGGCTTTTGACAGACGTTGCAGAAATCCATCAGTAGACTCTGTGGATTTATTTGTTCTCTTGCTGCAAATAAGACTTCAGTGCCCATTCTGACAGCTTTAAACTAGAGTAAAAGACATGAAACTGATCTGAAATAGCTCAAATTATTACTCAAATTATTGTTAAAAAGAAGGTAATTTGGTTTTGGACATCCTACAGGCTTTTAAAACCTTCTGAAACAGTTTGAATTATGTTTTCTTCGTCTCGCCTGTTCTCATCCACCTTCTAGCCAAGAAGTACTTAATCCCAAGAACCTATTGTCTCATGCTCCAACATGGAAGGGGTGTGGAGGAGTGATAAGTGTGACATAAAACTCTCCAGTCCTATTTTCCTGAACTGATGCACCAGAAAAACTAGTATTTTATTCCGACACGGTTCTGCGATTCTCGCAGCTTGACTTTTCCAACTTGATAATCCTCTTGTCATGGAAAAGTACATCTGGGACTGAACCATCTACAGACAGCATGTTTCCCCAGAATATCAATAAGTCACAGCCAAAATGCACCATGTTTCCTGGTAGGTAGCGGAGGTGCTCTTCAGTTAGCTTAATGTGAGCTGGAAGGGGTGCAGTTTTCAACCTGAACAGTAGGGGTCACTGCAGAGAAACACTCACATTAGTTTTCATCCGAAATAAATTTACTTTTGCAGGGCAATGATTAATTTTCCTCATTGAAATGAATAACATGACATTTTGTGATTAGTTGTGATGAATCAAAATACATTTTTCCTTTAAATGACTGACAGTGTTTATCATCAGTTTTTCTATAGACAGTAACAGCTGAAACAGTTTGGTTTTAGGTACTGATACGTAATCTAATTAAGTATGAAAAGTCCAGGATACCCTGATTAAAAGGAAAGACGTCAGCAAGTTGAAGGCTGAGAACACGGTGAGAAGACGTTTCCTGCCAGCTGAATCTTGGAGCTTCTGGATTAAAGTTGAGTTAAATCCTCATCGATAAACATTTAGAGGTACATTATCCAGATTTGTTGCCTACAAATTTTCTAATATTGTTTAGCTGAACTTCTTGCACCCAGCATCATTAAGAGGTTAACTTAAAATCTGGTTTCACTTGCGTAACCTACGGTCTAGAATGGAAGTATAGACGTGTGTGGCCCCTCCAGAGTCCAATATCTCAGCTAACAGCTCAGCAAAAACCACTTCTATGACTACAAAACACAGTTAAGATAATGGACCAATAAAAGACCAAGTAAACAAAGTTGTAGGCTAAAAGTACATCTACGTGTCCATCAGCTGGTGTGAACACGGACAGACCACATGTCTGCTGCAGATTCACATCTCATGAATTCCAAAACTGTTTGTTTCGTCTCACCACGGTTCACCGAAGTAAATGCAAAAGAAGGCCGAATTAATCAATGACCAATGTGGAAAAAATACATAAAGAATGGCTATTCCAACTCAAAAGACATGATCAGAGATTGTTAGGTATTCTCCAAACCATCAGGAATCTTCTGGAGGGACGGAGCTCTGAGCTTGTCCCTTATCTGGTCAATTCATCATTTCTTTCATCCAAAATGTCCCACAATGACCAGGACGGCCACAAATCACCGAGTTCATCCGGCAAGAGACCACTCCCATCCTGGGATGTGATTTATCACATCATGAAGCTAATGAAAGATTCCAGTAAACCTTCCCACCGTAACACAATGCAGATTGTGGACATCATCACCGTGGCTGGGTGGGGGGTGGGGAGTCAAAGCTGCTGAGCCAATGCACAGATGAACATACTCAGCATTTAACCCTGAATTCAGCTGCGAAAACCGTTCCTACGAATGAAAGTCTCAACTCTGAACACATTCTTCTTCTACTTCTCTCAGCTGGGAATTGCGCTCCATGGTAATTAGGACCTGATTGGGCAAACAAAGAACGACTCTAATCGCTTGTTTTCCCCTGTTTTGTGTTGCTGTTTTCATAGGTAAGGGGTGCTTGGCTCAGAAGGCTAATTCATATCTTTATGTAAAAGAAAAACAGAAACACTGTATTTTCAGTGGATGGATGATTGTTCGGCATTGTCAGCCTCATTAACTGTTGAACATCATGTTTGCAGCGTGCTGCGTTTAAAGCCACACGGACTGTTTAACAAACTGTTATGCAATGTGCTTCCATCCTGCAGTCCTGACCACTATATTTCTGTTGTGTTTGCTGCCGCCCACGCCTCTTACCCCCATCGATTTTTGACCAAATGCAATGCCCTCTTTCCTCATGGCCTGTGAAACTGCTCATGCACAGTGTGTGAAGGCTGATATTTCCATTAACACTTGGCCCTGAATGGTTCAAACATCATTTCAGAGGCCATGTTTGGAAAGGAGGGCACAATTAAGAGGAAGCTGCAGATTAAATGGAGAGTTGCTGGTCATTAATGATGCGACCGATTTGTAAATCATCACCTTCATCAAAGATGAACTTTCAACAGTGAATTGGGTGTAAGAGCAAATTAACAGAATTACACACCTTTCACAGTTAAAACTGAACGAAAGGGACCCAGATGATTACCCAGGACTGCTAGTTTATTATTTGATAAGATATTTTCTGAAGTAATTGAATTCAGAACCCATGTCATCAGCTGTGTTACCATATTCTGCTCAGTATAAACCACAAAGGCAGAAATAACAAGAAGATTATGATGTGACATACTGAAATTATGTGTTTATTAGCAGAGATAACCAAATGTTCCCCAATCAGGGCATTTCTTTTTAACGTTGTTTGCAATCTGACCTGGCATCAGTGGAACAACCATGGGGGGGTGCACCAGACATGGTGGGGAGGCAAGTTTACTTTAGAACCCTTAGTAGCAACATGACATGGTTTACCACTACAGCCGACATGAGTGTTGCTGCTGACCATCTCCATCTCTTTCTGAGCACAGTGTAGCATCTTCTGATGGAAACTTCCAGCAGGATGATACACCATGTCACAAAGCTCACATCATCTCCACCATGACGATGAGTTCACTGTCCTCCAACGGCCTCCACAGTCACCAGATCTACATCCAGCAGAGCAGCTTTGGGACATTCACATCATGATGAGGTAGAACGGGAGATTCTCATCATGATGAGGTGGAACGGGAGATTCTCATGGTGATGAGGTGGAACGGGAGATTCTCATCATGATGAGGTGGAACGGGAGATTCTCATCATGATGAGGTGGAATGGGAGATTCTCATGGTGATGAGGTGGAACAGGAGATTCTCATGGTGATGAGGTGGAACGGGAGATTCTCATCATGATGAGGTGGAACGGGAGATTCTCATGGTGATGAGGTGGAATGGGAGATGCTCATGGTGATGAGGTGGAACGGGAGATTCTCATCATGATGTGGTGGAACGGGAGATTCTCATCATGATGAGGTGGAACGGGAGATTCTCATCATGATGAGGTGGAACGGGAGATTCTCATCGTGACGAGGTAGAACGGGAGATTCTCATGTGATGAGGTAGAACGGGAGATTCTCATCGTGACGAGGTGGAACGGGAGATTCTCATGGTGATGTGGTGGAACGGGAGATTCTCATCATGATGAGGTGGAACGGGAGATTCTCATCATGATGAGGTGGAATGGGAGATTCTCATGGTGATGAGGTGGAACGGGAGATTCTCATGGTGATGAGGTGGAACGGGAGATTCTCATCATGATGAGGTGGAACGGGAGATTCTCATGGTGATGAGGTGGAATGGGAGATGCTCATGGTGATGAGGTGGAACGGGAGATTCTCATCATGATGTGGTGGAACGGGAGATTCTCATCATGATGAGGTGGAACGGGAGATTCTCATCATGATGAGGTGGAACGGGAGATTCTCATCATGATGAGGTGGAATGGGAGATTCTCATCATGATGAGGTGGAACGGGAGATTCTCATGGTGATGAGGTGGAACGGGAGATTCTCATGGTGATGAGGTGGAACGGGAGATTCTCATGGTGATGAGGTGGAACGGGAGATTCTCATGGTGATGAGGTGGAACGGGAGATTCTCATGGTGATGAGGTGGAACGGGAGATTCTCATGGTGGTGAGGTGGAACGGGAGATTCTCATGGTGGTGAGGTGGAACGGGAGATTCTCATCATGATGAGGTGGAACGGGAGATTCTCATCATGATGAGGTGGAACGGGAGATTCTCATCGTGATGAGGTGGAACGGGAGATTCTCATGGTGATGAGGTGGAACGGGAGATTCTCATGGTGATGAGGTGGAACGGGAGATTCTCATGGTGATGAGGTGGAACGGGAGATTCTCATGGTGATGAGGTGGAACGGGAGATTCTCATGGTGGTGAGGTGGAACGGGAGATTCTCATCGTGATGAGGTGGAACGGGAGATTCTCATCGTGATGAGGTGGAACGGGAGATTCTCATGGTGATGAGGTGGAACGGGAGATTCTCATGGTGATGAGGTGGAACGGGAGATTCTCATGGTGATGAGGTGGAACGGGAGATTCTCATGGTGGTGAGGTGGAACGGGAGATTCTCATGGTGGTGAGGTGGAACGGGAGATTCTCATCATGATGAGGTGGAACGGGAGATTCTCATCATGATGAGGTGGAACGGGAGATTCTCATCGTGATGAGGTGGAACGGGAGATTCTCATGGTGATGAGGTGGAACGGGAGATTCTCATGGTGATGAGGTGGAACGGGAGATTCTCATGGTGATGAGGTGGAACGGGAGATTCTCATGGTGATGAGGTGGAACGGGAGATTCTCATGGTGGTGAGGTGGAACGGGAGATTCTCATCGTGATGAGGTGGAACGGGAGATTCTCATCGTGATGAGGTGGAACGGGAGATTCTCATGGTGATGAGGTGGAACGGGAGATTCTCATGGTGATGAGGTGGAACGGGAGATTCTCATGGTGATGTGGTGGAACGGGAGATTCTCATGGTGATGAGGTGGAACGGGAGATTCTCATGGTGGTGAGGTGGAACGGGAGATTCTCATGGTGATGAGGTGGAACGGGAGATTCTCATGGTGATGAGGTGGAACGGGAGATTCTCATGGTGATGAGGTGGAACGGGAGATTCTCATGGTGATGAGGTGGAACGGGAGATTCTCATGGTGATGAGGTGGAACGGGAGATTCTCATGGTGATGAGGTGGAACGGGAGATTCTCATGGTGGTGAGGTGGAACGGGAGATTCTCATGGTGATGAGGTGGAACGGGAGATTCTCATGATGATGAGGTGGAACGGGAGATTCTCATGGTGATGAGGTGGAATGGGAGATTCTCATGGTGATGAGGTGGAACGGGAGATTCTCATGGTGATGAGGTGGAACGGGAGATTCTCATGGTGATGAGGTGGAACGGGAGATTCTCATGGTGATGAGCTGGAACGGGAGATTCTCATGGTGATGAGGTGGAACGGGAGATTCTCATGGTGATGAGGTGGAACGGGAGATTCTCATCATGATGAGGTGGAACGGGAGATTCTCATCATGATGAGGTGGAACGGGAGATTCTCATGGTGATGAGGTGGAACGGGAGATTCTCATCATGATGAGGTGGAACGGGAGATTCTCATCATGATGAGGTGGAACGGGAGATTCTCATGATGAGAATAACTCAGTCAGGATTCTTAGGCAACTCAGATCAATGAAGAAATAAGCATTCAGCAAAGTTTAGTTCATTATTTAATAATCTTCTATAAAGCAGAGTTTCTTCTTAGTATCTAATATGGCGATGCCATAATGAGTTTGCGCACATCTCAGATACCACAGGCTTTGGTTTCAGTGTTTTATGTGATACCAGGTTGAAGTGAAATGTTTTAGTCATCACCTTGCATGCAGATATTTGTTTTCTGGCTGCTCTGGAACAGTCGTTCCACACGGAGCAAGATGTGAAGGCAATAAAACCACCATCTAAAAACAACCAGAAACACCTTTCCAAAAGAAGTTGAAAAGCAGAACAAAAGAGGAGAAAGTCAGAAATGTGAGCATGAAACAAGAACGTAGCCGGTCTCCTCCATATGAGTGTATGTTTATGTGTGATATGAGGTGTTAAACCTCACACCAAAGAATAAAAAGAAAAGAAAAAACTCCTCCACAGAAAAACAGTCAGATCAATTCACACACACCCACCCACACACACTGAGGAGCCGTCAGATCTGCAGAGGGCAGATGTTGGCAGACAGCTCAGTGTGAGACGGCTAAAATCTTTGATATGGAGATACGAGGTCACCGGAGGAGCATGCACACACCAGTTAGAGGTGCACCAGTGGAGAGCACATCTGTATACAAACTGAAACTTTATTCACTGACTCACTGAGGGTCTCCAGACACTCACCTCTTCTCCACGTCAGACAGGAAAGGGTGGTTAAATTCTGATCTGAACTCTTCAGATAAAACTGTTCACAGTCTGAAACACTTTGTTTTCTGGGACCATGTTCAGACTGAAATATACACCTTTATGCACCTTGCTGGTACCAGACTGGAACCGCTTTTACCTCCAGAACTGCCTTTATTCTTTGTGACAAAGATTCAACAGGATGTTCCTCAGAATTTACTCTACATTAAACAGTTGCAGCACATCACCATGAGAATCTCCCGTTCCACCTCATCACCATGAGAATCTCCCGTTCCACCTCATCATGATGAGAATCTCCCGTTCCACCTCATCACCATGAGAATCTCCCGTTCCACCTCATCATGATGAGAATCTCCCGTTCCACCTCATCACCATGAGAATCTCCCGTTCCACCACATCACCATGAGAATCTCCCGTTCCACCTGATCATGATGAGAATCTCCCGTTCCACCTCATCATGATGAGAATCTCCCGTTCCACCTCATAATGATGATAATCTCCTGTTCCACCTCATCACCATGAGAATCTCCCATTCCACCTCATCATGATGAGAATCTCCCGTTCCACCTCATCACCATGAGAATCTCCCGTTCCACCTCATCACCATGAGAATCTCCCGTTCCACCTCATCATGATGAGAATCTCCCATTCCACCTCATCATGATGAGAATCTCCCGTTCCACCTCATCACCATGAGAATCTCCCGTTCCACCTCATCACCATGATAATCTCCCGTTCCACCTCATCACCATGAGAATCTCCCGTTCCACCTCATCACCATGAGAATCTCCCGTTCCACCTGATCATGATGAGAATCTCCCGTTCCACCTGATCATGATGAGAATCTCCCGTTCCACCTCATCATGATGAGAATCTCCCGTTCCACCTCATAATGATGATAATCTCCTGTTCCACCTCATCACCATGAGAATCTCCCGTTCCACCTCATCATGATGAGAATCTCCCGTTCCACCTCATCACCATGATAATCTCCCGTTCCACCTCATCACCATGAGAATCTCCCGTTCCACCTCATCACCATGAGAATCTCCCGTTCCACCTCATCACCATGAGAATCTCCCGTTCCACCTCATCACCATGAGAATCTCCCGTTCCACCTCATCACCATGAGAATCTCCCGTTCCACCTCATCACCATGAGAATCTCCCGTTCCACCTCATCATGATGAGAATCTCCCGTTCCACCTCATCATGATGAGAATCTCCCGTTCCACCTCATCATGATGAGAATCTCCCGTTCCACCTGATCACAATGAGAATCTCCCGTTCCACCTCATCACCATGAGAATCTCCCGTTCCACCTCATCCTGATGAGAATCTCCCGTTCCACCTGATCATGATGAGAATCTCCCGTTCCACCTCATCATGATGAGAATCTCCCGTTCCACCTCATCATGATGAGAATCTCCCGTTCCACCTCATCATGATGAGAATCTCCCGTTCCACCTCATCACCATGAGAATCTCCCTTTTCCACCTCATCATGATGAGAATCTCCCGTTCCACCTCATCATGATGAGAATCTCCCGTTCCACCTCATCACCATGAGAATCTCCCGTTCCACCTCATCATGATGAGAATCTCCCGTTCCACCTCATCATCATGATGAGAATCTCCCGTTCCACCTCATCATGATGAGAATCTCCCGTTTCAGCAACATCAAGCTTTCACCCAACTCTGTTAACCCAGGGGGACTATTTTTTCCAAACGTGATTGCCAAGAATTCATGTCATCAACTTTACTGTTTTTCCTGTTTTTTTTCCTGTTTAAGTACATTTCAGATTATTTCTGTAAACACAAGCTACACATACAAAAGTGTTCACAAAAAGGAGCATCAAGATACAACAGTAATAGTTTTATAACTGCCTCACAGTCCTATAAAGTGTAATTATATCAGGAGGTAGAGATGCCCAACCCTCCGTCAAGCCGCGTCTGAGGTTTTATTAGCTGAATAATCTGGTTTCTTCATGCAGGAAAATCCTGGAAATGAGCTCATTCTGTATTGTACTGCAGAGACTCTCATGCAAGATCTCTGTGAGGCAGGTCATGTGGATTCTTTACCTGCAGGTGACATTTTAACATCGCTGACATTTGAGGAGGATTTCATAAATCCGGCAGTAAGTTGGCTTAAATGGGAGATTTCCAAGCCAAATTCCCTTCTGTTAAAATGTCATCAGATTAATATGACAAGATTTTAAAAATAAAACATACTTTCTTACTGTGTGTATATACATGTGTGTGTGTAAGGGTATCAAAGGATCTGCCTGCATTATTTGTGTGCTGAGAGTTTGTTTGTTTGAGCAGCTCTGCGGCAGACAGGTGGCTGACAGAGACAAGAGAACAACCAGATAAGAAAGGAGAGGAATCACCTCACATTCAGACAACACACTCACTCACTCTCTTTCGCACACACACTCACCGTACAGGCTGTCTGTTTTCGCATGGTTGTTGGTGAGATAAAGGTCCACGGTAAAGCCTGTCGTGTTTCACTGTCAAACACCAATTAATATGCCAGCTTTTAATTAGCTGGTGTAATTAGCAGCAGAGGACTTCTTTGTTGTGGAGACCTCAGAGTTGCAGCAGCAATATTGTTAATGCTGGAATCCGACTCGTGGAGTCACACATGTAACAATCCTCATGAAAACATGACTCATCTGTGGAGACAGTTGTGTGTTTTTGGCAGAAAAGAAAGTCTTTCGGTGGAACAGTTTATGCTTTTAGCTGGTGATGCGCGAATCAATACGGAAAAACATCAACAAGCCAATGCCTGTATGTCTATTGTAGAACTGTTTATCATTTTGAGATGATTAACAGGAAAACAGTAACCATAAACCAGCAGCGCGGCTTGGCGTTGTAGCATTGTGCTGCTAACCCAGCAGCATGCTCCAAGATGTATCTGGGAAAACATCCATGTTATGGCAACACCTTAAACCTCCATAAACATGTTCAAATACATCATATCACAATCATGAAGAGATCAGAAGAGAAGGACAGGAAAGGAGCAGGTGCTGTGGGTGAGGGAGACATCACTCGCTAAAACAACTTAGCTTTCTTTTTTTACCTCAGTTTGTATTCAGCAGATAAAATATACAAACATTAAGGTTCTTTGTTCTAAAACATGAACTTGAAAATACAAGATTACACATTTTTATGTACAGATTAATAAATCCAGAAGAGTTTTCTTCCCATAAACATGTGCATGTGCCTGACATTTATATGGCGACCCTGATGAAGTAATTACAGTAGACGAATATAAGAAATAATGTATTCTATTATAGTAGCTGAAGTTATTTCCATTTTCAGTTTTGTTCTGGAATAAAAAGGTCAAATTGAATATAAATGCAAGTTTTCACGTTTTGGACAATGAGTTTAACTTCATTTGCAGGTTAGCGGCTCTGGTCAATAACTAATGGCTGCATTAACCAAATATTTTCATTGCTGACATTATTTACACATATCTGTCTATTTTACAGTAATAAAATGAAAAATGTGACGTGAGTCCACTAATTTGACTAGTTGGAAAACAAAATTTCTTCTCATGTCACCAGTAGTTGTCTCTCTGGTCCAGTTGGGGTCAGCATGGGTTTTAGGAAATAAATAAATAAGGCGGCCATCTTTCTTTTACTTCTTTTTATATCAAAAATAAATACATCACATAATTTAGTTCGACTGACTTGAACTAGACTTTTAAAATGCATGTTAATATGTTGGTCACATGTGATCAAAGCTTTTAGAACCGGACTAACACACCCAGATCACATGGTTGGAGGTTAAATCATGGAGGCCAGTGGACTGCATGAGCTTCACTGGAATATTTTTGTATTTTTGTTGTTAAAAGGAGGAAAGCACATTGGTGACATTGCCAATGAGCCGACTGAGGTGGTATGTCATGTCACAGTAATCTGACGCATACCAGACTGCCTCTTCTCTCTAATCAAACCCAGATTTTACAACCACTGCGTCAGCTGACATCATTTAAAAAAATTCTAGTGAAAGCAGCAACATCTACACATACCACCCATAGACTGTATATAAACAGATGGGCGGAGTCTCCGTGATGTCATCTGTAGGTTTCTGAAGACCTGAATTGAAGCTCGGTGGGCGGTTCCTACCATCACCATCTTGGCAGGGGCATGCGTGTCGCCCCACCCAGAAAATACAAATATGGGCAAAGAGGTGGAGCTGAGAGGGGGGCTGTGAGCGTCATGCTGGATGATTGGCATCGAGCGAACTCCGAGCTTTCTGTAGCTAAAAGCTAACCAAGCTAACCCAGAGATAACAGGAGATAACCAGCTAACGGAGGTAAGCGGGCTAAAGCTAAGTCACGTTGCTAACCGTCTTAAAACCACAGTTGTTCTACGTTCTTCTTACTTGAAGCCGGAGATCGGGTACCTGTCAATCAAAAGGACACGCCCCTAAATATGCCGAACTTCGAGATTAAATTACTTTTAAACATGCAAGTTAGAAAAAAATTCACTCCCCCCACAGTTGTCATGAAGGTAAACCTGACCTATTAAACCTAAAATGGATTTTTGAACCAGACTGTAAACATGTTTATTCCTGCTGTAAACATGTTTATTTCTGCTGTGAAGTTGGTCTTTTTAACATGGGAGTCTATGGGGATTTGCTGTTTTGCAGCCCCTAGTGGATGAAGGGGGAACTGCAGTTTTGTGCACTTCTGCATCGGCTTCACTTTTAACCGCTGGAGGATCCTGCTTGATACCAACACAGTGTTGCACTGCTGAACACGCTGGTGAATAACTCCACCATTCTATCATACATACTGGAACAAAGACAGGGGTGAACTCCAGCTGCAGCTTAACTGTCACACAGTTGTCCACAGTTTATTAAAATCCGTTCCAAATGTTGCAGCAGTTTATTCTCCACAATTCTGCAGAACCAGTAATCCTGCTGGTGTGAAAAGACGGATTAATACGGTGATGGAAGAAGGACAGGGAGGCATTCTTACAGTTTATCAGCAAACTCATTCCATGTCAAGCAGCAAGAGGAATTACCTCCCTCAAAGCCCCCCCCCCCCACCGTGATGTAGCAACATGTTATTACAGGAGCCTAGAGGGTCTAAACCTGACAAGGGTTCTGCAGATGACCTGATAAGGATGTTGGAAAGTTTGACTGGTTGGATAAAGTGGAAGAACGCCCATTCCATCTCTTTCTTGCTCAACCTCCATAAACCTCTAACATGCTTTTGACACCACTGATCAGAACATATTGAGTGTAAATTGGAGTGATTGGGAGAAGAGGCTTGGATACACAGCTACTGCTGAACAGTCAGACTGATTGGACATTTGGAGTCCATTGCTGTTCAAGATGCTTTGTTGTCACTATCTACGTGTGCACAATGAAATTAAGATTATTAATCTTTCTTCATATGTATTATAAATAATATCTTATAAGAAAAAAGTATCTTAACTGGATAAAATCTGCTTTAATTGAGATTCAGGATGATGAAACAATCCCACACAAACTAAACGCTCAGTTTGTAGCTGAAGCTTTATACCGTCTGTCTGCAGTGGAAGGCTGCTTTTACAACAGTTTACTAGTGTTCCACACACACACACACACACACACACACACGCACACTCACACACACGTACGTGCGTGCTACACATCCATACTGTACATATACACACAGTATAACCAGTCAAAGATTGAGAAGTTGATAGAAAGAGACAGCAATGGATTGTGCTCATCTCTCACCAGTCAGTAGGGGTGTGTGTGTGTGTGTGTGTGTGTGTGTGTGTGTGTGTGTGTCTGAAAGACAGAGAATTAGAGATGTCACTGGTCCGATAACAATGTTAAACTGAAGAAGTGTGCTTATAACACACACACGCACACACTGACCGGAAAGGTGACTTTTGTCCGTGAAGGACAGGAATATCTGGGGATTAAAGAAAAGAGTGAAAGTGCTTTGCAGAATGAGAAGGGGGGGGTAGAAAACTGGAGGAACTGAAGAAAAAGACGAAATAAAAGTGATAAAAACAACCTGTAAATATGTGAAGATGTCCGGGATGACGACGTGGCAGCTACATGTGACATGAAGAATGAATTACAGGAAGCTGTGAGGGTCTGCATATAAATGTAAAACTCATCTGCATACACAGGAAATGATGTTTTTTCAACCAATCAAAGCACAGTGTCAAACTCTGCTCTTTATGGTTAGATTGGGATCCAAACGGAGAGGTCAGGCATCAGATTCCCACTTTCCACACATGGAAATGCAGAAAACTGTTCCTCGGCCTACTTTAGTCCCAACATGCCATGGATTACCCATCCCGTTGGGATGCCAGCGCCCTCTGCTGGCGATAACTTAGGAACGTCACCGCGCAAAACAAAGCCGATACAGAAAACAGAAAGTTTGGATCCTACCACATGTTGCTGATTTAATGCAGTTCAATTCAGCTTTATTTGTATCGCTCCGCTTCACAACGTCGTCATCCCAGGGACTAATGGACACATCGTTTCATGATCAACAGGCTAGTTATGGAAAACCAGCAGACGGCATTGAATCTTGACTTGGATCCAATCCCTCATCCTGAGCTGCAGGAGGCGACGGTGGAACGGAAAACCCTCCAGCAGAACCCGGCTCAGGGACGACGGTCTGGACCGGCTCGGGTGGAGACGACAGGAAAGACAAACCAACATGCACCGCAACTTTTACCCAGAAAGACCTTCAGATAGAGGAGAAACAAAGTAATGATGACAATACTGTCATATGTTTCTACATGGAAGATGAGGAGCAGAGAGATGAAGTGCATCATGGGACGTCCTTCAGCAGTGTCAGCCTGGCAGCAACACGAAGGCATGTCCAGACTAACTATAAGATTTATGGAAAAGGAAGTTCCTAACTTTGATCTTAAAGACGCATTGCGTAACTTTCTGACCTTAAAACTCCGAGTCCCGCACGTGTTCGATGACACAGTGATGTCCATCATGTGTATTTCTAGAGCCGCTGCTGCCCAGCAGTGTCCCGACACTGAGAAACCGACACTATACAACGTCTACATCCGGGACGCAACGTGACGTTTGGCTTCACGGTATGACAAGAAACTGGCTGTTCTCAACACACAACGTCGCTGATTCACCAAAGAAACACAAGAAGATTAAAAGAGACAAAACAAGAGTCATGGTAAGATGGTCTTCTGCTGGCTGGAGAGAGCCAACAGGTCAGGTAGGATGGAGGCTGGATTAGCCGTCGATGGGGGGGCGCTGACGGGGAAATGGTAGGAGTTCTGCAGTGTTTCTGTAAAGGTAGAGAGAGAGTGTCTGCTTCATGAACCCAAACTGGGATCTGGTTCCTTTTAAGCTGTCATGGAAAGATGAATTATTAAGATGCCCAAACAATACGTTTACTTAGACTCAAACCAGAACATTTCCCTAAGAAGGAACCAACCACGCTGAGATGAACCATCTGGTGAACCAGGACATCACTGCAGGAGTCTCTTATCTCAACACGAGAAGCTGTTTGATGAACTCTACCAACATAAATGAGTTTCCTGAACTCACGCTGCACTTTGTCTGCATGGCAAGAAGTGGATTAAAAATGAGATTAAACATCGCTGAGAACAAACAACCAGTTTTCTCCTGGAAAACTTGGACGCAGGGAACATCTGGTGCGGTGTCCATGTGCTGAATCAAGTAAAAAAGGTGCGATAACGAGCTCATAATGTTGGAAATAAATCCAACATTTATTTCTCCTGCTAGTCAGCGATAGCTCCCTGTTTGCTAACATGCTTTCATCCCACTTTTCCTTGGATGCTTTTCCACACTGAGCTGAGAAGCAGAACAGCCAATCAGCAAGCTCCCTGGCAGGAAATGGAGTCATTTACAGGAGAACTAAATCTCTGCAGTCTCACACACGTCTCCTCTTCACACAGAAATCCCACGTAGAGACAACTCCATGCTAAACTCAAGCTTTTAGCCTGGCAGCTCCTGCAGCAAGAGAGCTCAAGGTGCTTCATGTCTGGGTTCTATCTGCACCGTTGTCCAATTTCAACCCTTTTTCCTGTTTTCTATACCAGTGCTTACTGGTTTTACAAGATAGTATGAAAGTATGCAAACCTTTTATGTCTGCAGTATATCAATAATAACCCGGAGGCTGATTTGTAAAACTTCTCCAGCCGTCACTCCATATATCTATGCGTCATATCTTCTGATGTGCCAAAGTTGAATTGGATATTTTTAGATTCTTCTATGAAAATGAAACGTCCAGCATGTGAAAATGTCTGACTTCCAGTGGGAAAGATGGGACTGGAAGAAGAGAAAGTTTATTTTACAGGACATTTTATGTGCAAGGCAGTTAAAGAAAGCTTTAAAAGTAGTAAAAGGTGGCAAGAAAGGGACAAAACTGATGATAAAATCATAAATTACAATGAAATCACAAACTAAAATGATTAAAATCAGTTAAAAGTGACTGTGCAGATTCCATGCAGTCGCAGGAGAAAAAAAAAGTTTGAAGTTGAATGTAAAGGTTTAACCTCCACTGGCAGTTTGTTCCACCTGTGTGCAGCTTCACAGCTAAATGCTGCTTCTCCATGTTCAGTCTGGACGGTGTTGCTTATAAAACGGGGCCTGTAGCTGCTGCTGCACACAGACTCGTTTGTCCATTCAGAGACACCGTAGAAAGCGTGGCAGCTGGCATGTAAGTGGACCCGCAAGTAAATACAAATGCTGAGAAAAGAAGTTTTAAAAAAGGTCATTAGATACAAACAGAAATATGGTTTAGTGATTCTGTCAGAGAGCGTTAATTTTGTTTCACCTGCACCTTTAAAAAACATTTTGCAGCCATGATGCTGTTCTAGTCTCTTCTAAACCATCGCATGCTTCCGCATGAACAGCGTCTGCAGTTCTACATGTTACCATCGTATGGAAACAGTGGAAAAAACTGCATCATCACGTCAGGAACGTCACCATTTTCCTGGTTTGATGTAAAATTGTGCTCAGCTCTTCATAATTACACATTCTTCATGGATTCATGTAACCACGTGACTTTTTTTGTTCCTAAAATCACAGGAAATAAATTCAATGTCTTATCTTCTGCTGTATATATATATATATATATATATATATATATATATATATATATATATATATATATATATATATATATATATATATATATATATATATACATATATATATATATATATAGTTTTACTTCTCCAGCTCTTTGTCTTCAGAAGCACTTCTCTGCACACGAGGCAGATGAGCATTTAAAAATAGCAAGGAGGCATTTTCTGAGACAAAGGGCACTGAAAGCAGCTCGGGAGTTAAAACCACAAAAAGCCAATTAAAGCAGCAAAGTGTAATTAAAGACAGACGGAGCAATTCAGTCTAATGGCTTCAACTCCTCCGAACATTCTCATTTAAAGAAGATGATCCATCAGGAATCTGCTGGAAACAGACCTACTGATGCTGACAGGAGGTCTGGGGGTTCGGGGGGAGACTGGGGTCAGCGGTGGAAAAGCTGGATTGAGAGGGTTTCCATGACGACATGGTTTTCATGTCATTTTAAACATCTGGATTGGGGAAATGTTTTAATTCCTTCCAGCTGCGTATTTTAACAGACAGGATGAGACCGACATGATGGTCAGCTTCTGTTGGACGTCTGTTACGGTGAGTTCAGAGCACGTTACCGTGACGACGGTGTCCATTGGCTTGTTATTTTGTTCTATAAGTGAATTAATTTCATGATGGGCGGCGTAGGATGAACAGGACTCTCCCGCCAGCTGACAGTCGTCCTCCTCCAACGGAGAAGGTTTTGTAATCGCTCTGACCAACTCTGGACCTCCTGGGCTGGTGTTCTGCAGGGTTTAGATGTTTCCCTGCTCCAACACACCTCATTCACCTGAAGCCGGCTGATTGGACAATCCTGCGTGTTGTTTAAGCATGAATGCTGTGACGTTTCCATGACGACAGGATGACAAATGATGTGAAGAAAGCAGGAATTAGCCGTGCGGAAACGTTTATCTTCTTCTTCTCTCCTCCTTTCTTCCCATTTTCTTCTCTCTCTCTCCTCCGTCACTCATTCCTGCTTTTCTTCTCTCACCATGTTCATATATTTCCTCTTTCTCCTCACCTGACCTCATCGTCTCCTCTGAAGCAGCCCGAGTAGCTCCTCTTCTCACCAGCACCTCCTGTGTGTGTGTGTGTGTGTGTGTGTGTGTGTGAATGGCAGATAGCAGCATCAGTATTCAGCATCGTGCTTCTTCGTCTTTGATCGCCCACCCCCTCCTCCTGTCAGCCGCCCAGCGGAAGTACAGCTGTGTGTGTGTTTCTGTCAGTGTGTGTGTTAGCGGTGAGTGTCTCCGTCTGCGTCTCGGGACATTAGTAGTCTTCTGCCATCTTTCCTCCCTGTCCCTCCATCTTTATTCCCGTCCACTTTCTACACAGTTTTACACCGTTTTTTCCCCTGTTGCTGCACACTGTCCTCACCATCTCTCTCTCTCTTTTTCACACACACACACACACACACATCACATGGCCGCTACTCAGCGCACCGGGTCATGTAGATGTGATGTTTCTCCGTTCAGGCTCCACGTGCTTCATGCTGCATCTGTGACAGTCTCACCTCAAGCTGTGTTCCTAGTTTCCCCTGCAGACACCGCAGTCCTCTCCAGGTTGCAGAAATGTATTTATTTCCAGATGAGCGAAGGAAAAGGTTTTGCATGTTGTGTGTACGTGCTGTGGTTGTGAACGATGAGATGAAGGTTTGTTTGGGCCTCCAGTAAAAAAAAACACTGCAAGCAAAGTTCCAGACAGAAAAACCACATGCAAAGGGAGCGATTCAAAGAAGACATGGATAAAATTCGTGCACTTTGGCTGCTGGGATGATCTGCTGGAAACATGAAAACATGGATTCATCCTGACTGGGATGAGGCTTCAGGCTGCTGCCAGCGGAGCCGCGGAGAAAACAGCTAAAAGTTCTGCATCCTCAAGTTCTGAGCAGGAATTTGTAATTCAGGGATAAATAAACGAAGGAAGTGGGGATGAGAAGGACTCAGCCAGAAAAGCTCCAGTCAGACAAACGCAGCTCATTCATGAGGTTCAAACATCTGTTCAGACCTGAAAACATGAAACAAACAGAAGCTGTCCTTGCTGCAGGGGCGGGGGGGGGGGGGGGGGGGGGGGGGGGGGTATGTCCCAGTTCCCCCCAGGATCAATAAGCTCAGACGTTCATCAGAGTCAACTTGTTGTCGGATATTTGGTTGGATTGCAGATTTCCTCAGGTCTTTGAACAGCAGGAAACATGACTAAACAAAAACCCAGAAAACCGGCGTGAAAGTCCTTCTGGAAGTCAATCCTGATGAAAACAGCTGTTTATTTTCCATGTATTTTTCTTACAGAGCTTTTCTGCAACACCCTGCGGTGATGATTTCTACCTTCTCTAACTGGTCTGGCCGTCCTCCTCAGACACAGACAGGACCTTCTGGTCCAGATTTTCTCTCCTTCAGACCCTCTCTGTGAACCTACAGACGTGGCTGTGGGTGAAAATCCCAGTAGATCAGCGGTTTCTGCAGCCATTCCACATTGAGTCACTAAAATCTCTTTTCTCCCTCGTTCTGTTTGAGCTTCAGAAAGTCGTCTCGTTTTAAAACGTGAAGAGTTAAAGAGCCTGGATGAAATGAGAAGAAATGTCTCATGAGCCATCTCAGTAAAACCATGTTAAACCTGTAATCATGACAGTCATGGTGGCTTCGTTCTCAGGTCTTACGCCTCAGCAGCGGTTGGCTCAGACGGCTGATGGAGAGCGTTCAGGTGGTCGTGGGAGAGAGAGAGAGAGCAGGTGTCATCTCCTGTTGTTGTGGACACTCTTCATCATTTCCTCCTGGGAGTCTGAGCTCCTGGTAATTTTCCCTCCCTCTCTTTCCTGTCAGTGCTTCGCGGTGTCTCTCTCTCTCTCGCTTTGTTTCCAGTCGTTCCCCCTCCTGTGATGTATTTCTGCTGCGCCTCTCGCCTGCAGTCTCTCTGCACATGATCCGTCTTTATTTCCGCTGTCTCTCCCCGTTCTGATAGACTCTTATCAAGACCTATTAGGGGGCTTCAGGCCATGCACACATGCCAGCACACACAAAGCTCTGGCCTGTTCCAGCCAATCACAGAGCGGCAGGTGCCTGGGGGGGCTGTGACTCAGTCGGCCCATGTGCTGGAGTGAACAAACAGCAAATAACTGCTGATGAGTTTGTGCCTTTGTGCATGATGTGTGTGTGTGTGTGTGTGGGGGGGGGGGGGGGGGGGCTAATTGCTGATGTGGTCAGGGACTCCCATCATGACTTGCAGGAAGTTGGCGAGGGAAAGTCAGAAGGATCAAACCGGGATGTGTGGAGTGTTAACACACATCATCCGGCTGCGAAATGGAAAACATCGTTTTAAAGTCATGAAGTAAAGAGAAAATAGCGAAAAGCTTGGTGGGGCTCAGGTGGTGGGGCAGATTGTGCGCTTACTGCAGGGTTGGAGGATCAGTCCTCCTCCCTGGACGTGGCCAACAGAAAGCTGACAGCTGCCACGGATCTCAGATCCAGTTAAGAGGCAGCTCGTAGCGCTGTGATTAAAATGGATGCAACGTGATTATGCACAACTTCTGTTGGATGGAATTTCATGGAGTTGCAGCTGAGAATCATGGGAAAAGGTTGTTGTGTGTTTTTGGGGACCAAAATCAGAATGCACACGAGCTTATGTGGACTTTCTGTTCATTTTAAACTTCTTTTATTTGTTTTAAAGTCCCTACATGGTCTGGCCCCCTCCTACCAGCCCGGTGCCACAGATCAGCGGATCAGCTCCTCCTGGAGGTACCGAGATCTCGTTGGAAGCTTAGAGGGGACAGAACATTTGCAGTCGATGCTCCAAACCTGTGGAATTCTCTGCTGCTACAGATTAGAGAAGCCACATCACTGCCGACTTTAAAACCCGCCTAAAGACCCGTTTTTATGATCTGGCATTTTATCCAGTTTGAGACTCTGCTTTATTGTTTTTATTTTTAATGTTTTAATTTCTTCCACTTTCGATTGCTTTTATTGTTTTATCTTTTATTCCTTTAACTTCTATTGTTATGATCTCACTGCATGTCTTTACTGTTCAGCACTTTGTTGCAGCTGGTGTTGTGAGAAAGTGCTATAAATAAAGTTAACTTGAGTTCTGCAGATGATGTCCTGCAGTTTGAGGCTTAGGACCAGGGTTAAGGCCCATTTATGTCCTTTTCTTTCCGTAAATATGCATATCTATGAAACAGCTGTTAGGCAGGACGTCCACCAGAGGGCACTGCAGAGCTCAGGGACGTCACTTTCTAGCCATAATAATCATGGTGACGATGGAGGAGATTGTGACAGTGTTCATTCTAAAAAAAGGACGTAAAAGTAGGAAGCACAGTCGACAGCGGTGGTCTCCCACCTCTTCTTCTGCACTGCACAACACTGCCCCTGAGGTTCCTGGTGGTACTGCTCCGTTTAACGGCTTTTCAGGCAGACAGACCCGTTTCCACTGCATTTCCAAACTGTACAATGGATGCATCATCTTTAAAGTGAAGCTACCTTCTCGTGACACATCAAAAGAAAAGCAAAATATATATATATTAAAAAAAACAACAAAAAAAAAACACATTTTCAGCAAGACTCTAAAATCTGTTTCTGTAAATGAACAAGACACACTGATGGAGGTGAAATTCAATAAATACATTCTAAAAATAACT
This sequence comes from Telmatherina bonti, assembly GCF_933228915.1. Lineage (NCBI taxonomy): Eukaryota > Metazoa > Chordata > Actinopteri > Atheriniformes > Telmatherinidae > Telmatherina > Telmatherina bonti. The sequence goes on along the minus strand of NC_136627.1, from coordinate 35,833,638 downwards.
TTAAAAACACATTTATAAGAGGAGAAACTCCAAAAACCCGGATTTGGCTTGACAGTTTTAATTTGTCCACATGGAAGAAACCACTGTTCATCCCCATCCCCACTGATGGCAGCGGCGGCGCGCTGATGGCAGCGGCGGCGCGCTGATGGCAGCGGCGGCGCGCTGATGGCAGCGGCGGCGCGCTGTGTGGGTGTTTTCAGCTAAAGGGTCGTGGTAATTTGCAGGAACGATAGATGAAACTCTGTTATGCGTGCTCAGGATAGCAGTTGGGTCCAAGGAGTCTCCTTCCAACCCAACAATGACTTGGAGAATCCATCCAAAACAACCCAGGAATGACTGAAGAACTGCTCTGTAAATGTCCCTAATGGAAAACCCAAAGCTAACCCAACTGAAGGTCCACAGAGAGACCTGGGAAAGGCTGTCCACCAATGTCCCCCATCTCTCCAGATGAGGCTGGAGACCATCCACAGAGAATGGATGTTAAAAGCTTGGATGACTTTTCTGCTTCTGAACTCAGACAAGTTGAGCTTGTTGTGTTTGGACCAGAAGGTGTCAGGAGGTACTCTGGATGAAGCCTGTCTTCCAGCATAACATCGAGGAAACTTGGAGTTATTGGAGCAGTATTCATCCTTTCATTCACATATATAATAGATTTCTAGGACTTCCTTATTTGACCTGCACCCAGGTGATGGAGAGAAACTTGTCAAGGACCAGTTGCTTCCAGTGGTCCATTTGGAGGACTCTGAGGAGTTGTCATGTGGTCCAAAAAGCTGCAGTGAGGTTCTGGTGAGACTTAGCAGCAAAGATCATGTTTATCTTCTCTTCAATGGCTTCCTGTCAAATTCTCCTCACATAAAAAGCACTTAGTGACGAAGAGTTCCAGCTTTTCCCATCAGAGCTTCGCTCTCCAACTGCAGGTGTACTGCTGGTTCCTGGAGGTCCTAAAATGGGAGGCAGAACCTCAGGGAACCAGACCGTCTCTGTGATATCAGCTCCCAGTCCGGCTTCAGGAAGCAAACCAGGAAGCAAACCTTTCAGATCCTCCTCAAACTTCCCTTCCTGATGGATCTTCTAGTCAGGTCTGGCTTGGGCACCCTGATCCATCCCTTTAGTCCTGCCGCTACAAGGCAGAGGCTGCTGGGAGACATCCCATGATGCACTGGGAGACGTCCTATGATGCACTGGGATCTTCTCTGCTGTCCATGTAGGAATGTAGGACGTTTCTGTCCTTAATTACTGTTTATCTTCTTTCTGAGCAGGTGTCCCTGCCTGAGAGTTATGCTCCTTGTTGTCCAATCAACCTTGAGGAGGTCCAGATGGAAGACCGTCCTTCCTGGTTCTGGTTCTGATGGATCTTTTCCCCTCCACCCTCTCCTCGTGCAGCTCAGCGTGACGGATTGAATCAAAGAGAAGTTCTTACGAAATTTGCTGGTTGGGTTTCTTTATGAGAAACGTGTCAGAAACTCTCCACATCCAGGTGTGGAACACTTGTTTAATCACTGCTAAGTACACTCGAGTCTCCAGTAGCTGCCAAAGACACTTCTGCTAAGTACAGATCAAGGGTCCAGGCTTTCTTTATGAGATGTTTAAGAGAGTGGCATTTAAAACACCAGCGCTTTGCGAACACGTGTGTCTGGTGACTCTGAGGAAGAAACCTGCGCTGAGTGTTTCCAAATGGATCCTGAATGCACCGCTGTCCCACCTGGACGAGGCTCTTTGCCCTCTGCAACAACCCAATCCCACATTAAACCAGGTGAAGTGTGTTTTATGAGGCTTTACAAGAAGAACTGTAGCCCACAATTACCTGATTATATGCAGACGGAGACGGGGCCCACTCGTCATGTAAATCAGGCCACTTGATCAGAAAATATGCAGCGTTTGACCGCGGGCAGCTTGACTCTGTGACAGACAGCATTTTTCATCTCATTTCATTACAGATTCTTTGTCCCAGCCTTTTCCACGTTACTTTTAGAGGCGGTGGCAGCATAGACTGTCTGGTATTTGTACGCACTTCCAAAACCCAAATGAAAAAATTACAAATAATTTATTTTTCTTTAAACAAAAAAATAGAATAAAGGTGGATCATTATATATTTTTTCCAGTTAACAAAAACCAACAAAACACCTGAAAGTGGTCAAAAAAATCATTTCATCCTGTCTCACACCACTTGACACTGATTTCAACCCAAAAAAAAAAAAACACCAACACCCCTGAACATGACATAAATGACCTGTCTTCCCTCATCGTTCTCACACACATCGATAAGTTAAACAACAGACTTTATATGAAAATCTATCTGTGCAATACAACCTAATATACTAAAATCTAATACAAATGATAATTTAACTTCCATAACAGCCATTTGTCATAAAAGAAAACAAAAACCACATAAATGGTCTCTACATTCTTATTTTTCTAATATGAAACATAATGTTTCAGTGCAGTTATTCCAGAAAACAGAGGATACAAAGCAGAGGTGACTGGATGCTGGTGCCGAGGTGACAGGGGAAATAAAGCTGGGAGGGGGAACTCATAGATGAGGCCCAGAATAAGTTTTAATCTGAGGGATTAAAGAAAAGACGTGGAGAGAAAAGAAGCCAACAAAGGCCAGAGAAAGAGAAGGAGAGGATGAGAGGAGGTGGAGATGAGGAGTTGCCAGGAGAGGAAATGAGGAGTCAGCAGAGGACTCGGAGTTGGGAGGGAAGCATTAGTGTCATGTTGGGAGGATCAGGCTGGTGATCCTTTGATGTCAGCAGCACACACACACACACTCACACACACACACTGTAATCCAACCTGTGGAGGGATGCGACCTGTGGATTGAAAAGCAGCAGGATGAGAAAACTACAGAGGTACAAACAGGAAGTCCCTCATCAGAGAGCTCAGCCCCACAGAGAGGTGAGGGTGGGGGGACACCAGCACCTGTCACAGACCTGCTGTAAACAGTCTTCAGTTCAGCTGCCAAACTTTCCTCCTCCTCCTCCTCTTCCTCCTCCTCTTCCTCCCGGGCTTGTCTGCATCAGCGGACAGGACGTGGGTCTGTCACCACAAAGCTGTTTTATTTATAGTCACACGTTTCTGATGAATGTGAGTTATTAATAAAGTGCAGAAGCAGGTTGCATATTCATCTCCAATGGTTTTATGTTTGCACCGTAACAGATTTATGCTTTTAGTTGTATCCATAACGATGAAGACAAATCTTACTCTGATCATGTTTATTGTTCATGTTTAGAGATAATGCAGTACCTTTCACCTGATTAGTCCAGAAAGATGTGTCTCACAGTGGAAATATGGCTGAGAATTGATCAAAGTTTATCTTTTTTATCACAATTGCATCACCTCAATAAAAATATGAAATAAAAAGGTGGTTAAATGGATACTGCTGAGAGATGCAGCACGTCTCCTTGCCACAGTGAGCATTGCTGCAGCATCCTGGATGAGCTGCTCTACCTGAGCTGCAGATGTTGCCGCATGTGGTGAGGGAAGTGGAAACATGACCAAAGGTCAGCCAGAAAGGATGAAGATGGGGAGATGACTTGGATGTGCAGAGGAGACTTCAGGCAGTGCTCGGACTCTCCCATCACCAAAACAAGACCTGAGAGTGAAACCCTGAAACTCTGGACGGTAGGAAATGCAACGCTGCAGAAGCTAACGGGCAGTATAAGTTTGCATGGATCATGTCAGGTTGAATGAGGGAGTAAAAAGCCAGAATTGATGCCAATTTCACATTAATTTAATTTAAAACAGAATAAGTTTATTATTTTAAATATGAGGCACCAAAGCTTGAACTCCACATCCAGCAAGACAAAAATGTTCCTCCCAAACCAGACAACAGAAACAACATTGATTTTCCTTTGTATCAAAACACCATCCATCAACACGTCATTGATCCGTTTGGATCAAATATACTGAAATCCAACCACTTACAGTCACATAAAAACTAATGACTCGCACGGAGACAGCAAAAAACAGCCTCCCAGAAAAATGGCTGCAAGCTTGTTGCAGTGAAATCATGTAAAAATGATGACAGAACTCCAGTCAGTGCAGCTGATTTACTTTACCTGGAGGTGAAGCAAAGAAATGTCCTAACAAGCAATTATGCAATGCAAATGATGCGTCCTCCGTCCTAGTTAACTGTTTATCATGTTTATATTGTGTATTTACTGTATTATTTTTTACTTAAAGAAAGACTAGTAAGAAATGGAAGGATGGGAGGGGGAGGGGGGTGAAAAGTGGAGATAAGTTACAATTTCACAGGTATCAGATCCACCGTTTATCTAATTATCTGAACTGTGATTAATTCTGACATCTCAGGACTTTCTACAAAACTATAAAAGATTCAACACACACACCGAATCTGTCGTCTGATTGATTAAAAAAAGCAAAATCAAATTATTATCCAACAAAGAGACGTGAAAATAATAAATCCAAACAAGAGCAGCTTTATTGATGCTGTCTTGTCATTATTCCTGAAGCTGAAAGAGGCATCTAGCCCCTATTTCACTCTGAACCATGAAAACATCCACAAGAGAGTATTCACACCTCTGCTGTTTCAGGATGACGGACAGCAGCTGCAAACTGCACGGCGATGAGTTAAAGTCCGATCGCAGAACTCAGAGGAAAGAACTTCTGATTTTATATCATAGAAAAAGACCATCCTTAGAATAAGCAGGGAGACCAGCAGCTTCCAGACTCATCGTTTCACTTTTAGTTTGCCTTAGAAGAGGAAAACTCTGGACCATTCTTTTGTTGCCTCGACTGAGTCCTGAAGCAGAGCTTTGTATGGGACCAGAGTCCCCCAGTGAGACAGGAAGATAAACCTGAGTGTCGTCAGCAAAATAAGGATTCCCATATTTCACCTGTTTCCATCGAGGAAGCACGACAATGCTGAACAACAGGGGGCAAAAATGGAGACTTGGGGAACTCCAGGTGACATCTTTAAGTAGGTCTGCAGAAATTAGTTTATACAAAGTAGTTCTTGTCTTTCATGTAGGAGCCAAACCATTTCAGAACCCAAGATTCCCAGTGGTCTAACAGGATGCTATGGTTCATCATAAGATGTATGAAAGACTTCGTCTGCTGGGAACGGTTCAATTGGAGACTTTAAGATTCAATGCGGCACATATATTTCCTAACTAAGTTTTTATCAGCTGGATCTGGCGGCACCAGGATTCTATAGCTGAATCCAAGACAACTAGTTTTCATGCGGACCAGAATTTGCTTTTTCTTTAGTCCACACCAGAGTGTGAATGAGTCCACACAGCTCCAAATGTACCATGCTTAGAGGAGGACCAGGGTTTGCTTGCATCAGACCAAACAGTTCCAGCGTGAAGGGTCCAATAAGGTCAAGGAAGCGATTCTGTGCCGTTTAGGAGGATAAAGGTTTGTAAATATTCTAGTAAGCATTACGGATGTAATGACTAATCTGAGGTAGGATTTCGTGTAACTGACGGAAGACAAACCAGATGTTGCATCAGGTTGGGTTTATGCACCAGCATGACTTGGTTAGGATTAGGAAACATCATGCTTTGGATAAATAAATATTCTATGATGGGATTATCATTTGAATGGACATCCTGTTACACCTCACATGCATAAAGACCACTAGAGGTCATTTATTCTTCATGCATGATTAAAAAAAGGCCCGTTTCTTTCGTTTCCCTCTCAGGCAGTGTTGAGTCTGTAGAAGCTGCCTGACGGTGTTTTAATTAGCTCCTCCACACATCCCTTTCACATGCAGGCTGTGGAGGATGGACTGAAGAGTGTGTGTTAATGATATTTTAAATGCTGTGTCAGGACAGGTGTCACATTGCTGTTTTACCTCTGAATAACTGACTTCTATCCACCGGTGCTTGTGATTCATCCAACTCTTCTCCTTCCAGTCTAAATCAGGAGATCGACAGATCCCATCACACGCCTACTCTTCCTGTCACACATTTCTTACTAAATGTGGAATATTAATAATTATAGTCAGAATTATGTTGTTATTATTATGATATTTTGAAGCACCAGCATGGAGATTTGTGTCCACGGAGGTTTCCTGATGCGGTCCGGATCGCAGCCTGTCCACAACGGGAGTGTGAAGGCGGCGTCCTGATGGTGAACATGAAGATATTTAGAGATTAAATCAAACTTTGTGCTATTCCTGACTCAGCTTTCTTCTTCGTCTTGAGCTGAACTCTTCATCACTGATCCGCTGCAGTAAAAATCTGCTGGTTCCACTTCAATCAGCTGCTTTGTGTGTGTGTGTGTGTGTGTGTGTGTGTGTGTGTTGCAGTGTTGTGAAACTGTGTCAAAAGAAGTCGAAAAGACATGTAAATATAGTTTTCTGTGATAATTTGAATGGGAAACGTGTCAGAAGGAGACAGTGATAAGCACAAAGCCTCCGAGTGGTCCGTTGTTCGTCTCCTTTATCTGAACAGATGCACGTTTGTTGTTCAGTTGCACTCGGGAGGGAATAATTTGCATATGTGTGATAAAGACGGTGTGTGGAAATGCAACAAGTCTTACGTGGAACTCTTCAGCTCTTTTCTTCACATGCAACCAGAGAACAGATTGTTTGAAAGGTGAAAACATTTAAACACTGAAATGACACAAATAGTTTGTCTTTTTAAAACAAAACTATTTTAATGAGCTTGTAAGTAAATATTTGGTCGGATTTCAAACTAAATCTGCCTTTTCTTTCCTGTTTCTGTTCAGATGAACCCAAACTGCTTCAACAGACCCTTTCTGTCATTTCTGCTCACGTCAGCAGCGCGTGCTGGCCACCAGAACAGTTTGGATTGTGATTTATCTTTGAATGTTGATTTTTATTAAAATACGGTGACATGCCTACATAGAAGCAGATTAGAAGAAGCAGAAGAGAAGAGAATTATGATAAATTGCCAGATATTGTTCTAATCTGCACCAAAAGCCACTGAAACATCTTTAATCAGACTTTTATCGGGGAGAACCCCACCAGAGTCAACGGAGAGGAGGGCACAGCTAGCATCAGTCCACTTCAATTTTAAACACCCTTCTTTTGACTTTTCAGACAATGAATGAGGACAATGTCCCCGCTGTGTCCAAGTTCACATTTCTACAGATATACAGCCGTTTCTGTGGTAACGAGCAGGAAACAGGAACTTTCCAAGCTTCGGATGAAGCCATCAGCGGGGACGTCAGAGACCTGCAGCTTTTCCTGATCACAGACTGGAAGTCTGTTTCTATTCCTGTCATGTGGAACGAGGACAATACTGATGGAAACGTTGCGTTCTGCTCATGGAACATCTCGTAAAAACGACCGACTTGGACAGAAAGAAAAACATCCCGTTTAAGCCTAGACTTCTGGACAAACTGGACATCTGGCATGGTGTCCTTTCCCCTGCTGGTCTGACTGGAGTCTGTGGTCGAGAGAAAACCAGAGAAAGACGACTCTGTGCCAGTGTCAATGGGTAGTTATGAGCACAAGTCACATAAAAATGTGTTGAGGTCTGGTTAGTGGGGCAGATTCGTCCTTCACCAGACCTGCTGCCGTTTGTCCTCCTCTTGTCCAGTTTCTTCAAATATTATTTATGAATACACAACTTATCGGGTTTTCAGCAGATACCACTTAGAGAGTTAGCTTGTGGCTTGGAGTCGGATGCAGCTACAGAAAATGATCCATGTTTGTGACCGGTAGAAAAGGGCCTAAAAGTCCAACTTAAAGAGGCTCCTTTGTTCAGTTGTCGGGCTGATCCTCTAAGTGACGAGCCGTGTACGCCGTATGCAGAACATATGCCTCAGCATCTTAGCTGTTCGGACTCTTCTGGCAGAGATCTCTGCTGCTGTTGCAGGATGTGTCCATCTATCACCTCTTCTGCAGCTGGAAACCAGCACCATGTTTGCTTGGTTTGCTGTCTGCACGTCATGGATGTCCAGCACGATCTTGTCTCTTTCATTCTCCACCATCTCCAACTGAATTTTATTTCTAACGCCGTTTTCATGCAGAAAGAAGAAGCACAATGTGATTTACATGATACAAAACAAGAAAGAAACAAACCTTCACACACCCAAGTGTGTAACGCACAAACACACACACACACACACACACACACACACACACACACAAAGTGCATGTACAACTCCCTTCTGAGGAATTATGTCTTAAATATTTTTCACCTTTACAACGATGGAGACGTCAGAGTCGATGTGCGGTTCGGGATCATGGACCGCCAACCCTCCAGTTGATTGGCAGAAGACCCCTGTCCCCCCTCAGCCACAGCTGGTCCAGATGTTCCTCACCTGCTTGCATTTTACAACTCTGGACTGTTTCTGCGACTCCGTGCCGATGCCTACTTCCTGTTCCTGTGCAGGCATGACCAGAGCTTCTGTGGCGTCTTGCAGACACGTTGGGATGTAGGGATTTATCCCTCCATTATGCCCCCCCCCTTCTGCTTCCCCCATGCTGGCTTTCAACTGCCTGCGGGGTTTGTCCGTCTTCCAAACATCCCTCCAAACAAGTTGCTCTAAAACATGAATGAAAACGCAGCAAAAGTCCCGAGTAAAACTTATAATGACCTTCAGCAAGTTGCAGAACTTTCGCACAAAACCACTTTAAAAGATTAGAAGGAAGTGGAGCTGCTGGGAGGAGAAGGCTAAATAAATGAAGCCTCTATCAGCACGCTGCTGCAGGTGTGTGCGTGAGTTAGAAAGTGTGAGTATACGTGTGTGTGTGTGTGTGTGTGTGTGTGTGTGTCGGCAGGTAAAGCACTGTGGCTCATTGCAGCTGTCCTCAGGGTGCAGGATGAACAGCAGTCTGGCCTCCTACTCACGCTACCTATGACACATACAAACACACACATTTACCAAACACAAACAGCTTCATAATAAGGACACACACGATGAGCTCTTATACACAGATATTTATATAGTGTGCAGACAGATGGATGGGAGCATGCTCACTGCTGTCAAAACAAGCAAATTACAGGCTGCACCTGGCTGTGGGTGTGTAGCCACGAGTGTGTGTGTACAAGTGGCTGAGAATAAATCCTGCTAACAGGTTGGGGGTATGGGGTCACCGAGGAGAGCTGGGGGCACACTCACACCGCCTGGACTTAAAAACACCGACAGAAATGAATAAAGTTCAAGTATAATCACTGCACATTTACCTTAAAGCTATTAACTGGTTTTACTGGGATTCCACCAGCCAGATTTTAAACATGATCCCAGATTTAATATTTTACAACAAAGAAAGTCACAAATGAGTAAAAACTGACTGATTTCCAACGTCAAGGACTACAAAGCATCTCTGAATCACTGTTGAAGGGGAATGTGAGAAGTTTTTACATGGAAAAGAGCAGTTTTCTGCAGCTTACAGGTTTTTTCCAAAAGAAAAAAAAGAGTGATATTTCCAACAAAGTACAGTTCTGGTTTGCAGGTATTGTTGTTTCAAGGTTTTTAACCTGCTGCGGAGAATTCTCCTCGCTCATCTGCCTTGTAAAACTCCACATTTCACCATTTGTCATCAAGGATGGAGGTTATATTTTTATCTTTAACTATTTGTAAGAAGATTTCCATGTCCGTCCACACACATCTTCAGCTGAAACGACCTGGTCACATGACTGACCCCCTACGTCACCCGCTGGAACGTGGACATGTGAAAAAATGATCTCCATTATACTTTTACATAAAATGTCTGAGAAACCACCTCATGAGAGCCTAAAAACCTTTTAGTGATATTTGAGAGGATTCTCTGATGAGTCAACGTTGCCTTTAGTAGTCTTTATTGGGATATTTATGTGCCGTTCTGGCGGTGATGGAAACGTTGTCATGACAACAAACCGTGTTGTACTTGGATCATATCAGTTCAGGCTTCCTTCGTCTCCTTTTCAGTGGGAACATTTGTACTGATTTCCTTTTTTTTTTTTGTGTTTTTGTTGTTTTTTTTTTCCAAATAAATTCTTGTGTTAGAAATTTCCTCCACAGGCCAAAACTGCTCACTTCTTACCAACCATATACATTTCCTTCATTTAAACTCTGCTTCTGACTGCTTTTGATGCACACTGATTTTTATTATGCCCCACAGCTGACAAAGCACACCTCACATCTTGTTTTTTTCCAACCAGAGCATGTTGTGTGTGCTTCATGGCACCCAGTGGTGTTGTGGTCCCTTAAGTAGTGGGTACACTCTAAATTTTTGCCCTTTATTAAAGGTGGAGTATGTAAGACTTTCAATATTTTCAAAGTAAATTAACTAATAAAATAACTACAATCAGAATTAGATTTTTTTTTTTTTTAAATGTAGGTTCCAGTCTGTTCATATTTGATGCGTTATTAAATTACAAGTTTAATTAATGACAAATGACAAAAAGTACTTTTTTTTTTTTTTTAACTGGTAGGCAAACATCTAAGAAGGGTCTTTGTCATTAATTAAACTTGTAATTTAATAACATCAAATATGGACAGACTGGAACCTACATGTTAATAAAAACTATCTAATTATGATTGTAGTTATTTTTTTAGGTTTTTTTTTTTTTTTTTTTTTTTAATATTGAAAATCTTACATACTCCACCTTTGAAAGAAAAAAAAAAACAAACAGAATAAAAGTAGCCCAGAAAACTCAGTTTCAGAAACAGTGACATGTAGGACTACTCCACATAAATCCATCAGTATATCTGCTCATCGTCACATCATTTCTGCTCTTTGGTTACAGGGAGGAAGAGTTATGGAATAACTAAACCAGTACTGGCACACAGACTGGAGAGAGACAGGCTCACAGACATATATATCTGTATTATGTCTATGTTCAGGCTGAAGTTAACACAGCTGATGGCTAACTGCGCCAATGTAGCACTGGTAACCTTATCTGAGCTGCTGGGCGACGTAGCTACATGTGTACGGATGTTTGTAATTGTAAAAGCAGCATCACAGGGGGGCTTAGAAGTGGGTATACTGAATTCTGACTGAAAAAGAAGTGGGTATACTCCATATACCCGCGTATACCCTGGACTATACCACTGATGGTACCGCATCACACCTGCATGAATCAGGAAACAAATGCAACAGGATATGGTGGAGGGAAGCGAGGGAAATAAAGAGAAGATGACAGTAATAGAGGTGACGTTAACGTCAGGATTGGATTGACTTTTACTGGAGAGCTCAGAGAAGAGACAGGATGCAAAATGAATGCTGAATTGGCCACCAACAGAGGGTGCTGCAGTGAAAAATCCAGTTTTCAGGATCAAAACCCTTCTGACCATAGTCGGTTATCTGTTTTCGACCCCCTGGTGGACACATTGTGCACTACACATTGGGGGGGCACCTTTAATGTGCATCATGGGATGGGATTGAAGCTTAAAGATAGCCCTGTTACTGGGTGAGTGTGTTGGGTTTCTGGTTTCTGTGCACAGTAAGCGATACAGTTAATGTAAAGAGTATAATTTTCATTTTCAGATGACAGCAGTACTGAAGCCTGATTTTTTCCCAGGAGCAGTTAAGGATCCTGACATGTCAGAATGGTTGTTGCTGACGTAAATCTAGCTATAATGTTTGCTGGATTATTCTTTTTGGCTTATTTTTAAGATGAATTAATAGTGTAAGTTGGTATACTAATAAATGAAATGGCCAGAAGTAACTAAAGTGGCAGTAACTCACACACATCAAGCAGCTGTAACAGTTCCATTACTCCTCTGTAAAGTATGGAGCTCAGCACAACATGAGTGCAGTTATGCTGGGAGAGTGCAGGAAAATGAAAATGAATTCAGCATTGCATTTAAACATGACCTGCTGTTGTAATTAAATCAGATTGAGACCTGCAATGTGAATAAAAGCAGCCTGTGCTGCGTGGAAAATATGTGAGCCATTACAAGGTTTGTGCAGACAGATGGACTCATCAAAAATCAAGAATTTCATTTGGATACGAGTGAAATGAAAACATGGCTGAAAGGGTTTCTTCCATATTTTACCTCGTCTGGACATTTTTGTGGGAGCTAACAGGAGCTAACCAGCTAAGTAGGCTAAAGCTAAGTCACACTGTTAACTGGCTTAAAACCATGGTTGTTCTTTTTTCTTGATACCGGGTACCTGTCAATCAAAAGGGCACACCCCAAAATATGCCAAATTTTGAGATGAGACTCCCCCCTTAGTTTTCATGACGGTAAATCTGACCTATTAAACCTAAAATGTTTTTTACCAGGCTGTAAACATGTTTATTTCTGCTGTAAACATGTTTATTCCTGCTGTAAACATGTTTATTTCTGCTGTAAACATGTTTATTCCTGCTGTAAACATGTTTATTCCTGCTGTAAACATGTTTATTTCTGCTGTAAACATGTTTATTCCTGCTGTAAACATGTTTATTCCTGCTGTAAACATGTTTATTTCCGCTGTAAACATGTTTATTTCTGCTGTAAACATGTTTATTCCTGCTGTAAACATGTTTATTTCTGCTGTAAACATGTTTATTTCTGCTGTAAACATGTTTATTCCTGCTGTAAACATGTTTATTCCTGCTGTAAACATGTTTATTTCTGCTGTAAACATGTTTATTCCTGCTGTAAACATGTTTATTTCTGCTGTAAACATGTTTATTCCTGCTGTAAACATGTTTATTTCTGCTGTAAACATGTTTATTCCTGCTGTAAACATGTTTATTCCTGCTGTAAACATGTTTATTCCTGCTGTAAACATGTTTATTTCTGCTGTAAACATGTTTATTCCTGCTGTAAACATGTTTATTCCTGCTGTAAACATGTTTATTTCTGCTGTAAACATGTTTATTTCTGCTGTAAACATGTTTATTCCTGCTGTAAACATGTTTATTCCTGCTGTAAACATGTTTATTTCTGCTGTAAAGATGTTTATTCCTGCTGTAAACATGTTTATTTCTGCTGTGAAGTTGGTCTTTTTAACATGGGAGTCTACGGGGATTCACTCTGTTTTACAGCCCCTAGTGGATGAAGGGGGAACTGCAGGTTTATGCACTTCTACACAGGCTTCACTTTTAATCGCCAGAGGTTGCCGCTTGATACCCATTCTGTTTGCACCCCCCCATGCCCCCCATCAGAACTAATGGATACCCATCCTGCTTTGAGCAAATAAAAACCTGCAGGATGGATATTTAGTGATGTTGCTGAGATTTCCTCTAGCTAGCTACTCTTCCTGGGGTCTTTATAGAAGCAGATTTATGGTGATAAACATCTAATGAAAGCTTCAAACCAAGCTTTTTGTTGGATGAACTGGTCCTCATAGAAAATGGGTTGGGAACCACTGGTGTAGACCATGTTTAGGTGGTCTGGACTCATTAGAAACCAAACAGTTATAGCTGTCAGTGTATCGCTGATTCCAGCGGGGTCACCCAAACCCCCTCCTTGGTCTGACTGGAGGGGGGGCGTTTTGTGGCGGGAGTACTTACTTTAGCACAGCACCAGCCCAGTTTAACTGGTGCTTTTCAGACTGGTTTCATCACCTGGTTTGTGGGCAAAGTAGGTTGCAAAGTGTTGTTAGTCACATTCAGTCCATTTTCATTGCAGGTTTTCTGCACAGCTCCGTTTTCAGCAGATTATACTGCGCTTTCATGCAAAGTCCAATCCTAACCAGCTTTAGTTCTGATGAATCAAATCCATCACCCCATCCACACGTTCATACACTGCATGATGTTTCTGATCTTTGATTTACTCCATCCTGAGTATGCACGTTCTGGTTAGCAACAGAACCAGCAGAACCAGAACCAGGAAGCGTGACCAGTAAAGGCTACGTTGAGCTTGGCAGTAAACCAGCCAGCCCAACAAAAGGGTTTTAAATTATTCTGGGAGGTATGTACAGATTAAAGTTGCACCACTTTGACTAAAGATGGGGTGGGATGATTAAAAAAAAAAATGGGACTGAATATAAAATGGCTTTCGGGTTATTAGTGCCCCCCCCCCCCCAACAGAGATAAAGTTTGTTAGTATAAACACAGCATCAGACCTCCGGCTTCTGCTTTTCTTCCAGCACTGTGACCCAGAAATCACCATGAAACAAACGCTCAGCGGTTTGTGATCAGTGAATCATCCTGGAACCAGTTTGCAGCTTTATTTATAGATTATGGAGCATTTACAGAGAAAGTGTGGAAGCAACTTGTAAATTGGCGTTCTGCTTCTGCGCTGCTCTGAGTTTATAAAAAACAGTAAATGTGTCACTTCTTGCTCCCACTGTGTAGAAAGGAGCTGCCATGTTGAGCCTGTGACGTTGTGTGTGCAGAAACGTGGGTGTTGTGCAGTGGCAGGTGGAGGGGGGGGGGGGGGGGGGGGGGCTTCTTTAAGTGTCTGTTTCTTTCTTTTAGGAATGAGCCATCTGACGTCAGTGTTGGATAAACTGTTCCATAGTTAACACAGGTTTGTTTACGTTATTGTCTTCAGTGAAGGTCAGGCATTGCAGCCATTTCTCCTTTAAAAAGACACACATTGATTTTTATTTTTTCCAGTAACTCATCAGAATCTCGTCCTGCTGATGAATCAAAGGAAAACAGATATTAAAACGGATGCATCAGAGAAAGCAGCTTGCTCCAAACATCACATCTGTAGGCTGCAGGATGAAACAGTCAGACGAAGGGGTGCCAGGCGGCAGCCCCCCCCCCCCACAATGTTCACTGTTCATTCATTTGCACAACCTGAACAGGGAAAAAATGCTGAATTAGAGACAAAACTCTGCCTAACCAGCAGCAAAGGTTGCTGCTGGAGATGGATTTCAGATGTTTGGGTCTTCTGAGAGGACGTGCCGTGAAAGAAACATTCAAATCAGATCCTACAGAATTAAATCCATACGAGCACGGTGCAGACGTCTGCATGGAGGGAAGAAACAGACAAACTGGCAAACAGGAAGAGAAAGTCAGGGCTGGTTCATATGGGTTTCCAACTACTGATGGCAAACAGGTGTGTGTTGGGGCAAACAGGTGTGTGTGTTTGGGGCGGAGTCACAGCGTAATTCAGACCAGGCGTGGAAACAAATTCATTTACAAAAACAGGTTAAAAAAAAAAAAAACTCTGTAAAATCTGCCTGAAGTGAAAACTGGACATTTTAGTGTATTTATGGCAGAAAAACATGTTTTTGTTTTTTTTTTAAAAATTTGTGTTTTATTTTCATTTTTACTTGTAAAACAAACAAACACAAAAGCTTCCTTTTCAGTTGTATTTTCAACTACCTTGAGAATGATGACGAAAAGCAGTAAATTCAGTCCATTATTATTATTTACCGCTCAAGAAGCAGATTTTAGGGTCCACTAGCCCTTTCATTTCCAAGCTGCACACTAAACCAATAACAACCCAGCGTGACATATAATACATCCAGTTTCTGAGACATTTCAAATCAAATTAAATCAAACTTTATTTCTATAGCACGTTTCATGTTAAAAAACAATGCAAAGTGCTTTACATTATAAAACAATTTACATCAAAATAGATAAAACACACACACACACACATGTACCCATAGTCCCCTTTCACCCACCCACAGCCACCCCCATTTGGCATCTCTTTATGGTGCAAACTGATAAAAATCATATGAGACACAGTCTGATTTGTCTTCTGTCTGGACAGCAGAAAGCAGAAGACAACACTGTAAACATTTTGGCACATCACATTGTGATAAATGGTAAATGTTCCTTTTACGTCTTGTTAAAGGGACAAACAAAGAGCTCATTTTAAAAATGGACTTAAGATGTTTTCATGGTTTGGGAGTGTATGAGTTAACCTGCGGCGGGACTGCGGAACATGCAGTCTCGACACGGCGTGAACTAATTACAGCATGAAGCTGCTGAAACCTCAGCAGATGAAGTGCTTTAATCCGGCTGGACCTCTGAAATCTCATTAGACTGCTGTCCACCTGCAAACATGGTCCAACTCCTGTAATCAGGATCTCAGACAGAAATCTTAATCCTCTTTGTCCTTATCAGCCTTCCTCCCGTTCACACCTCTGGGAACATTCGACTTATTTCCTGATTGTCCGGAAGCTTCCTGAGGCTTGTTTATCTTCTCTCTCATCCTCACTGTTGACTCTCTGTTTTCATTCCATTACACACTGGTTTGATTATCTTCCAGTTTATTTTCTTTAGTTTCAGACTCACGTTTGTTGAGATTTTGTGCTGAAAAGTCTTGATGTTCTTTGTTTTTATGGATCATGTTCAAAGGAAAATCAGGAGCATGAAACCTCAGATTAATATAAACGTGACGTATGAAGCTGTTTAACTGTCTGTTGAGGAGAAGCAAAGCATCAATACGGATTGTATCGTGTGAGAAACTGTATCCATATCATCACTCAGCAGCATTAAACTGGACAATGGACTTCTGGACAATGTTATCGTGGCTGTGGAGGAATTTAGGTCCACTTTTCTGTCCAACGTTGCTTCAGTTCCTTGGTTTCTGCAGCTGGAGGTCCCACCACACGTCTTCAACCAGTCTGAGCTCTGGACTGGATCTTTCCTGGGCTGCTTTACATTCCTACAGAAGCCGATTGGTTGGAACACAATGTTCCTGGTTTGTGTTTCTCAGATTTTCCCCATAAAATGAAGGAAAATAACAAAGAAGAGAATAATTTATTTCACATTTCTCTTTAATTATTGACATGTTTTTGTGTAAGTATTTAGTTCTGCTTGCAGTTAAATCCATACTGGATTTGTTTTTGTTTGAATACAAACAGTAACTAAACTAACAAAGGAGAAACATACAAAAGGGTCTGGACTCCATTTGTCTGTAACTCACAATGAAAGACCCCAAAGAGTCGCCCTCTTTTCTTCTGACGCCTTTCCGATCGACCGGGACCAGCAGTGGGGATTCGGTTTCTTTACCACTTCATGGCCAAGCAGATTGAGAAAGTCGAAAAAAAAACCCCAGAATAGTTATAATAACACACAGAGTCAAACACTGGAACACACTCTTCACATCAGCTTCCAGCAACAGAGACGCAGGAGAGTTTTCAGAGCTGCTGCAAAGCAGTGTGCTTCACCCAGCATGCTGCTGTCTGAGCAAAGCGGCTGCACAAAGCTTCAGCAAATCTCATCTTTGCCAAAAACGCACCTCTGATATCAGGCAGACATCTTTGTTTCAGTCATGGAAATTAGTTTTAAACAAGTTTTAGTTAAAAGGAAGAAAACTAAGTCTTTTAACAGATGAATTCAGGTCAGTCAGAGGAGGGTTGTGCTGTTCGGCAAAGCAGGCATTCATCCTGAGCCCCAGGCAACATACAGGGTCTTTGGGGAACAATAAGTGCCTTTTTTGTATTTTGTCCCCATAGTTCTTATTTTAAAATCAAAATTTCTTCACAATAGCAGCATAAAAATGTCTAATTTGATGGTATTTCTACCAAGTGTCATCTCTCTACAGTCTGGGCTATATGGACCACCCCATTTCAGGCATCACGCTGCACAGATGCAGATATGTTTATGACATGTAGAATCCCAAAAGTAAAACAAACAAAAACAAAAAAAGTAAAATGGAGAAGTCGAAATGAAGCAGAAGTACAAAAGTGTGTCACAGAACAAGAAAAAGAGGCAGCAGTTCATTTCAAAGCTGCCAGAGCATCTCACTGTTTTACTGGAACCATGGTGATGGACGCTGCGTGACGGTCACGCAGAGGAAGAGAAGCGTCAAGATTCGCTCTCGCCGCTGGTTACGTTGCAGATGAAGCTCCTCCTATCACTAATGACGGTCCTCCTATCAATCCAAGTGGCTCTGGCTCTGCTAGCAGTGATCCACAAACTGATGGAGAAGAACAAGCATTTCTCCTTCTCCAATTACAGGCCGACACACACTGCCACGGATCACCCGGCTCTCTGGCCTCTGCTCAACTGTGAAAAATGGGGCCAGTCCAAGTTAAAGAGAAAGATTTTCCACAAAATGCAAAGGGCTGCAGACTCACAAAGGCAAACTGTTGCATCTTAATGAAAATGGGGACAGGTTGAACAGGTCTTAGTTGACAGTGAAAGAGCAGACCATGTTTCATGCTTTTGTTGTCGCCTTTTAGGAAAACAAAAACAAGTTAGCGAAGAAGGATTTAATGACTGGAAAAACCAAGCAAAGCATTTATCCAGCCAAGAAAGGTCTGAATAGAACAGAAAAATGCTCATAGCTCACGTCAGCTTGAGACAAAAACAGCAATCGATCATCAGACAAAACAAAGTTGAAGGAAAACTCTGGGATGAGATACTCTACTGGTTGGCTGATAATCATCAGCTTCCTGTCAGAGCGAAACTTTCCTCTTGGTGCCTCTCTGACAAACTTTATGAAGCAGGCAATGGAAATTTGTTGGGTCAGGTTCAGTCAACGGCTCAGTTTGACCCTGTGATGCATGACCATCCCAAACAAACCCAAGCTAAGGAAGCCTCAGACTCATACCTGTGTACCAAAGTAAAGTAATATTTGTGCCTTGTGCACAATAGAAACCAGTGTTGACAAAAAACAAGAAAAAAAACCCCAAATGACTACATTCGTCACTGGTTGTAGACTTTTCTTAAGGACACATGAGAAACAGCAACGGGTCAGCAATGCTACAGTTCTCACATAGTCTCTAAAACATGAGTCACAATGAGGATGGATTACTTCCTGTTTGGCCAAACAGCATGTTCTACACATAACAGTAACACTCATGAGCCATTAACTGATGTTAGTGCAACCAAGCCAATTTTACCCCAAGCTAGCAATGCAACGAGAAGAACTTTAGCCTGAGGTTAGCAGTGAAACCAAGCTAATTTTAGCGTGAGTTAGCAACACTGCCATGGTAACTTTAGCCTGAAGTTAGAAGCACATCTATGCTAACTGTAGACTGTAGTTAGCTGTAAAACCAAGCTAATTTTAGCCTGAGTTAGCAGCACTGCCATGGTAACTCAGCATAGATGCACTGATAACTTAAGTTTAACTGTAGACTTTAGTTAACAGTAAAACCAAACAAATTGTAGCCTGATGTTAGCAGAACAGCCATGCTAACTTAACCTGAAGTTATCAGCACATCTATGCTAACTGTAGACTGTAGTTAGCTGTAAAACCAAGCTAATTTTAGCCTGAGTTAGCAGCACTGCCATGGTAACTCAGCATAGATGCACTGATAACTTAAGTTTAACTGTAGACTTTAGTTAACAGTAAAACCAAACAAATTGTAGCCTGATGTTAGCAGAACAGCCATGCTAACTTAACCTGAAGTTATCAGCACATCTATGCTAACTGTAGACTGTAGTTAGCAGTAAAACCAAACTAATTTTAGCCTGAGTTAGCAACACTGCCATGGTAACTTTAGCCTGAAGTTAGCAGCACTGATATAATAACAGTACATGTAGGAAATTACCTTTGAAAGACATTCAGTGTATTGATTGACAATCACCTTGAGCTGGCTGGTGTTCTTTCCACCCAGTTTGTGGTCACATTTACCTCTGTCTCCTCCAATAAATTTAGTTTTTCTTTCCAATGGATTTTATTGTAAGTATCTCCAGAAATTACAGATATGTGACGCTGCTGCCATGGCCCATCCACCAATTAATAAACTCAGTTGTGTGTCTGTGTGTGTACCTAGTGAAGACAGGTATTGTGCAGATTGTGTGTTGAATGCAGGTGATGGATGTCACCAAACAAGTACAGGTTGCAGCCGCTTTGCTGATGCGCTTTACCTTTTGGCAGAGAGATTACACGCACAATGAGCAGAAACGTCCTACGTATTGGACTCTTACAGACCACCTACCAACATTTTCGTCCAGTCTTGTCTCGTTAAAACTGACCAATGTCATCAAAGAACCATGTTTAGCTTTTCACCATCTCGTTATCATCACAACGCAGTTGAATATTCCCTTTTTCCCACTCTGAAAGCAGACGCTTTCAGGGCCGTCTAATTCATGTAATCATTCAGCATTTAAAAGGTGTTTAGTGAATAACGTTAAACCGTAAATAAACAATTGTTTATACTCTGAAATAAAGTTTTATGAGGTCAAATGTCTGCACCTAAATTGCAGCTACTGTGAATTTCCCATCTTTCCTGAAAGCATGTGTATATGGCATAATTATCGAACAATTTTCCAGGATTAAGTACAACACTGAGAGCAATGTTTTTCATCACCACAGAGCACATTCAAATCCCCCTTAATTACAACAGAGGACACTGCCTCAGTTCACAGCAGATCCCTTCATATTTATCTTCAAAGAAAAAAGCTCTGCAAAGGCTTATTGAAATAAATAAGCAGAGGCATAGCCAAAAACTCTGAGTCTCATTTTGGAAGTCAAGTCTTGGATAAATTAACATAAATTAACTTTAATAAAATTATTTTGGTGGCAGATGCATTTGTGAAGCCACTTCATGCAGTTTGTCGTCTGGAGAAATATTTTAATTTTCTGAGCTTTTCTTTTCGTTTATAGCTTATAAACCCTGATAAAGAGTATAAAAATATATTTATATAGCATAACTAGTGTGTGGTGATGTGATAACATGCAATTTGCATAGAAGGAATGAGACAATGTGACAGTACTTTATGCTGACTTAGTAATAAAATTTAATCTTCAAAATCTTTAACAGTCACAGTAACTTTAATAGTTCATAAATGAAAAAATAGGAATGCTTCAACCAGATGTTGCCTATTTTACCGTTACCTTAATGAACCTGAACCGAAAACAGACTACAGAACAGAAACCAAAACGAAACCAAAACCTTTCGCCTAAGACGGTGCATCTGCTGGAGATAAACCAGGAGACAGGCTCTCTGTGCTTTATGCACCTACAAAACAGTGAATAAATGCATGATTTTCTTTCTCTTTTGTGTGTGTGTGTGTGTGTGTGTGTGTGTTTGTGTGAGTGTGTGTGTGAGAGAGAGAGAGAGAGAGAGAGAGAGAGAGAGAGAATATGACTGTACAATCCCAGGTGAGTCAGCCTCTTTACAATATATGTATTTGAGCCACAGCCTCGGTTCAGACCCTCCCAGATGACAGACTGTATCCCATCAAGCCAAATAATCCCATTACACACACACACACACACACACACACACACACACACACACACACACACACACATCACACACAAGGTGCTGGAGGAGAGCATCAAAATCCTTCACAAATGGACTCTGCTGCAAAATGTGTTATATCTTACCAATAGATGCACATTAAAAAATAGCACTTGCACTTTTTTCTGCACCTATACGCAGCATCCCCATTAACACACCTGCAGTATGTCCACATATCAGTCTTACTCCAGTGTCCTTTGCTCCATCACATCCCGGCCTAACAGCTGACACATCATGAGCAAAACGTCTCAAACATTAGTCAAAGTTGCCCCTGAGGCAGTATCCCGTTTCAAGGTTAACGTGGGCTAAAAGTAGGAGTCCGTGCTGCCAACACACTCATGATGCGCAGTGCGAAGAAAAGAATCCATCTCCCACTGGGACACAGCAAAAAGAGCGTTGCTAAAGCTCATTCAGTGACCAAGACGTAACATCCTGAAGAGGCTACAAGGTGCTGTCCTCTCCAGTCTCTTCTGTGTCAGCCTGGAATGCAGAGGAAAGCTGTGGGCATGTGATGTCCCACCTGTACAGCTGCCGAACTTAGAAAACATCCTCCATTCCTTCGACTGCACAGAAAGAACAAAGGCTGAATTAGAGGCAGCAAATGCCATACCTCAGTTCATTTAGTCGAGCAGACATGGAGAAGACGACTTGCTGGAGTTCAAACTGAGCATCAGAATGAGGAAGAAAATGGATGAGCAGCAGCTGTGTGAAGCTTCAAGCCAACACGGAGCAAAATCTCTGAGGAGCGTCTCCAACACCTTGTTGAATCTATCATGGCAGGAATTAAGGCAGTTCTAAAGGAAAAACTGCTCAAAAAAACAGCGGGGACACCTAAACAACACAATGTAACTCCAAGTCAACCACACTTCTGTGAAATGGAACAACTGTCCACTTAGGAAGCAACACTGATTGACGGAGTCCACAACCCACACAAGTGGCTCAGGTAGTGCAGCTCATCCAGGATGGCACATCAATGCCAGCTGTGGCAAGAAGGTTTGCTGGTTCTGTCAGCGTAGTGTCCAGAGCATGGAGGCGCTACCAGGAGACAGGCCAGTACATCAGGAGACGTGGAGGAGGCCGTGGGAGGGCAACAACCTAACTTTCCCTTTATTTATTTCAGCAGTGTATAGTCAGACACTGACACAGGTTTTGTTGTTTCAGCTGCTTACCGAAACATACTCAAGATACAGTTATCTAATCGAGATGGGATTAAAGCAGACTGTCAGCTTTCATGTGAGAGCGTTCACGGCCAAATTAGATGAAAAGTTTAGGAATCACTTTTACTGACATAAAGTAACTGAACAGTTAGCTGTTAAGCACTTTTATCGGCTCAATTTATCATCAATCAAGCAGGTAAAAGGTCTGAAGTTGATTCATGTGGCATTTGCACTTGTGATCTGTTGCTTTGAACCCACAACATGCAGTGAAAGAGCTCTAGATGAAGGTGAATCAGATCATGTTTAGCCTGGAGAAAGAAGAAAGCCATCAGATGGTAATGTTAGGGGACAAGGATCCTCTCCATCGTGATGAAAAATCCCTGCACAACATCCACCCAAGTGAGGATCTCTCCAGAGAGCGACTGCATCAGCACCAGAAAGGGTAAATACAGAAGGTTGACCCCAACGTGTAGCCCATTCATCAGGGTCCAGATTAGACTTCAGCAAGAAGCTGGTAATGAAACCGGTCCTGGTCGGAAACAGCGTTCTGTGGACAGATGAAACCGTGACATCAGACAGAAGCAGCAGGATGGAATCTGAAGTTAAAGGCATTGACCTTTCCGCTCACGTTCAGCAAAGCTGGTTGGAGCTCATGTCACCCAGAACTTACCGCAGAAGCAACACAGGAGTTGCTTTTTGGAAAAGAGGCATAATATTCTGCAACAACAGTCATTGCATGTCCCCCTAAAATGACCATAAATTTCCACTGCTTATGATGGAAAGACCCCAAACAGCATCGGCTGAAGGCAGTAGCAGTAAAGGTGGAGCGAGGGAGCAGAAAGGAGGAAGGCCAGCGTTCCGTGATGTTTATGGGCTTCAGACTGCAGGCTGTCATTGTCTACAAATGTTTCATAGGATATTTTTGTTCAACCACATGAATCAAAGCTAAAAGTCTGCACTTCAGTCACATCTTAGATGTTTCATTTCAGACCCCGAATCATCAAAATCGTTTTACAATCCAAATGTTTCCACGCTGCATGTAGCAGGTTTTATGTAAATAAAGCAATGAGGATGCTCCGTCTCAAGCCACAAAGAAGAAAGAACACGCTGGAAAGAAAAGTGGGAGGGATTACAAAGGACGGGCAGCAAGGAGGGAGAAGACATGACATGAAAGAGAGGAGAGGGAGACATCATTTGTGATGTTGTACAGGAAGGTAGCCAGGTGTTGCTGCCTCGTCTTCGCTCGGCAGAACTGGACCCTGTAGCACATCCCCGCTGAGCGAAGGTGGTGAGGCTACTTCCAGCTCTGCTCATTGCCCCCTTAATGGAATAGAGACATCTGTTCCATCTCCGATCCCTTCTTTCCCCCAGCTTCTTCCCTATCTGCATCTTTCTCACTCATTCAGTCACTTTCTCTCCCTCACTTTCCATCCCTCCCCAGGAGCAAAGGGAGCGAGTGAGACGAGGGAAGGAAAAGAAGGATGATGCTGCCAAACGTCCAAGAGGGATACTGGTGAGAGGAGGAGGAGGATGAGTCAAGCAGGGGAAGAAGGGAGGGAGAAGTGCCAGCTCTCTGCCTGAGGCTGGTAATGATGATGCTAATGAGTTAGATCAACACTAAGTTTACCACAGGTTTATTTTCTGGCTCTAGCTGCAACACTGTGAGAAGAGGAACTATCTGTGAGGTGAGATTATCACAACTTCTGATGCTCTTTACAGAAAACAGAAAAATGAAATGAAAATCTGATTCTGTGCCAAACTTGTGATGAACTTCGCTTGAACCTGTATGATCTGGAGAAGCCACAATGTCTGCATTAGGAACTGTTTTCCATGTTCTTCAGCTTTCTGATGGTGACACTGACTGATGTCATTTAGTTCACTAAGCCACAACAACATCGACCAATGAATCATTCCTGGATCAGTACAGGGAGGGAAGGTCCCGGGAAGATCCACACAACTTGGCACAAAGGCAGTTTCAAGTTGAATCTTTTAGCTCTTTGTTACCAGGACACCTGGTTGTCCCTTTTATTTAGATTCATGTTGGAAAAACGCCAAAGACGACGCAGTCTGACAGACAGAAAATAGGGTTTTACAGCAGTAAGATGATTCCCAACGAGCAAAAAACCAGTTCCAGGACTAAAATCTGTCTTCAGACACAAGCATGGTCCTGTAGAAGTAGGAGTGAATCCAGCAAACACCTGAACCAGGACCTGAGATTTACCTTCAGCTGTCTGCTGAAGACTCGTTAAGAATGGTCTCCATGGAAACGAGTCTCTTAAGAACACAAGAAGTGGACTAAAAATCAGTGGAAACCGGAGTAATGGGGGGATGGATTCCTCCCCAGAACCCAGAATCCTCTCCAGATTCACAAAGTGGAACAATGTTTCTATGAGGATAGGAGTGCTGTATAAGTGTGTGTGTGTGTGTGTGTGTGTGTGTGTGTGTGTGTCTGAATGGGGGAATGTAGTATTAAACCACTTTGGGTCATCATCATGACTGGAAACGTGGCGTAAAACATACGATCCATTTAGCATATCTTAACCTCTCTCTCCTCCGTGTTTACAGTGCAGAGGGGAGAGAGAGTTTAGGAAACTTGTGTCTTGTTCTGCGACTGGATCTGAGGGGGCAGGATGTTTTCTCAGGGGACTTTGGCCCCTCTTACCCCTGCCCGAAGCCAGCCCGAAGCCAGCTTGGACCCTGACTGACAGTTTCCTTTGCATCTGACTAATAATACTCCATGTCCGCCTCAGGATTGGTTTTCAGTCTTAAAGGAAGTTTAATCTAATGCTTTGTTTAATTGGCAAAAGATGAATATTTAAGCATAAATCTCCAATTTTAAATGATTTATTGTCAAAATACAGCTTTAACAAAATCAACTTACATCTTTTATCGGTCAATAGTAGAAATCACCAGAACTCAATAATTCCAAATCAGTTTGTAAAATTGATAAAATCAGGAACTTCTTCACCTAAATGAAGATGAGTTATGGCATGACATGGTTTTATTACTGCTGTTGAGGTTTCTGGTACACAGCCTCTGCCGCTGTTCCAGTAGATGTTGGGAAAGATGAATTAGTCATTCATGAATGTGATGCACGATTTGACCGTTAGATAATGCCCTTAATCAGCACACCTTTCTCCAGTTTGACCTCTGCCTCTAAGAATAACTCTTAGTCACCTTTCTATGGAGTTCCCTCTGAGATGCTGCTAATCCACCGACAAGACTATTCTATTCTATTCCATTCTATTCTACAGTCATTTAGCAGACGTTTTTATCCAAAGCGACTTACACATGAGTAAGTACATACAGTAAAATGAAATGAAAGATGCACAAACACTGGCTTGGTTTTTATTTGTTTGACCATATACAATGGAGACTGATGGCATAATACTGAGAAAAAAGGGTATTTTTGGAGCGTTAGACAGCCCATCCACCTCCCGTCAGACAGCTGTGGTTTGGCGGTGGTGTTGTCTTTTCCACTTGGGTGAAAGTTTTCCCATCTTTGCACACTGAATGCATTGTGTTTCCACCTCGCTGACACTGGCTGAAATCTGATTCCCCTCCAGGTTTTCAGTGACACATTCTGTCCCGTTTCCATCGCTACAGACGCTGCAGGCTTTCATCCTGAAGACAGATTACATGTTCATTCCTTATGCAAATGGGTTGGAAGCTGCAGCAGATTTTGTTAGCAGCACCAGTTTGCAATATAAACCCAGAACAGAAGCAGAGAGGTGGAGAAGGAGATGGAGAATAAAATCCATCAACTGTCTGAGAATATCAGCATAGAGATGGAGGAAAAAGATGGAAAATATCAGTCCAGTGGGAGAGAAGTGGGGAAACAGGCGCTGTGAACAGGTGCTGGATGGACAGAATGAGAAAAAGGAGAGAAAGAAGGAGCCACCAGGGAAGATGAGAGTGACAGGAAGAGATGAAGATGAAAAGAAAATGAGGAGAGGGAGAGAGACAGCGAATCAGTTGAGGGAAACCACAGACGGGGACAAAAAATGGGAGGAAAAAGCCAGCGAAAGTGGGAATACGAATGAGGGGATGACTGACAGTAGCAGGGAGAAGAAACGAAAGAGAAGCATCGCATACATGCACATTTTCTGTATAACTCTTATCATTCCAGGCAAAATAAATCAAAATCTGCTATTTTTAAAAACAAATAAATGCAAACATGTCTTCCAGTCCGACACGAGGCTGTTGGAAAGCGTCACAAATAAAACAGAACATCTGCATAATTCATATGTGCATTAACCTTGAGCTGAGCGCCGTAAACAGGACCACCGCTTCCATAATGTAATGTTTGCCTTTGATGCCAAATCGCTTGTTAATCATTTATCAAACCTTCATGTGGACAGTGTCATCTCTCGGATCTCTGTCCTCTGGGAATGTCTCAAAATTTGGGCTGCACTTAAAAATTTATTAGATTTCTTGTATGTCGTGGCATCCAATTACAATTCATGTTGTTTCAGCCCCACCTTTCCCACACACACACATACACACACACATTGTTTTTCAATTGGCTTATAAAGCTGGGGCTGAAATTAATGCAGAAATCATCACTTTAATTCACTGCAATGTGCTGAAAGTGAGTTTTTGATCTGTTTTAGGCCAGATGTTTGTAGAAATCAGACATAAAATATCATATTTCTTAGAATTCAGAAAAAGTCGAATGAATATTGTCAATGTTTTCCTGGAAATCTACGGCACAAGATGCTTTTAGTATTCTTGTGGGAGTTTGTTGTGTTTCAGGATTTTATCTAGAGATTCAATTTGTTGTCTTACACCCATAACTAATATAGTTTTTCATTTTAAAGACCTACACAAAGGAAAGAAAACAAGACAAGCACGCATCACAATTCAATGATGACATCGTCAGGTCAATTGGCTGAACAACTTGTTGACGCGAGTATCTAATTAGCCAATCAGATTGTAAAGTTCAGCAGTGTGGGGAAGACCACTTCCTTATGTTCCAAATAAGCATCTGAATGTGAACGGGAGATTCTCATCATGATGAGGTGGAACGGGAGATTCTCATGGTGATGAGGTGGAACGGGAGATTCTCATGGTGATGAGGTGGAACGGGAGATTCTCATGGTGATGAAGTGGAACGGGAGATTCTCATGGTGATGAGGTGGAACGGGAGATTCTCATCACGATGAGGTGGAACGGGAGATTCTCATGGTGATGAGGTGGAACGGGAGATTCTCATCACGATGAGGTGGAACGGGAGATTCTCATGGTGATGAGGTGGAACAGGAGATTCTCATGGTGATGAGGTGGAACGGGAGATTCTCATGGTGATGAGGCTGAACGGGAGATTCTCATCATGATGAGGTGGAACGGGAGATTCTCATGATGATGAGGTGGAACGGGAGATTCTCATGGTGATGAGGCTGAACGGGAGATTCTCATGGTGATGAGGTGGAACGGGAGATTCTCATGGTGATGAGGTGGAACGGGAGATTCTCATGGTGATGAGGTGGAACGGGAGATTCTCATGGTGATGAGGTGGAACGGGAGATTCTCATCATGATGAGGTGGAACGGGAGATTCTCATGGTGATGAGGTGGAACGGGAGATTCTCATGGTGATGAGGTGGAACGGGAGATTCTCATGATGATGAGGTGGAACGGGAGATTCTCATGGTGATGAGGTGGAACGGGAGATTCTCATGGTGATGAGGTGGAACGGGAGATTCTCATCATGATGAGGTGGAACGGGAGATTCTCATGGTGATGAGGTGGAACGGGAGATTCTCATGGTGAGGAGGTGGAACGGGAGATTCTCATGGTGATGAGGTGGAACGGGAGATTCTCATCACGATGAGGTGGAACGGGAGATTCTCATCATGATGAGGTGGAACGGGAGATTCTCATGGTGATGAGGTGGAACAGGAGATTCTCATGGTGATGAGGTGGAACGGGAGATTCTCATGGTGATGAGGTGGAACGGGAGATTCTCATCATGATGAGGTGGAACGGGAGATTCTCATGATGATGAGGTGGAACGGGAGATTCTCATGGTGATGAGGCTGAACGGGAGATTATCATGGTGATGAGGTGGAACGGGAGATTCTCATGGTGATGAGGCTGAACGGGAGATTCTCATGGTGATGAGGTGGAACGGGAGATTCTCATGGTGATGAGGTGGAACGGGAGATTCTCATGGTGATGAGGTGGAACGGGAGATTCTCATCATGATGAGGTGGAACGGGAGATTCTCATGGTGATGAGGCTGAACGGGAGATTCTCATGGTGATGAGGTGGAACGGGAGATTCTCATGGTGATGAGGCTGAACGGGAGATTCTCATGGTGATGAGGCTGAACGGGAGATTCTCATGGTGATGAGGTGGAACGGGAGATTCTCATGATGATGAGGTGGAACGGGAGATTCTCATGGTGATGAGGTGGAACGGGAGATTCTCATCATGATGAGGTGGAACGGGAGATTCTCATCATGATGAGGTGGAACGGGAGATTCTCATGGTGATGAGGTGGAACGGGAGATTCTCATGGTGATGAGGTGGAACGGGAGATTCTCATTGTGATGAGGTGGAACGGGAGATTCTCATGGTGATGAGGTGGAACGGGAGATTCTCATGGTGATGAGGTGGAACGGGAGATTCTCATGATGATGAGGTGGAACGGGAGATTCTCATCATGATGAGGTGGAACGGGAGATTCTCATCATGATGAGGTGGAACGGGAGATTCTCATGGTGATGAGGTGGAACGGGAGATTCTCATGGTGATGAGGTGGAACGGGAGATTCTCATGGTGATGAGGTGGAACGGGAGATTCTCATGGTGATGAGGTGGAACGGGAGATTCTCATCATGATGAGGTGGAACGGGAGATTCTCATGGTGATGAGGTGGAACGGGAGATTCTCATCATGATGAGGTGGAACGGGAGATTCTCATGGTGATGAGGTGGAACGGGAGATTCTCATGGTGATGAAGTGGAACGGGAGATTCTCATGGTGATGAGGTGGAACGGGAGATTCTCATGGTGATGAGGTGGAATGGGAGATTCTCATGGTGATGAGGTGGAACGGGAGATTCTCATGGTGATGAGGTGGAACGGGAGATTCTCATCATGATGAGGTGGAACGGGAGATTCTCATGGTGATGAGGTGGAACGGGAGATTCTCATGGTGATGTGCAGCCCATAAATCTCCAGCAACTGACAGCCATTATGTTACGTTTGGAACATTTTTTTAAACTCTTGCTTTGTCAACAACTTGACACCACTTAAAACTTCATTTGCATGGCAAGAAATTAGTGTTTACGTTTTGGCTGCATCAAAAGGTAACAGTTAAAAGAAGAAAACACATCCGTTTGGTGTAAAATTATTCAGCTCTAGCTAGTATTTATCCCAGACATATATATGTTTTAATTTAAGCTAGTTAAAAATAATTTAAATAAAACAAATAATGTCCACTGAAACAAGAGAATTTTAAGGAGCTTATGGGGTCGAAGAGACGAGAGTGATTCAAGTCTGTTCACTTCTTGTCAATCAGTGTTTGTTAACAAACAAAAAACACTAGAAGAGGTGGATGAAGAGGCGCATAGCAGCTGTGGCTACAGCCACAAACACACAGATAAATCAGCTGTGTTCCAATGATGTGTGTACAGTGTGATTGTAAAACAAAGTGGGTGGATGAGACAATATTGACACTAAAAAATGAGATGAGATGGTTCTCTGATTTTTCTGCCAGACAGAAAAGCAAGAAGCAGAAATCAGAAAGACAAACACATGAATGAAAATGAAAGAACGAGACGAAGAGATAAAACACGGTGGAACACAAAGGCGAGGGGGGGGCAAAGAGATGGAGTGTTGTCATTAGTCATTGTCTACAACTAATGACATTCACATCTTGTCGCACACTCTAAGATTAATTAAATAAATCAAATTAAGATCCCATAATGGCTTCGGATGTAAAGGTCAAAGAGCTTTTACTTGTTCTATCAAATTACCATCTGAGCTGAAATAACATGTAGATCACATGTTGAGGAAGGAACAGAACACCAGATGACTGATTTTCCATCAGACACATGAAAAAAACGAAGAAAGCTACGTGTTTCCAGACGTTTTAGATGGTTTAGTTTTGGATATTGGATTGTTCAAAATTAGCTAAAAGGTTTCCGCAAACAGAATAGACATAAATGAACAAACAAAAGAGGAAACAAAGAGGCAGAAAGCTGAAAAAAACATTCATTAAAACTTGCAAATAAACTCAATCATCAACAGAAAGCCATTTGTTGGAGAGGTATTGTTGGAATGAGCTGGCAGCAGCTGCAAACATCCAAAAGTTTCTGAGCAGACAGAAGAAATATGGTTTTGCTTTTGTGTAGAATATATCCTGCCTGGGAATGAAACAGAGAGACAGCTCATGAATTCCTTCCAAAACATGTCAAGTCAAGTAAAAGTCAAGTCAAGTCAAGTCCTGGACACACTGTACAGGTTCAGCTGCTTAACATTAAAAAAAAAAACTAATTATGAGACAAGATAACATGTATCACAACTGTTACGTCCATCACTCGCAGTTGTGAAAAAACTTGTCATCCCTGTTATCTCTCTAGGTGTTTCCAAGTAGCTAAAGTGGAGATCTGTCTACCCTGGGTTTTATTGGCTGGTTCAAATTCAGATGATCCAATCAGCACAAGAGCTCACACTTTAAAAGAGCAGCTCCTGGAGACCGTCACTCTCTTCTGTTTTCCTTTGTTTGTTCATGGCATGGTGGAACAGGTATGTGGGGACGCATGAGGACCAGGTAAGTTGGGGCGCCCTATACATTCCACACGTAGAGAAAAAAACTGCATAGCTACACTGAGACTAGAGGCTGTTGCCATCCATTGTGTATGTTTTAGTCAAGCTCTGGTTATTAGATTAGTTTGGCAGGAGGTTATTTGATTTGGTTTTGGTTTACAGGTAGTCTGTTTTGTTTTCCTTGATTATGGCAAAGCCTAATGTTCCATCCTCTCCCACAGGTTCCATAATCCTGCCATATCCAAGTCCTGTAAAAAACGTTAAAATCCTCTATCTCCATCTGTGGTTGTCAGGTTGCCCCCCTCCCAGGGGATGTAACGGCAACAATCAATGGTCGCGGGGAAGCTGTAGCTTATCCCAACCATCACTGGGCAAAAGGTAGTTTTTCCCAATGATGGAACAGGTAGTTCCACCCACAATGCGCTGGTCCAGAAGAATGGCTTGGAGGCATTTAATATAAAGTAGATGAGTGCGCCTCCTTAATATTTAAGAAGCAGTTGCAAACACAGCAAATCTTACTTTCCCAGACATAACCCCATGAGGAGGATTCACAGCCCACCCATCCTAGACTAACCCGGAAGACAGACAAGCAGAGCAGGACCATGAGAGAATGAGCCAGTATGAGCCCTGACCCCTGCTAAAGTGCATCCGAGCCTTCCAGTCCTGGTTGGTCTGGTGGGGAATCCATTGGAACTGTACTAGTTTGTTCAGAACATCCCACAGATGCTCAGTCAAGTTTACATGATGGGAAGTAACAAGTCAGAAATGATGTTTCAGGATCAAGTACATGTCAGAGTAACGTCTATATCAGTCCCTGACCCAGCAAACTAATCATCCCATAATGCATCCTGCTCCCAGGCTCCCCTGCCTGGCAAGACATGTACACAAACCTGCCAGTGGTGGGCTCTGGACACGCTACAGCACGGGCATCTTGACTTATTTGCACACAGCTGCAGTGCATTGTATGTTCTGACACCTGTCTTCTGGTGTTTAAGTCATTTGAACTTCATCAGCTCCTTGCCTACAAATTAGACAACAAGAGGCGTCTTTTCCTCCTTGAACACGTCTTTCATCGGTAAACTCTGAAGAACCTTCACCGCTTCACCCGATTTCCTTCATTGATCACTTCTGGTCTTTTGGTAAATCCTGGTCCCGGCAGACCAGGAAAGAGCCGAGGTTATGTCCCTGCTGTGTCACCATGGTGACCAGCCTCTTGTCAAAGGTGCCGCTGGAACGAGATAATCAATGTTTTTCATCACACTGATTGGTGTCTGATCAGTTTGAGAAGTCTCACTTCCAAGTCCTGTGTCTTCTCTCTGACTATACATCTCAGTCTAAACAAGTTATGTCTGCTTCTTCCTCCTTTTAGAACCAAATTAAATTCACTGCCCTCTCCTCCTCTTCCTCCTCCTCGCCTTTAATCTCTCCGTTGCTTAGCTCCGTCTTCCTCTCCTCTCTCTCCCTGTAATAGAGTCTGAGCGAGCGAGGCAGAGTAATAAAGTTTGAGAGAATCCAGCCAGCCATGTCTCCCACCTCAGTCACGCTCACTTCCATAACCAGGTTACTGTGTGTGTGTGTGTGTGTGTGTGTGTGTGTGTTGCGTTGCCTGTTTGCTAAGGTTCAATTACCTACAGCTTAGTGTGAAGTGTCTATCTGCCTCAGCTCAGTAATCATACAACACACACACGCAAACATAGTTAGAAAGTAAAGCACACTTCAGTAAGTGTGTATTGGGGAAGAGGGGGGATTGGGGTGGGGGGTGTAACAGTCTGGCACATGCCTCCTCAAAGCGACAACAAATACCTGGCTGTGTAACATGATTAGTGTGTATATAGGTGTGATCACGTCCGTAGTCTTGCAATTGCAATCTCTCCATAAAGCGCAGGCAGTAACCATACATGAATACTCAGTGTGCATGTGTGTGTGTGTGTGTGTGTCAAGCTGTAATAAAACACACACTTCAACTAATTTGATCTCAGCAGGATTTTTTTTCATTACATGGAATGACTGGATCTGAGAAATAAAGCAAGCAGGAATCTATCTTGTTGATTGTGTTACTGAGATCCCACAATGAGAAACACAACAGGGGTCACATATCTTTATCTAACACACTATATTTCTCCGACAACCCACTCGTGTTTACATACCGTGTGATATGTGTGTGTAAAGATGTATACTGGGCTTTATTTCCCATGATGGAATTACTCCAGCTCTCTTGGAACTGCAGCATGTTGGGAAAAAGTTAAGAGGATTCAAGCTGTGTGGGTGTATTCACATCAGGACAGTCCACTAGACTCGGTCTGATTGGGGACTCAGCTCAGCTGTAGGGGGCTGTATCCATGCGAACCGAGATCGCCTTCATGCTGCACCTTTATCATACCAGCCAAACCATGAGAATGCTGTATCCCCGTTCTCACCAGAGGTGGCGCTGCACTAGGCGCGGGAAGAAGAAAACTTTCCTTCACCTGTGAGTTAAACATGGAGATGAAACCATTACTGTTTTGCTTTTTATATTTATTGTGTCTTATGCAAGTATCCTGCAGAAATCCACTGCAACAATGGAAGCAGTATGAACACCAGACGAGGCAGAGGACCCTTAACGCCATCGCTATGGATTTACCCACAATGCAATGCTACGCCACATGCAGATAGGGACTTTTTTGTGACATTGTAGTCCACTTCCTGTATTTAGTCTGCATGAAATGGACCAAGACTTATGTTCATCATGTTTTTTTGATCCAAATCCGAATTTGTTTGAAACATTCACATTTCCCCAAACGAAGCGGACTTTCTGAGCAAAGAGACTCGAATTCGAATCAAAAAGGCTGATGTGAATGTTCCCTTAGAGTGCACTTCAACTGAAACCCTGGTCAACTTCCAGCACAGATCGCTCAGAGTACTGTGAACATCTTTTTGCAGACTTGCTGCTCATAGATTCGTGGTAAACCTCATTAGGTTTGAAGACCAAAGTTAAAACAGAAAGGTCCACGACTGAAACATTTTATTTTTGCTCCTTTGTTTCCTTTTACAGTCTGGAAAAGTCAGTGAGCAAGATTCATCTTCAGCTGGTGAAAGTTCGTCCCCAACGCTGATGGTGTCCAAGTGGTTTGGTCTGCTAGATTAAAGGGCAGTGGGAAAGCAAACCAGACCAAAGGAAAGGGTCTTCCAAACGATCCTGCTGCTTCGTTTAGTTCAGAAAAGTTTTATGATGTTGAGATGAGGGTTGTGGCAGGAGATGCTATCACTCTGTCCATTTTATCAGCTCCACCTTCGACTACTGGGTTGAACCCTGTTTTTCTTTCACTCCTGGTGTGATCCATTCAACAAGGTCTTGGAAACATTTCTCTGAGACTTTGCTCCATATTAACACAGTAATATCACACAGATGTTTCACATCCATGTAGAGAGTCTCCCGTTCCACCACATCATGATGAGAATCTCCCGTTTTTGCTCTTCTGCACTTTGTTTAGGCAGCAGCAGCATAAAGAAATTAATGCACAACTCATAAAGTTCTCCACTGACGCATGTATTGTATGACACACCATGGGATAATGTTCATGAGGAGAAAGAACTGCCAGGATGCAGGAGACTGTAAAGACCTGCTGAACTGGACAGGGAGCATTTTACAGAACCATTTATCTTTTTGTGTTTTATGTTGCCTTTTCTATCTGAAAAAGTTGAAACACTATCAGTAACAGAGAGCAGTAAGCCTTATAAACTGGACATAACAGGACTTTTTCTCTGCTTCTTATTTCCAGATGTGACCGACTGTTTTCAGATAAAATGTACCACAAAATGTACACAAAGTTGCTAATAGAAAATTTACATCGATCAGAATAAAATCTTAAATAACAGGCATTTATGCTGAGGAGAATCATGACCAGTAACACCAAAAATAAGCAATATTCCCCTCCCTGACTCCCCTAACTGCTCCAGGCACAAGCAGACACAATAAAACCTCAGCAGAGCATAAATCAGCATTTATCCACCTTCATCAGCAAAACAGGTGAAGAGAACAGAGACTTGGCTCAGTCGGTTGTTTGTCTTCGCCTTCAGCTCATTTCCATGCCGGCGACGGCAGCAGGCTGTTTGTACACTGCAAGAAATAACAAGTCCAGCAAATTATAGCTCTGTAAGCTTATTATCACTGAAATGGGATCCACTGCCACCCCTCATATTTCCACACGGGGGGATCTGAGGGACGCAATCAGGCTACACTTCAGTAATCAGCTTGTGAGTTTAAAAGTCCCTTTTCTGATATTGATGAGATTCCAGAAATCTTCAGATAACTGAAATTGATAACGTCCGTCTGATGTCCCACATGTTCAAATCAATGCAGTTCACACCTAAAACAGACGTCTGATGATGAGCGACGGTGATGAGTAAACAATTATCAAACATGTTTAACAAACAAAAGCTGTTTATTACTTTTGTTTTTATTGTGCCAAGAACTTCATCTTTAATTAAATTTCAATAAAATCAAGAATATCTATTGTCTTGTCAATAGATATCTCAGTAGATTGTTATTTTTTAAATAAAAGCAGAAGCAAAATGCCGAAGCAGCATGCGGTAACTAAGTAAACCACATGATTCAGCAGCTTGTAGCTCGTTTAGCAGCGATAAGCTGCAGTCACGGTTTTCTGGTTGATGGTATCATGGTCGTGCAGGATGTTGGTCTGCTCTTGTTTCCAATTTTGCATCAGTTCATTAAGGTTAGCAACTTTCTGAAGGTTCCAGCACGGCAGGCCAACCAGGCCGAGGTATGGACTTTCACTCGATCATGACAAAACGTTGATTTGCGTCTTGTTTTAGCCACTCTGTCAAAGACCTGCTGCCATGTCTGGGATCATTGTCAGACCAGTCCTGACTTTCTGATCACACATTGTGCTGTAGTGCACCTTCTGCTTTGATAAGAAATAGATAAGGAAAGAAAGAATGACAGAAAAAATAATCAATCACCTTGAGAAAGTTTAGAAGGAATTCTGGTAGAGTTAAAACAACAGACTGGTGGAGCTAGACATGACAGCTTCATAACTCATGAAATCCATGTATCCATCTGAATATAGTCTGTTGTTTACTTTGGATAAACTTTGATATTGTAATGTCCTACCATGTTGGTTCTCATTAAACTGGTGTAAATGTGGGCCAGCTTGCCAGAAAGCAGACTGATCCATGTTGTGTTAAAGCACTATCAGGGTCTGCAAGGTGTCCAGGTCCCGTACCTGCACAACAAGCTCAGATCGTCATGCCTCCACCAAGGTGCTTGGCAGCTGGTGTCAGTGCCGATTTGCTGGGTGTGGATGCATTCTGACCAAACATTTCCAGTCTGGTCTGGTCTATCTAAAGGACATGAATCCAGGAGTCTTGTGGTTTGTTCAGATGAAGTTTTGGCCAACTTAAGCTGTGCTGCCATGTTGTTTTCTCCTGCATCTCCTCCAAACAAGCAATACTGGTTCAGCATTTTTCTAATTGGACTGACATGAATATTAAAATTAACTGCTTCTATTGTTATTCTTATTATAATTGTGATGGCAGTGCAGGAAATTGGAACAGGATATGATTCAGTAGCTGTGAAACATTTTGTGTCATCAGATCACAGTTTAACATGGACTGCAGTATAATGGAGTGGTTGTTTTTGTTTTTTTTTGTATTTCCTTTCATCACAGTGTCACCTTCAGTGTTTTCTTCCATCATCATTGGTCATTTAGTCTTTTCAGCCTCATTTTAAGACATCTCACTGAAGCCATTATATGTTCATGTCACAGTCCGAATCTGTTATAACATTTCATCACTAGTAGTGTTTTCTCGATTTGTTAGGTCCCCTCACGTCCCCAAAAGCAATTCAATGTGTTGTTTATGACTTCAAGTGCCAGACTGAAGAGGTTTCTCACTGCCAAGTGTATCGGTGGACTTCCACGGCTCGACTTTGACTGTAAAATATGCTTTCAGGGGTTGAGTTAGCAGGTGTGGAATTCTGTTAATATTAGATTGGACAAATGTGACTCTACTTTATGCAAAATAGATTTTCAGGTTTAGTATTCGGACAATGAAACCTTGTAAAAATCTGAAAATGACACTATCACTCCTCTTGGCTTGAGAAAGCATCTCTGTGAAGAAAGTTGAGCTATACCAGTAAGCTTTCTGACAATTCCCACTGCTGGACTTGACTGAACAGGGAAGGAGAAAAAAGTCTGCTCTTCTTAGGCAAGCAGTCATTCTATCTCTGCAGTCCTACAGATAAAATCATTGTCTGAACTCCAAACTTTTCCCTACTGATAGTTGTGCAGATGGCTGAAACAGCCTGTGTCTGTATAATGTTTTTTGGATGGGGAAAGTAGCATAGGCCCATAATCTGCGTATGTCTGAGTGACTGTTGTTTGACCATTGGTCATCGAGGCAAATCTACAAGTTTCCCTACTAGTCTCAATAATTTTGAAAAGATCTAGCATCATGTTGTGGATATAAAAGGAGCAGGGATTCAAATATAATGGCACACAGGCCGTTAAAAAGCCGCTAAAGCTGCTGGGATTTTTCTAAACATTACTATAAGAATCTCCCGTTCCACCTCATCATGATGAGTATCTCCCGTTCCATCTCATCATCATGAGAATCTCCCGTTCCGCCTCATCATCATGAGAATCTCCCGTCCCACCTCATCACCATGAGAATCTCCCGTTCCACCTCATCACCATGAGAATCTCCCGTTCCACCTCATCATCATGAGAATCTCCCGTTCCACCTCATCACCATGAGTATCTCCCGTTCCACCTCATCACCATGAGTATCTCCCGTTCCACCTCATCACCATGAGAATCTCCCGTTCCACCTCATCATGATGAGAATCTCCCGTTCCACCTCATCATCATGAGAATCTCCCGTTCCACCTCATCACCATGAGTATCTCCCGTTCCACCTCATCACCATGAGAATCTCCCGTTCCACCTCATCATGATGAGAATCTCCCGTTCCACCTCATCATCATGAGAATCTCCCGTTCCACCTCATCACCATGAGTATCTCCCGTTCCACCTCATCACCATGAGAATCTCCCGTTCCACCTCATCATGATGAGAATCTCCCGTTCCACCTCATCATCATGAGAATCTCCCGTTCCACCTCATCATTATGAGTATCTCCCGTTCCACCTCATCATCATGAGAATCTCCCGTTCCACCTCATCATTATGAGAATCTCCCGTTCCAACTCATCACCATGAGAATCTCCCGTTCCACCTCATCATCATGAGAATCTCCCGTTCCACCTCATCATTATGAGAATCTCCCGTTCCAACTCATCACCATGAGAATCTCCCGTTCCACCTCATCATGATGAGAATCTCCCGTTCCACCTCATCACCATGAGAATCTCCCGTTCCACCTCATCACCATGAGAATCTCCCGTTCCACCTCATCACGATGAGAATCTCCCGTTCCACCTCATCATGATGAGAATCTCCCATTCCACCTCATCACCATGAGAATCTCCCGTTCCACCTCATCACCATGAGAATCTCCCGTTCCACCTCATCACCATGAGAATCTCCCGTTCCACCTCATCACCATGAGAATCTCCCGTTCCACCTCATCATGATGAGAATCTCCCGTTCCACCTCATCATCATGAGAATCTCCCGTTCCACCTCATCATTATGAGTATCTCCCGTTCCACCTCATCATCATGAGAATCTCCCGTTCCACCTCATCATTATGAGAATCTCCCGTTCCAACTCATCACCATGAGAATCTCCCGTTCCACCTCATCATGATGAGAATCTCCCGTTCCACCTCATCACCATGAGAATCTCCCGTTCCACCTCATCACCATGAGAATCTCCCGTTCCACCTCATCACGATGAGAATCTCCCGTTCCACCTCATCATGATGAGAATCTCCCGTTCCAACTCATCACCATGAGAATCTCCCGTTCCACCTCATCACCATGAGAATCTCCCGTTCCACCTCATCACCATGAGAATCTCCCGTTCCACCTCATCACCATGAGAATCTCCCGTTCCACCTCATCACCATGAGAATCTCCCGTTCCACCACATCACAATGAGAATCTCTCATTCCACCTCATCACGATGAGAATCTCCCGTTCCACCCCATCATGATGAGAATCTCCCTTTCCACCTCATCACCATGAGAATCTCCCGTTCCACCTCATCACCATGAGAATCTCCCGTTCCACCTCATCACCATGAGAATCTCCCGTTCCATCTCATCATGATGAGAATCTCCTGTTCCACCTCATCATGATGAGAATCTCCCGTTCCACCTCATCATGATGAGAATCTCCCGTTCCACCTCATCACCATGAGAATCTCCCGTTCAGCCTCATCACCATGAGAATCTCCCGTTCCACCTCATCATGATGAGAATCTCCCGTTCCACCTCATCACCATGAGAATCTCCCGTTCCACCTCATCGTGATGAGAATCTCCCGTTCCACCTCATCATCATGAGAATCTCCCGTTCCACCTCATCATCATGAGAATCTCCCGTTCCACCTCATCATCATGAGAATCTCCCGTTCCACCTCATCACCATGAGTATCTCCCGTTCCACCTCATCACCATGAGAATCTCCCGTTCCACCTCATCACCATGAGAATCTCCCGTTCAGCCTCATCACCATGAGAATCTCCCGTTCCACCTCATCACCATGAGAATCTCCCGTTCCACCTCATCACCTTGAGAATCTCCCGTTCCACCTCATCACCATGAGAATCTCCCGTTCAGCCTCATCACCATGAGAATCTCCCGTTCCACCTCATCATCATGAGAATCTCCCGTTCCACCTCATCATTATGAGTATCTCCCGTTCCACCTCATCATCATAAGAATCTCCCGTTCCACCTCATCATTATGAGAATCTCCCGTTCCACCTCATCATGATGAGAATCTCCCGTTCCACCTCATCACCATGAGAATCTCCCGTTCCACCTCATCACGATGAGAATCTCCCGTTCCACCTCATCATGATGAGAATCTCCCGTTCCACCTCATCACCATGAGAATCTCCCGTTCCACCTCATCACCATGAGAATCTCCCGTTCCACCTCATCACCATGAGAATCTCCCGTTCCACCTCATCATGATGAGAATCTCCCGTTCCACCTCATCACCATGAGAATCTCCCGTTCCACCTCATCACCATGAGAATCTCCCGTTCCACCTCATCACCATGAGAATCTCCCGTTCCACCTCATCACCATGAGAATCTCCCGTTCCACCTCATCATCATGAGAATCTCCCGTTCCACCTCATCATCAGTTTTTGCAGCCATGCCAAATTCACACTTAATTTCATATGGATGTTTCTTGTTTGCTCCCACTATGATTTGATCAACAGTTTAATGTTTACCATTGAAACCATATCCAGCTGATTTTCAGCAGTATTTATTTTTGTCACCATCTTATTTTATTTTATTTTTTTACATCATCAAAAGTAAAACCAACAAATACATCCAGTATGCTGCAGTGCTGGTTCTGAGCATCACTTTGATCAACTGTCAGCCACAAAGTGGAAATGCTCTGGAAAAAAAAATAAAGGTCAAACTTAATAAACAGAAGAAGACGAACCAAACAAAGGAAAGAAGGGAACAGGGTGTGCAATACCAAGACACTAATTCTTGATCTCTGCACACTGTGTGGATAACATGCATGCCAAATATTCTGCTTGGGGGAGGTAAACCAGTGACATATAAGAAGTAGAAAAAAAGCCGACCATTGGATGCCAGAAATAACTAAACAAACATCATTCAGTTAAAAGACAGAAATGAGATGTGGGACTACAACGTCTGCCAATCTGCTTCTGTAAATAACAGAAGGGAAAAGAAAAACAGTGACAGCCCTTACCAGCAGGGTGTCTGGGCGTCATCAAACGGGCCCTGACTTAGGTTGTTGTGACTGATTGTGTGTGACACCAAGGAGCACCTGAAGCTCGCTGTGTACCTCTGGGTGCAGATGCAGATGTTATGGATGCCTGAGGGGGGAGGGGGCCAGGTGTTGATTCGCAGTTTGGTTTGAGCCAAAACCACAGATCACATAGAGAATTCCAAAAAGGTGAATAATAAGACCTGATTTGCATCACTGACTTTGAAGCTGCCGTCTGACTGAAGGTGTGTCTCGTGTGTCTGGAAGTAACACAAAACAGAAGAACTTTCACCAACTTTATTAGGACGACTGACTCTGTGAGAAGCAAAGCTGTGTGAAGAAAACAAAACTAGCTTTTTGTGAGTAAATCTCAGAGTTTCTCTTCAATGTGACTGAAAATAGAGTCATAGTGCTTGTTGGTGTGTATGTAAGTGTGTAAGAATAAACAGAGGTGATTGCACATCCTGCAGAGGTTGCAGCGATGTTGCAACTCTGAAAACATATTCTGTTTGCCGGTGATATTTTACTTCTGTCTGACTAAAAGCACTGGATTATTTTCCAGTGGACTTGATCACTGGGATATGGTTTAAGTATTCTAAGGGTGCAACCTAACAAACACAAGAGAGCTAGCTAAAAGGCATGGCCAGTCGGTCTAAGTGAGTCCATAAGGTGTGTCTGGGTTTAGTATTTTTTGGAACATTGGTCAGGAATACCCTCAGGAAGCCCTCATGAGGAGAAACTTCTGCAGGAGAGGATGAGATTTCCTAGCCATAAAGATCAAGGAAAAAAACCCAAGTCTCACCGAGGAGAACATGACTTTTGGCTGCTTTGAGAACGCATGGCGTTACACTGGAAGACCCGGAGGAGGTGGCTAGCATAAGCATAATATATGAACAGATTGTACTTTGAAGAAACAACAGACAAGCTGCTCATTGTGCAGAATTTTCAACTTGAATTCAGTTTTGGACGAGAAATAAAGCTTTTAAACTAAAATAAATGAATGTTTCAGTGTCATTAGGTTTTAAATGATGATGTTAGTTTATGATCAGTGTTTTAAAGTTAACCCATTCTTTCTGTCTTTAGCAGGTTTTCAACCTATTTGATTATTTTTTTAAATGATCAATAAAGCACATATTATATATTATATAAGCACAAATTTAGCTTATAGAAGCTAATTTGCATCTGACTGTGGATAACATTGGAGGGACAAGGTTAATTATGACCATTTATGTCATAGCTTTTTGCTTCCGTGCATTTGTTTCATTTGCACTAACTCATGACAGAGTCAATTCAAGTCACTTCATAGAGCCCAATTAGAACCAATTAAGTGGATTTTTTTTTTTTTATCTTCTTCCAGCTCAGCCAT
This sequence comes from Telmatherina bonti, assembly GCF_933228915.1. Classification (NCBI taxonomy): domain Eukaryota; kingdom Metazoa; phylum Chordata; class Actinopteri; order Atheriniformes; family Telmatherinidae; genus Telmatherina; species Telmatherina bonti. The sequence continues at coordinate 35,791,497 of NC_136627.1, read as the reverse complement.
CCCAGCGCATTCCCAGGCCAGTTTAGTGACATCATGCCTCCAGCATGTCCTGGGTCTTCCCTGGAACTGCCTTCTCATGGAAAATGTCTGAAAAAACATCTCAGATACCCGAGCCACTCAACTGGCCCCTCTGGATGTGGAGGATCAGCAGATCAACTCTGATTTCTTCCTGGATGACCGAGCTTGTCACCATATCTCTATGGAGCAGCGCAGACACCCTGAAGGGGAAACTCATTCCAGCTGCTTGTATCTGCAGTCTTCATCTGTCAGTCAGTACTGACAGCTGGTGACCAGGGATGAGCAGAGTAATGTAGGTTAACCAATAAATTGAGAACTTTGCCGTTTGACTCAGTTCCTTCTTCACGCTGCACCAATCTGTCTGTAGATCTTACATTCCATTCTTCCCTCAATCATTAAGAAGACCTCGAGATGCATGAAGATCCTCCACTTGGGATCTCATTCCCAACCCAGAGAGGAAACGCCACCCTTTTCCACCTCAACATCGATCTACATCTACCTTCCAGCTCAGAAAAAAGCTCCATCAGTGGACAAACAGACATACGTGCAGACAGACCTTAAGCTCTGGAAGGGTCAAGTATAGTTAAAAGGTCCAAAACAAGAACATGTTTAGCCACTTAAACATTTAAATGCAAACAAAAATTTGAAGATAAACATGAAAAAAGACCATGAGCCAGCATTTAGCAGTTAAAACTGGTGTAACATATGTTCCTGTTAGGAGTTGAGTAGTTGTATCTTGAGCTGACACAGCAGAGACTGACTAGACAAGAAGAAAGCACAAATAACTTTCTCAAAGTCACAAAAGTGGATTCATTGGACATTCATGGTGATTCCAAGCTGAAGTAAACAACACGATTTCAGTTATGTCCTCTTTTAACATCGGGATGTGTTGTGCTACTCAGGCTTTACCATCCTTTAGGCAATTTAATGACGCTTTCAGAGGACCTGAGGTGTTGCGCTTGACGGCCTAGTGGAGGCATATGCAATGAGGAGAGGACTTGGCCAAGGTTCGGATCACACAAGGAGCAGAACCAGCGGGAGAGGAGCCAAGACAGAGTGCCAGTTTCACATCTTGCTAGCTCCTCAATACCTACCCCAGCTTTAAATATGACCAGAACCATTTCCTTTTATGCCCAAAGGGAGGACAAGAGAATGATATGACCAAGGGTATCAAGGAGACACCGATGTCTCACAGAACTAAAAGGAAAATGATCAAATAGTACACTAGTACTATCATTTGTAAAAGCTCCAAACTGACAGACGGGATGGTATCTGTTCTAATCTGCATCCATGTGGGCAGCCCTGTGGAGTGGAATGGATCCATTTCTCAGCCCAAGTGTGGGGTTGTAGATGTGGAGGAGGGTTCCCTGGGAGGGAGCTGAGAATGTTTTACTGCAATTAATCTGCGGGAGACAGAACGATGAGCAAGACAGTGAAATGGAGATGGAAAAGAGGGAGTGGAAACAGCTAAATAAACAGAAAATAACAAAAAAAAGTTGGATGAGTGAGAAGATAACAAGGTGTGTGTCTGTCTGACACAGAATGAAAGGGTTAGCTTCAGAAAGTCACGCTCCAAGACAGACAGAGAGTATAATTACAGAGGTTGAGTCACAGGACTCCTCTATGGATCATTAGCCAACTTAAAGAGCCAGGACCAGAACTGTGTGAGGAGAGGAGAGGCAGAGAAGGTCACAGCTTCTCCTGCTCTGGATTAATGCTCTGCAGTGAGTTCAGGCTACTTTGCTTTATTTATCCCGGCAGTTAGGAGACAGGCCCGCAGATGAGACGCTAATAACTTGTACTGATCGAGAACAAAATGCACAGCCATGCGTGCAAAAGCAAACAGCCAGTTTAAAGCACCTGTTTGGCTGTTCACGTACCTTATTTGACCCTGAAATGAGGGTGCAGCGTGAAGAGTTTTCCATGCGACACAGCACATATAATCTGTTCTGCATTGGGGAGTACAAATGTTCACCAGGAAAATACAACTTAAAGAGCAATGGAAGTAAATATATGAGAACATGGAAAACTAAACAACTGGAACCTAAAAAGATTTTAGTTGTGTTTGCTCGTATAAATACTCTCCATACGTTGATGCTTTTTGTTAGTAATACATGTAAACCAGAGGTGTCCAGCTCCGGTCCTCGAGGGCCAGAATCCTGCAGGTTTTCTATGTATCCCTGCTCAGACACACCTGATTCAAATTAATTAGAAGTAGAGCTTAATCAGTTGTGCACGTCATTGGCTGTTTGATCCATTTAGTGGAAGCTAGATGTGTTGGAACAGGAATACATGGGAAACCTGCAGGACAGCGGCCCTCGAGGACCGACTTTGGACACCCCTGATGTAAACATTCCTCAGCAGGTTCATATAAATCAGATGTGTATGGACTATCAGCATTATCTGAGGAACAAGTTTTGTTCGTGTGCGTTATAATACAGATAAATAAGCACATTGGAACTTTTCTGAGTTAATATTCTATTTAAATCATGCACTACTGTAATAATTCTGCAGGGAAATTAAAGTATCACATTGTCAAATATACAGTATATATATCACGCATAAGGAATCTCATTTCATGAGAAAATGTCATTTCTATTAGCATAATTTCATTTATTCATTCATTATCTGAACTGTGTACTCTGATTAAGGCTTATCAGTGGTGCTGGTGCACCACCACTTCATTTACATGAAGTATAAATCTACTGTCACCCTGGACAGATTACCAGTCCATCACAGGGCCACACAAAGAGATAAACAACCATTCACGCTCACACTCACTCCTAGGGACAATTTAGATTAACCAATTAACTTGAATTGCATGACCCTCTGAAATCATCTGGAGTACCAAGAAAGAACCCACGCATTCACTTGGAGAACATGCAAACACACAGAAAGGCCACTGTTTGAGCCTCCCCCCAGCAACCGCCACCGTGCAGCCCCTTATATCACCAGAATTTGTTTTATTTATTGCAGCAAAGCTGAAGAAGCCTCTGACTGAACATGCTCCAGAATCTGGACCTAATTAGTGAGTAAGTGTTGGAGAAAAAAATCTCCCAGTGAACGACAGACAATAAAATCAGTGAGAAGGTACAAAAGTTTGATTTGCTGCAAGGAGTTCACACAAGGCAGCAGACCAAGTGACCTCAGCATGTGGACAAAGCAAGTAAGTAACTAAATCTTTATTTAAATACCACCTTTCAAGATAAAAATCACAGAGCGCTTTACAAACACAAAAACTATAAAACAGCATAAAACATTAAGAAAACATTAAACTAAGTAAAAGCAAGTTGAAAAAAAAATGTCTTAAGCTGCTTTTTAAGAGACCACTGACTCAGATGATCTCAGGCTGAGAGGAAGGGAGTTCCACAAAGAGGGGGCCACTGCTGCAAAGTGAACCTTGCACATACATGTTTCTCCTGGCATGGTGGTGCCAAATCAAGAATATAATACAACAAAAACAATAGAAAAACAAAAACAAAACACAAAAACAGTATTTACAGGGCATAAGGGTTAAATCTATTCTCAAGGGACCATCCTTAGCTTTCCTTTGTGATCATGTGACTAGCATGGCAGCAATGTTCATGGGTCACAAAAAGGTAAAAAAAGCAGGCGTCCTGCCACTGGCTCGGCCGCTACAGCTAGCTGTTCCTATCAGAGAAAATAATGGTACGTTGGTGGTGTGTTTGGATGTTCCAGTTGGCTTCCCAATGATTGGATTTTGTTTCCCAGACTTCCTGCTGACTGAACGATGGGATAAATGGGTTGCTGCCAGCAGACCAGACAACTGGAACATGTAGAGGAACGTTGTTGGTGTTAAGCATCTGCTGTTTCTCTACTCACCCCTGACATAAGGAGGAAATAGTTTGGGGAAGTTTCCACAGCTGAAGGTCTGATACCCATCATGTCACCAAATATTTCTATAAAGTTTGCCAAAAGTAAACCAAATGGTGTTTACACACCGATTGTCCATAAATTTTGGATCTGATTAGAAGTATGTAGCGAGACTAAGTGTTTGGATCCTTTTTGCATCAGAGATTATACTTTGAGTAATCCCACTACTCTCTTCCTCCCATAGCAACTGCTTTTTTTCTTGTTCAGTAGGTTTGTTAAGACTTATTTTTTTCTTTCCACCTGTCTACCTCTGTCCCTTGCTGCAACAGCCTCAGTATTTCATCTCCACTCTGGTGAACCCCGGCATCCTTCTCCACTTTCACCACCATGAGTGAAAACAGTTCAGATAGTTCCCACTCCTCCTAAAACTCCTCATCATCCCATTTGTCCTGTTTGCATCCATAGTGAATGGACTTTTCCCACACCATGCTGCAAAGTGGTCAACCATTTCCCTGCTCTCAGATTTTAAACAACCACAGAAACCTCTAAGGCTTTCTGCAGATGACACGACTCAGGGTTTATTGGAGGTCGAAGGTCATCAATAATGGTTGTGCAGGAATGTCTAAATCATGTTGGAGAAATCAAATAAGATGCTCCTCACAGTGCTGCCTGCTTAGAAAATGGGGTTTGCTATAACACAATGACAGCAAAGTGAACAAGTTGGCTTTTGCGGTGACTTGCACGTCCTTTTAGTCAGCAAACGGTTTAGACTGTTGGACTTGATGCAGAAACGCTTCAGAGTCGTCATTTTCTTCCCAGGAATAAAGGGAAAAGCAGCAGGTCCCAATTCTCCACAAATAAGGTTTGAGGTTACTGGTTAGCTGGGAGCAAAAAGCTGCATAATGACCCAGAGTGTGTGAAACAACACTGCAACAGCTGATGCTAACATCATGTCAGCGCTCTGCCCAAAGTGACACAATAATGTGTGTTTCTGTCTGTGTCCACAAGAGATTTCTGCATTCGTTGTTTGTTTTAAACAAACAGCGAAGGAGCCTGGAGGCCTCTGATGCAAAGGCAGATTTACGTCTCTGAGATGGTGAGCAAAACAGAAGAACTGGGCAACAAAAATAATAAGATAAGTTCACCCCAAAGAGTCACATGTACCGTTCACTTTAGATAACTTCCAAGTCAGTTGCCACCTACGCTGTTTAGTGCAGGCAAACTTGTAGAATCTACAAAGCTGGAAGCAGTGGGAGTCTAAATATAGAGAAGAAAAAAACTCAAGGATTCACATGTTACATGGAGCACACATCCTCTCCACACATGCAGCAGGGATCTTGGAAGCTGTCCATTAAACAGTTTTTTCCTTGTCTTTCTGCACTGAAATCACATAGTCCAGGAACATGAAAGGGGGAGTTGTGTGGGGGTTTCATCACCATGCCTCAGAGCTTCATCTCATGATACAGCAGCTGGCATTAGTTTTGGATTACATCTTTAAAGAGGTTTGTCGCGGCTCCATGCGGCAGGGTATCCCCTCACCGGCTGCAGCTCGTTAGACTAAAACAAGCTGCAGAGAAGCTGTTCTTATCATCTAAACTCCTACTGATCCGTACATGGCAACGATTAGTACAGCTTTGACTGCACATGCTCACAGAGCACATGAAGGTAGATGCGTGACGTGTAGATCACTCTGATCATGATTAATTCAGCAGTCAGTTGCTCTCTAACCTCCAGCTTATGTCTGTTTAACAGTATTTTAATTAGGAAACAAACATGAGGCTTCATGCTGTGAGGAACCAGTATACTGGAGAAGTGTTCATAGTGGGAACCAGTCCACTCTCTCATTCATTTCCTAAAGCTACTTCATCAAGTTGAGACTTGAAGGAATGTTTGATGGTGATGTGTCGTTGATAAAAGAGCCGGCTCTAAATGCTTATTCTTTGTGGTAAATAAGATAAGATAAACTTTCTTTATATAGCGCTTTTCATAGACACAAGGTCACAAAGTACTTCACAACAATAAAAACAGAGAAAACCTGAATGAGAAGAACTGGTTCCTGTCTCAGAGAGAGCAATCTTTAGACTTTGCTTTAATAGGCACACCATGAAGCCCGTTACATACGAGGAGAGACCAGGATCATGTCACGAGAAGGAAGTGATGCTTCGAAGACAGTGAGTGTAGCGGTACAGACAAGGTCCACAGCTGAAAGCCAGATTTTAAATACAAATGTGTGAGGAAACATTGAGAAATTAGCTAATTTAAAGTGTCACCATTTGGTATTGATTTGCTTGACGCGGTTCTGTCTTCAGTTGTTTGAAAGTTTGCTTAAATTATTAAACCTAAGTATGTTTTGTAATCAAAATTATAAACAAAAATGAAACTTTTAGAATAAAAACGAATAAAAAATGCCCACCATCAGTCACCCCTAAGAGCTAAATTAGACTAGAGTGGAACTCTGATACTACATGAAGATCCGTTTGAGCCAAAAGAACCGACTCTTTTAAGGCAGCTGAGTTAAAAGGGAAGAATCTTTGAAAAGAACTGAAATTTTTACCACAACTGTTGCAGTCAAACCTGATCAGGAAAGAGTTGAGGGGTCACCAGGTGCTCACACCCACCGCCAGCTGTTTCATATCCCCCACAACATGCATGTTACCCGGCAGTGGAAGATAAAAACCTGAACCATGCATGTGAAGAAGATACTGCGCTCAGAGTCGAGGTTATTCTTACTGTTAGCAAAGTGTCTGCGTACATATCATAGCTGCCACACTTTCCTAGCATTCATTTGGCCCGTAGGTCGCTCACGTTGACGCAAGTTAGCATGCTGCATGTGCGAGTTGCAATGTGGACGTGACTGCTAGAGGTGCTCATGTGAAAAACAGCCCAAATACAAGATGGTGGATAGTTTTGAAGAGTAACTCTCAGACCTCATCTGCAACTACCAGCATCTTCATGACTTTTCCTCACTGGTAAGCTGTGACAGATACTTGTACCTTAACAATCAGCAATGGATTGGTCAACTGCTGTTTGCAGAAATGACAGTATGACCAGCAGATGTGACCATTTCTGTTGTTTGAAGCAAGTATATTCTATTCTACAGTCATTTAGCAGATGCTTTCATCCAAAGCCACTTACATACACACTCATAGCCCAATAGGCTCACATCAGGTGCCAACTCAGTGTCTTGCCCAAGGACACTTCAGCACATAGTCAGGGAAGCCTGGAATTGAACTCTCAACTTTCCAGTTACAAGCCAACTGCTCTTCCTCCTGAGCTTCAGCCGCCCGCATGGTTACAGCTGTAAATAGAGATGGAGCAGAATGCTGGCATTCAAGTGGATCCCAGCCTCAGTCAGCTGAGGACAATGCCAAGCAGCCCACCGCTGTGGGGAAAATATGTTGTTGTCATGACAGAGTGGTGAAAATTTCATTGCTGTGCTCAGCCATTACAGAGAAACTTCCACTTATAGAACAAATCTAACATACATATGCAACCTGAGGGTGAAACCACATGCATAAATACAGGATATAGTAATTATCTCATTTGATAAGATGACTTGTGCTGCAACCTGCCTAAAAAACTGCTAATCAGTCTCAAGAGCAGGACTGAGATTATTAAGTAGGCTGTTAGCCTGAGGACATTTGCACTTAAGATGTGCAATTTACCAGAGAAAAAAGACAAGCTGGTGGTGTGAGGGACACAAAGCAGGAAAAATACGTCCTGGTGAAGAAAAGCTGAACAGGAAGCAAAAAAAAAAAAACGGAAGTAAAGCTAAAATACTGAAAATACAAATGAAAAGTACAAACTGTAACAAACGTACCCATGAGCCGTGACGAGGTGAAGCTGGAAACAGGAGGCTGAATATTTAGTTTCAGAACCCTGAAAACAGCTCAGTAAGCATTTTTTTATTTAGTAATGACTTCACAGCATCTCCTTTCAGACACATTTGGGGAGAAAGCAGCTTAACTAGGTTGAAACATTCATTATGATGTAAATCAGATGCTGGATCAGTTTAATCCTGCAGGGGCAGAGTTTGGTTTCAGAAAACAGCCGAGCTTTTTGGTCTGCCTGCATGGTTCTCTACGGTCCCTCCAGACGTGAACCAGTTTCATTTGGAAAGGCGGCTTTCTCTTGAGTTCCCGCCGACGCAAACTGGTGAATCCTGCCTTCATGAAGTTTTTCTGCTGACCAACAAGCTGCTCGTTTACGCAGCCATTGTTTCTACTGCAGGATTTTCCCTTTAAGTGATGCAAGGTCCTTTCTGCCTGGGTTAATCCTGGTGTGGTGGGCTTATAGGAGAAGGTCAACAAGCTCTCAGTGCTAATTAAGAGAAGGGGGCACACTTAGTACAGGTGATAACAGTGGTGGCCTTCCTTTAGCATCTGCTAACAGCATCAATAAAGACGCCACTGAGTGTTCTATAGTTGCAGATAAATATACTAAATTGCTTCAAAAAGCACTTTGTACATTTTACCAGCAAATCTGCAGGTTTTAGCCCATCATGGTTGGTACACAAAGCCCTTATGGAGTTTCCATTCATGTTATTTCCTCAGTTCTTTGGACACTCATCACTCTGGTGATGAATATTCTCCAGTCTATCGTGTTTCAGGGCGTTTTTTCGTCATATTTCTTCCTGGAAGACGACGGTTTCCCACAATCCTTCCAGTTTCTGCACATGTTTTAGTCGTTTCTGCTTCCCATTAGATATTTTGTCTGCTTGATGTTGATGATCTGACCCTCCTGACACAGACTGACACCTCTTCCATGACCTTGTTACGTGTTTTTTCACAGGCTTGTCTAAGAAATGGGAAGCTGCTCATTTCATGGGTTGGGTTTAAATAACTTAAAGATAATATTGTGTGCCGGATCTATCCAATAGGAAGCCGTACTAATAAACTCTGCTTTTGGTTACGAGCATGCACAAACGCAGTTATTATGAAAAGGCTCTGTGGTACGTATGATTTAAATCAAGGTCGCCTGTTGTTTGTGGGTTGTGCTGATGTTTTTCCTGACCAGTACTGCCTTGAAAGCAAGTTTTTTTATTTTTTTATTTTTATTTTTTTTACAGTGTGACCTTCCTGGTTAAAGATGGTCTAAATAAAAAACAGAAATCCGCTTGAACACATCTAGATGCGCGGTGTAAATCCACTTGGCAAGACAAATGTCTCAATACTTCAGCTGGCGAACAGTAAATAAGAAAATTCTGCTGATGGCCTGTCATGAACATTTCCATTTTTTCTTCTTTATATTGAGTCATTCATCGTCTTTCTGCTGATATCGCTCTAGTCCGCAGCGTCCCTCTCTTTGTACACATTCTTTTATTGTTGCAGTAATGAAGCGCTCCCCTTCAGGATGAATACAACTCCTCTTATCCGAGTGCAATCACGACAACATCTCTCCGCCTGCACACAGCCAAAGAAAACGGAGCTGATTTTCATTATGGAACATCACACATCGCCTCACATCCCGCATGTAGCTCAGAAATGTGCAGGTGTTGGTGAACTGACTCATAGTGTCTCTGCAGAGCTAGTTTTTCCAGGAACCACATTTCCTGCTCAGATTGCAGCGGTGAAAATGAAGGATGTCACATGACTGCAGTGGAAGGACAACTTTCTGTGTTTTTGTCTCTGTTTTTCTTTCTTTCCGACTCATGGTCCATTTGAAAAAAAACAGACAAGACACACAAACAATAAAGTAAACAGACATTTTAAAACAATCACACCAATGTTTCCACAAGTCAGACTGGAAACGAGTCGCACTCCATGATAATTAGTGAGAGACATTATTATTTCATTTCCTGATGTTTTGAGACGGCACATCAAAATCGTACATGTAAGATCGAAGCAAGGCCTGAAGTGTCTTCACGGCAAACATTTCTGTGGCGCTCGTCCATCTCGGCCTCCTCAAGAGAACTCGTAGTGCACCGTTAGAAGCCACCGGCAGCCTGCACAGACTGGCTTTCTTACATTTAGCCCAAAGGGGTGTCCAGAGGAGTACTTCATAATCTGTCTTCATATTAAGTAATACTGAATAATGCAATGTCTTTAAGATAAATACTTCCTAATCGTGATTAGACAACAGATTAATGAGCAAATTAAAACCCAAATAAATTGTGGTTTGCTACGTCCTGAGGATCATCTCATTTGTTGGATCCCAGCCTACTGCTCTTCTTGCTTCTTTATCCTCCTGCTTGGAACCCGGATCAGAGGGTTGCTTCACTCGTAATATCTAGCAGAGTTTAAAAAGTCTGCTGTGAGGAAACCCTGCCACGTCACCGCCCTGGTGGGAGGGGCCGAGATGCAAGAAGATGTCCAGGCAGGCACTGATTGCCCACAGCATGCACACACAAAACACAACGCTACCACTGTCAAAGGTCATGTCCTTCTGAGAGAAGTTTATGAATATCCGTTAAAGTGTTTAAACTTGGTTGTAAACAGAATAAATGTGAAAACATCGTCGCTAAACAATCCAAATGCTTCTTTCTGAACCAACAAAGCTCCATCTGAACCTAAACGTGCACGCACAAACTGCACCAACACCAGTTTCTGCACACGCTGCACCTCTTCTTCTCTGCTTCGCTGTGATTCTGAGGCAGCGATGCAGCACCACTTACAGGCCTGGCAGGAGTACTGCAGCAGGTTCTGTTCAAATTCGGAGTGGCTACCTGGATCCAAACGCAGACACTGATCTGAATTCAAATAAAAGGTTTTATTGCATTCCAGGGAGAAAGAGGCAGGCAGGCAGACTGGATCATCTAGTGGGCAAGGGATCAAGGAAATACTGAGATGACCGAGAGCTGTTACCACTGGTAAACAACAATCTGGTGATGACTGGAAGGCTGAGCTGGTCTTAAATAAAGCCATTTGATTGTCAGATGAAGCTCTGGTGAAGATCCAATTGCCGGGTAAAAAAGGCACCCCCACCACAGCCACACACCGGAGCAGGCATTCTGGATTCTGGTAATGTTCTGTTTGATTCTGCATCAACATTATGAATGGAAAGTAAACGCTGCAAGCTCTGTTTCAGTGCATTACCAGAAGTAACCGTGCCAACCAAGGTCTGGTGTCCAGCTGGTTTGCGAGAACTTCTGAGGTTCTGGTCTTCTCAGCCTGGTAAAAACCATTTCTGGTATAAAAACATGGGCTGATATTTGCATTAAAGTATTATGCAAGAAAGTAGATTTATTTTACTTGCTTAAAGACATGCTACAGAACTTCTGCCATTTCCCTTCAGCGCCTCCTATAGACGGCTAACTCAGCCTCCATCTTGCATCCTACCTGACCTGTTAGCGCTTTCCAGCCAGCAGAAGATCTTATGATGACTCCTGTTTTGTCTCTTTCTCTCTTTTGATCTTCTTATGTTTCTTTGCTGAATCAACAACGTAGCGTGTACAAAACAGTCAGTTCCCTATTACACCGCAAAGCGAAGCTCTGCTGCAACGTCACATAAAAGTTGCATGGTGTCGGTTTCTCAGCCTCGCTGGGCAGCAGCGGCTCTAGAAATGCACATGATAGATGTCACTGTGTCATCGAACACATCCGGGACGCCGAGTTTTAAGGTCAGAAAGTTACAAAATGCCCATTATGAACATGTTATACACCAAACTCCTGTACATCTCCTCAGAATCAACACGTCAACGTGAATAGTTTCAGATATTTCTGTTAGTGTGAAAAAACTGACAATAAATCCTGTCTCCTCTGCGTTTCTGAGACAACCTTCAACATTAAGATGTATGTCTATCAGTGCACACATGACGACATCATCACACTGCGTCGTTGCTTGGAGCATAAAGAGCTTGTCTGTATTTTATTTGGATTTATTTCAAAGTATTCTCAGACTCTACACATATCGCTATTGGCTGTCATCAGCATAGTAAATCAGAAATTGGACAAAATCTGTAAATCGTATTTCGGCAAAAAGCCACGATTGAACAATCCCTTAAAATGAAACTTAACACAGTAGCTTTCCCAGCTGTAAGGTCAACCTTGTTCTCTCACTTTTCTCCTTTAAACTCAGAAATTTAACTGGAAAATTATATAAAAAACCTTTTTAAGTCACACCATTATCCTATAATGTTGCCTAAATCAGCCTCCTTGCATCATTCAGCCCAACAACAGTGATGCTGTTTCCTTTATTCATCAGAAAATCTGTCAACACTTCAAATGCATCACACATGCGCAGCATCTTTGGGGTTTCCACATGGATCCTTGCACTGTTGTAATGCAGTGGAGTGTTTCAGGAGGTTTCTTATTGAATGCTTCTTGGATAAAGAACTGTTCCTTTTGGTGTGGACACTAAGCTGTGTGACATTACTGACCTCTATCACTGGAGTAACTAAATGAAAAGTCCAAACAAACCCGGCAACATCTGTAAAGTATCGTACTGGTTGCAGGTGTTTATGGTCTCTGCATCGGCCTTGATGGGAAGAACACGTCCAGGATCAAGGAGTTGTTTTCACTGAAGATGTTTCAGTGTTATTCCACCTGTTTGATGCAGCAGCCACCGGACCGGTTCTGCACACAGAGGCTCATACAGAGCCTTGAGATTACACAAGCAAGCCCTGGATAAGGAAAAGCATCTAAAGCGGCTCATTTCTGCAGAAATATCTGCATTAAAAAAAAAAAGAAGTTATGCTTTCTGTCTGACACATTCATGAGCAACTTTACAGCCAAAACCGGACATTAATCATTTTGCTTCAGGTGTGAGGACTTCCTCCAAAGTGTCACCGCCAGCGGGAACGTGAAATTCTCCACATCGGTCCCGTTAAAATGCATCTGTTCAGCTCAGGTTTCAGCTCTTGTGCAAAGTGAACACAGGCAGCTGCAGAAACAAGGTGACAGATTTATATCAGAATGACAGGAAATCCTGCAGAAACGCTGGTCTCTGCTGCAAGGAGCGGCAACGACTTCTGAACCCACAAACCATTTGGGATTGTACAAGAGAGATGCCTCAGGATGGTTCTGCTTTTTCACCAAACTCCTGACGTTTGGGATTCCCTAAAATGTTCCTTCAAAATCAGATCAAATTGTTTTGCGTGGAGTGGAAGTGGCAGGTGGAAGGCGGCGCTGCTTGAAGCCAGCGGACTGCTGGCCTGTGTGCTGAGGCCAGGTTCTCGCTGCTGGACGGTCCTGTGAGGTCCGCTTTCAGCTTCTGGGTTGATATGAGACAAAATATAACATCTCTTCACTCATACGGCCATGGACCCACACACACACACACACACACACACACACACACACCGATCCCTGAATAGGAATAATCAGCTGTTCTGAGTTTAAAAACTGGTTGTTTTAATCAAATCAAACACAGTGACGAGATGTTTCTGTGATGAATTTTGTCTTATCAAAACAAACATGAAATTAAAGATAAATGTGGCAGCTGTTTCCAAAATCTTACAAAAATCCCACTTTAATATTTATATTTGTTCCAATAATGTCAAAATAAAAGCTGTATACTTTTATTTAACTTGTTTTGTCTAAAACAGCATTTATTAAACAGATGTGAATGATTCCTTTTCCTTTTTTTATTTATTTGAAAATATCTACTTTTTCTTAATCCTTTTATTAGTCATAATTTCATTTATCTGTTTTTGTCAGCCAGTGAATTTTTCCACTTGTCTTTTTTTTTTTTTTTTTTTTTTTTTTTTCCAATAAATTTTGAGTAAATAAATATTAAGGAAACTTATGTTTTCGTGAAAAAAAAAAAAAAAAAGAAGAACAAAAATGTATTCTGGAAATGGTAGAAAATAATTAAGAAACAGGGAAAGTGAAGAACGAAGGAGAAATGGTGTGTGTGTGTGGGGGGGGGGAGTAAAATATTTCCATTCATAATAATAAAATAGAAAGTACAAATACAAAGAATATACTTGAAAAACAAAATGAAAATGTGATTATTTTCGTTAATATTCCCATTTTTTTGTTTTTAAATATTATTTTTGTCAATATTTTATTTATTTAGCCAATTATGAAATTATTAACCAATTTTTGTTTCATATTCAAACAATTTGGGCAGAAAGTTTGTAAATCTTTTTTAAAACATGTTTTTAGAATTTTTCTGACCTGCAGACGCGTCAAAATCAAATTAAAATCCCAAAAGCAGCCGGAACATCAGTCTGAACAGCTCTGCTGGCTGCAGGCCTCCCTGCTTAAATAAAGTTTGTTTTCTGCGTATTTTTGCCTTAACTCGTCAACACAAATCAAGCACACGGCTCGAAGCTGCAAAGTCGTCGTGTTGATGTCAGAGTTGCGATTCGTGGCCTCCTGTCGCAGAACTCGCAGCTCTTCCTGTGAAGCTGTTGAGCCGAAGGCAGCAGCCTCCACACGGCACGCTGCTGACTGACAGCAGAGCAGATGAGAGCTGAGTGGCGGTGCAGCAGTCGAGAACGCGACACGTGGTTCGGGAGCCATGCCGAGATCCTGTGATCTCTCCACTTTTACTTTCAAAGGGTTTTTGTTGGCTGCGCCGAAGGTCAGAGACCTGCTGAAGAGAGACTTTGAAGTTAAAGTGAGAAGGAAAGACCTGGCATGTAAATAAACTCTGTGGAGCAGTTTTACAGTAAAATGGTTTCACCGTAAAACACATTAAAATTCGACTTCAGTCAGTAAAGTCGTTTGCAAAGACAAGCAGCTGAGTAATTGGTCCACTAAATGGTCCCAGTGTTCGCTGGGAAGCGGTTTATTCTGCATGAATGAACAGAGAAAGGCTTCTTTCCACTTTTATTTCCATGTCATACATAAAACGCCGCCCTGATCAAAGTATTACTCCCAAAATATTAACTTTTACAAATCTCCAGAAGCAGGACTTGCAGTAAATCAGGCGTTTTGCATCAGTAAACGACAACGTTGTCCTCCGCTGATTAAAGGGAGCAGGCGGCTCGATGCTGGTCCGCTCCTCTGCAAGCTGAAACCAAAAGGTGCTTTTAATGGAAGCGCAAAGTCCATCCAGTTAGAAGTCCTCAGTAGAGGTCAGATCAGGATTCAGGTTGAGGAGGAAGACATCCCTCATGATGCCCATCTCCATGGTGACATTCTCCAGCTCCTCCTGGGGGAGGTCATAATCCCTCCAGTAACCGCTGGGTCCATCCTGGGTCTCCTCCCAGTAGGACTTGCCCAAGTGGAAGCCATCAGGAAGCAGGTTAATCAGGTGCTTAAATCACATCCACCCAGCTTCTCACCTGACCTCCCAGTCTGACCTCCCAGTCTGACCTCCCAGTCTCATCCCACCTTGCAGGAGAAGCTCGTTTCAGCGACACGTACCTGCAGTCGCAGCCGTTGGGTCACTTTAAATGTCACGGCTGCAGCTGAGGCCAGGATCCAGGGCCGTATCCAGGACATAGCTGATGGGGACATGAGTTGGAGCTGGGTGACCAGTCTTTAGACATCACTCAGTAAACAGGATCATTAGCTCGCTGGAGGAAGTCGTGTTTTTATCAGCCACTTCAGCAAACACTGAGACAGATTTTTTTTATGATGTTTATCTGAGAACGGGTGTTGGTCTGACTCTGGATCAGCATCTGGAGTCAGGAACGTTTTGAAGAATTCTTTCTTATGGCAAGATTGGACCATTTTCAGTCTATGCACCATCCTGGCTCCTCTGTCTTTACATGCAGATTACTGTCATGGTTTGGACTTTTTGTGTCTTTTTAGTTTTGGTTTCCTGTTTTATTTTGTAGGTTTCCTTGTTTAGTTCCCTTTTTAGTGCTTTCCCATTTGTTAAGTACACCTGGACTCATTTATTACACCCATTTCACCTGTGGATTGCTCTGTTTCCCAGTATTTGTATCTTCCCTCTTGCTGGCTCGTTGTGTTAGTTTGTCTATAGTCCCCCCCGCCCCGTCTTCTGTTCTATTTGGTTTTAAGATTATAATCTTTCTTTTTCCTGCATTTGGGTCCCGACACCACCTCCTCACTGTGACACTTACGTGACATCCCATTCTTAATCCGTATGGTTTCATATGATGTTAACCGCCCCCTTCCGGCTGGACTCAGCCTTGTAACGGTGCAGAACTCGACCTCACGTCGAACCTTAAACCTGCAACACAAACATCACCCTGTAGTTTCCAGTGGAAGAAAGAAAGTGCAGCTTTTAAAAGAGAAAAGCTGCTGTCTGCATCAGCGCCTTCCCACAGGAAGCAACCATACAAACACCATCATGTTTCCTTTGGATAAACTACATATTTTCATTGATCCTGCTGCTGTTGAGAGAAACATTGCATCCCTTGGCTTTGGTTTGGGAAGCTGTAATGATGCACCAAACTGAGCCGTCATCGGGGCAGACTGTTGCTTCACAGGAAAAAGTCATCTTTAAACTGAACATTTCACACAGAATTCAATCAAAGTTAGTGCAGTGATGCTTTTCCTACTCGCCTCTTTCAGATTGTTAACTATCTGTGATCTCAGACAGTTTCAAAACCTTCCAAGAGACCAACTGTGAGGAATAAATCGACTCATACTGAGGAATGTGAGCTCCCTTCCAGGACCGAACATTTCTCACTCCATTCCAGTATCCCTGCTTAAAGCCTTCCTACTGAAGCGTGCTGTGTCACCAAAACCAGATGTTATCATGGTGAAAGAAGTCTCAGTAGGGTGCTTTAAATCTGCCATGTTTGCTCGCTAGACTTTTATATTTATACTTCTACAAAAAGACTAAAAATTAACATCATTTAACTAATTCAAAATAAAAGAGAGGAAGAGATTATGTCCAATTAAATTCATGTGCACAAGTGTTGGAAGTTGTAAAAGGATTCAATCAAGCTAAAAGCATCATTGGAGACGTCTGCCACAGCAGGATGGATCATTTACTCCTGTCAAATGGCTCCTGGAACATGCGACATATGAGTACTCAGGACGTTTATCAGACGTCTCCATATAAAAGTACCTTTTAAAAATGTGTCATAGAAACTTTTTTTTTTTTTCAAACACAAAATAAGAAAACATCATTTAAATGGAAACACCTGCAAACTGAAGCTGTTCTTTGTTGAAACTTTAGAAATATTGTTTTTATTTTGTGAAAAACTGTCATGGACACGCAGCTATAGAAGGACCAAACTGAATTATTGTGTTTTACCAACCTTTAATCACTTCATTTTTCCTCATTTCGTTTCATTAGATCCTCCTGTCATTCTGCTTTTCTATTCCTGCACTTAGATTGCAGGTAGTAGTCTTCTAAAAAAATATAAAAAGATTCAAGAAACAATTGAACATTTTTACATAAAGAGAATTTCTGCTTTTATCTCTTCACACCGAGTCATTTTCAGTACTTTAAAAGAAGGATTTTTTGCACAATAAATACCAAAACTAGACTAAAACCTTCCCAAGAGAGCTCATTAAAAAGCACAGGTCTCTCATGACTACTTTCTCCAGCATCCCAACAACAAAAGTCCACTGTATATAAATGATAACCAGAGGCCTTGAGCGCAGGGAAGTCAGCAGCCGAGATGAACCACGCGCACATTTCCCCAACAAGCAGGAACCTTCACAGAAAAGAAAGCCAGTCTGGTTGACTGTGCACGTTAAAACACTGCAGACTTCACCATGAGAGTGTGAAGTGACTCATCTTCGTCATCTCAGCAGCTTCAGGCGATACTTTACCTCTTGAAAACATCAGATTTGAGCTCCGTCTCTCGGCTTTTCTAAGTTTGGGAGGGATTTACTTCAGGAGAGAAATCTCATAAACATTTGCTGATAATCCCCTCCAGGGCTGCACTTCCTCTGGTCCCTGCTCTCTGTGTGGCCTTTTACAGGGTAAATAGCTACTGTCTATAAGTCCATTTGGAATCTCACCCAGAAAATGTCATGCACCAGCTCCTAACAACATCAGCCCTTGGCTGACCTTTGCAAAGAATAAATGTTTTCAGTCATGAAGGTCTTCTGAACATTTTTAACAATGCCAAAAAGCGGTGCAGGACTATGAAGCAGCTTCAGAGCTGGAGGGTCGTTTAATCTGTCCTGCACAGTTAGTCTCAAGGAACCCCCCCCCAACAACACACAATGTCTCACTGTCTTCTCGCTTTTCCACATTCTGACTCAGTTCAGAGGTAGTTCAGATGGAAGGAAAACAGCTGACATGCCTGAATGACACACAGACTGTGTTTAGTATGACTTTTAATTCATTGCAGACAGTAAATAAAGACCAGTTGTTGTATTCCAGACCTGCTGTGGGGGGGTAACGTTTTAACCACTGATGTTGCCATTGCTTCTCCCAACACAGCAGGTCTAAGATGGAGAACATAGCAGGTCTAAAGAGTTTCAGGTGCCACTGTGTTCAATTCTCCATGCAAACACATCGTCACATGTTCAAAAGCAACGTCATGATTGTTTCCAAACCTAGAAAATGTTCTGTTGGGATCCAGCCAGACCAGGAAACTATGCATACCCTCTTCTTCCTCAGCTAGACTACTGTGATGTGCAGGGATTGTAGATCTTCATCGTCACGGGGAAAACTGAAAGGACGTCCCTGGAAAAGACCTGGTCTCCAAGGAAACTTATGTTGCTGTCAAACCGCCAAAGTTTTCTGCTGTCTCATAAAAGGGGAAGTTTTTCTGAACCTCTGATCCAGACCCCGTACCATCACAGAACCCCGATCAGACCCCGTACCATCACATAACCCCGATCAGACCCCGTACCATCACAGAACCCCGATCAGACCCCGTACCATCACAGAACCCCGATCAGACCCCGTACCATCACAGAACCCCAATCTGACCCCGTATCATCACAGAATCCTGATCAGACCCCGTACCATCACAGAACCCCGATCAGACCCCGTATCATCACAGAATCCTGATCAGACCCCGTACCATCACAGAACCCCGATCAGACCCCGTACCATCACAGAACCCCGATCAGACCCCATACCATCACAGAACCCCGATCAGACCCCGTACCATCACAGAACCCCAATCTGACCCCGTACCATCACAGAACCCCGATCAGACCCCGTACCATCACAGAACCCCGATCAGACCCCGTACCATCACAGAACCCTGATCAGACCCCGTACCATCACAGAATCCTGATCAGACCCCGTACCATCACAGAACCCCGATCAGACCCCGTACCATCACAGAAACCTGATCAGACCCCGTACCATCACAGAACCCCGATCAGACCCCGTACCATCACAGAACCCCGATCAGACCCCGTACCATCACAGAATCCTGATCCAGACCCCGTACCATCACAGAACCCCGATCAGACCCCGTACCATCACAGAACCCCGATCAGACCCCGTACCATCACAGAACCCCGATCAGACCCCGTACCATCACAGAACCCCGATCAGACCCCGTACCATCACAGAACCCCGATCAGACCCCGTACCATCACAGAACCCCGATCAGACCCCGTACCATCACAGAACCCCGATCAGACCCCATACCATCACAGAACCCCGATCTGACCCCGTACCATCACAGAACCCCGATCAGACCCCGTACCATCACAGAACCCCGATCAGACCCCGTATCATCACAGAATCCTGATCAGACCCCGTACCATCACAGAACCCCGATCTGACCCCGTACCATCACAGAACCCCGATCAGACCCCGTACCATCACAGAACCCTGATCAGACCCCGTACCATCACAGAACCCCGATCAGACCCCGTACCATCACAGAACCCCGATCTGACCCCGTACCATCACAGAACCCCGATCAGACCCCGTACCATCACAGAACCCCGATCAGACCCCGTACCATCACAGAACCCCGATCAGACCCCGTACCATCACAGAACCCCGATCAGACCCCGTACCATCACAGAACCCCAATCTGACCCCGTACCATCACAGAACCCCGATCAGACCCCATACCATCACAGAACCCCGATCAGACCCCGTACCATCACAGAACCCCAATCTGACCCCGTACCATCACAGAACCCCGATCAGACCCCGTACCATCACAGAACCCCGATCAGACCCCATACCATCACAGAACCCCGATCAGACCCCGTACCATCACAGAATCCTGATCCAGACCCCGTACCATCACAGAACCCCGATCAGACCCCGTACCATCACAGAACCCCGATCAGACCCCATACCATCACAGAACCCCGATCAGACCCCGTACCATCACAGAACCCCAATCTGACCCCGTACCATCACAGAACCCCGATCAGACCCCGTACCATCACAGAACCCCGATCAGACCCCATACCATCACAGAACCCCGATCAGACCCCGTACCATCACAGAACCCCAATCTGACCCCGTACCATCACAGAACCCCGTTCAGACCCCGTACCATCACAGAACCCCGATCAGACCCCGTACCATCACAGAACCCTGATCAGACCCCGTACCATCACAGAATTCTGATCAGACCCCGTACCATCACAGAACCCCGATCAGACCCCGTACCATCACAGAAACCTGATCAGACCCCGTACCATCACAGAACCCCGATCAGACCCCGTACCATCACAGAACCCCGATCAGACCCCGTACCATCACAGAACCCTGATCAGACCCCGTACCATCACAGAACCCCGATCAGACCCCGTACCATCACAGAACCCCGATCTGACCCCGTACCATCACAGAAACCTGATCAGACCCCGTACCATCACAGAACCCCGATCAGACCCCGTACCATCACAGAACCCCGATCAGACCCCGTACCATCACAGAACCCCGATCAGACCCCGTACCATCACAGAACCCCGATCAGACCCCGTACCATCACAGAACCCCGATCAGACCCCGTACCATCACAGAACCCCGATCAGACCCCGTACCATCACAGAACCCCGATCAGACCCCGTACCATCACAGAACCCCGATCAGACCCCGTACCATCACAGAACCCCGATCAGACCCCGTACCATCACAGAACCCCGATCAGACCCCGTACCATCACAGAATCCTGATCCAGACCCCGTACCATCACAGAACCCCAATCAGACCCCGTACCATCACAGAATCCTGATCCAGACCCCGTACCATCACGGAATCCTGATCCAGACCCAGTACCATCACAGAACCCCGATCAGACCCCGTACCATCACAGAACCCCAATCTGACCCCGTACCATCACAGAACCCCGATCAGACCCCGTACCATCACAGAACCCCGATCAGACCCCGTACCATCACAGAACCCCGATCAGACCCCGTACCATCACAGAACCCCGATCAGACCCCGTACCATCACAGAACCCCGATCAGACCCCATACCATCACAGAACCCCGATCAGACCCCGTACCATCACAGAACCCCGATCTGACCCCGTACCATCACAGAACCCCGATCAGACCCCGTACCATCACAGAACCCCGATCACATCCCCGTACCATCACAGAACCCCGATCAGACCCCGTACCATCACAGAACCCCAATCTGACCCCGTACCATCACAGAACCCCGATCAGACCCCGTACCATCACAGAACCCCGATCAGACCCCGTACCATCACAGAACCCCGATCAGACCCCGTACCATCACAGAACCCCGATCAGACCCCGTACCATCACAGAACCCCGATCAGACCCCGTACCATCACAGAACCCCGATCAGACCCCGTACCATCACAGAACCCCGATCAGACCCCGTACCATCACAGAACCCCGATCAGACCCCGTACCATCACAGAACCCCGATCTGACCCCGTACCATCACAGAACCCCGATCAGACCCCGTACCATCACAGAACCCCGATCAGACCCCGTACCATCACAGAACCCCGATCAGACCCCGTACCATCACAGAACCCCGATCAGACCCTGTACCATCACAGAACCCCGATCAGACCCCGTACCATCACAGAATCCTGATCCAGACCCCGTACCATCACAGAACCCCAATCAGACCCCGTACCATCACAGAATCCTGATCCAGACCCCGTACCATCACGGAATCCTGATCCAGACCCAGTACCATCACAGAACCCCGATCAGACCCCGTACCATCACAGAACCCCAATCTGACCCCGTACCATCACAGAACCCCAATCTGACCCCGTACCATCACAGAATCCTGATCCAGACCCCGTACCATCACAGAATCCTGATCCAGACCCCGTACCATCACAGAACCCCAATCTGACCCCGTACCATCACAGAATCCTGATCCAGACCCAGTACCATCACAGAATCCTGATCCAGACCCAGTACCATCACAGAATCCTGATCCAGACCCCGTACCATCACAGAATCCTGATCCAGACCCAGTACCATCACAGAACCCCAATCTGACCCCGTACCATCACAGAATCCTGATCCAGACCCAGTACCATCACAGAATCCTGATCCAGACCCAGTACCATCACAGAATCCTGATCCAGACCCCGTACCATCACAGAATCCTGATCCAGACCCAGTACCATCACAGAATCCTGATCCAGACCCCATACCATCCCAGAATTCCAATCTGACCCCGTACCATCACAGACCATCACAGAACCTCTGATCCAGACCTCCTACCTTTACAGAATCCTACTCCAGGCCCCGTACCATCACAGAATCCTGATCCAGACCTCCTACCTTTACAGAATCCTGATCCAGACCCAGTACATCACAGAATCCTGATCCAGGCCCCGTACCATCACAGAATCCTGATCCAGGCCCCGTACCATCACAGAATCTTTCTTCCAAACTTTCATTTAAAAAATCTTAGAGAGGATTGTTTATACAGAGATAAAAGAATTTTTGGAGATGAATATTGTTTTTGAGGTTTCTCAATCTGGTTTTAAACTCTTCAGAGCAGATTCGGCTCTACTGAGGGCTTTTAATGATCTTTTACTCGCTACAGATTCTGGTGACCATGTGATCCTGGTTTTGTTGGATCTGACAGCAACCTTCCATACAGTGGATCACAACATTTTGATGACACATCTAGAGCATTGTGTTGTTATTTGTGTTACTGCCTTGGAGTGGTTCTACCTGTCCAAGCAGACTTTTCTGTTAAACTGGGCCATTCCCAGTCATCCTCTACTTCTCTGTCATGTGGGGTCCCACAGGGGTCCATTCTGGGACCTCTGCTATTTTCATTATACCTCCTTCGCCTGGGGTCAGTCATTAGGAAGCACAATTGTGCTTTCCATCTCTATACTGATGACAGTCAGGTTTATGTACCCCTTAAATGTAAGGACAGCTATTCCCCACAAAAATCTTTTAGACTGTCTTAATGAGGTCAAGGCCCGGATGGCCTTGAATTTTCATTTTAATGAGCAGAAGACAGAAGTTTTGGTTTCCAGTTCTGGTGATGGTGGGTCCTCTCCTGCTGATTTGGGCCCCCTTTCACAATATGGCAAATCACAAATCTGGATGTAAAACTGGATCAGTGCAGTGGTTAAATCCAGCGTTTTCCAGCTGAGGCAACTGGCAAAGGCTAACACATTCTTTCAAGGCAGGAATTTGAAACAGTAATTTGCGCTTTTATAACAAAACGGCTCGATTTCTGCAACAGTCTTTACTTTGGCGTCATGCCGACATGTTTGTTCCATCTGCAGTTGGTACAAGATGCTGCAGCGCGTCTGATGATGGGAACATGTGAGAGAGACAAGTTTATCCTGTTTTAGCCAAACTGCACTGGCTGCTCTTCTTTTTAGGATTCAAATTAAAATCTTTTTATTTGTTTTTAAGTCTCTAAATGACCTTGCCCCGCCTTACCTCTCTGAGCTGCTACACTTGTACTCCCCCTCCCGGACCCTCCGGTCAGCAGGTCAGCTGTTCCTGGGGGTCCCGAGGACATGGAGGAAGCTCAGAGGGGCCTTTTCTGTGGCGGGACCAGCTCTATGACACTCTTCGCCACTGCAGGTCAGACAGGCTTCATCACTGTCCAGTTTTAAATCCCTTCTTAAGATCCACCAATTCTACTGGCATTTTATCTGAAATGAGTTTGCTTTTATTGTTTTTACTTGTTTCATTGTCTATTTTATTGTTTTCTGTTTTGTGTTATTAATTATGTTATGTTTAGCACTTTGTTCAGCAGTAGCTGTCGGAAAGTGTTTTATAAATAATGTTGGCTTGGCATCACAGAGCCTTAAACCAGTTTCATACCACCAGAAAAAGTCTTTTGCATTCATTGCAACAAAAGTATGGATGTTCTTTTAGCGTTTTTTCTCCCTTTCTTTTAGTGAAGATCAGGATCTGGTCTGTCTGACCTCAGATCCTCTGTCCACTCCTTTAAGGCTTTTTATTCTAAACCATGTAGACTTGTCGAACCTGTCGTAAATGTTCTTCCTGTCTTTGAAGCATCCATTACTTTCCCTTAAATCCCCGTTACTACCTTGGAAAGAGCTGCAGGGCTGAAATATAGAAATAAATATATATTAAAGTGAAATGAAGCTGACTAAATGAAGAATGAAATGTTTTGGGTTGATGTTGTTTGCATTGAAATACAAGTTCAAATAAATGCAGAATATTAACCAAACTTTGTAGTTTTGGCTTTTCCCTCGAAAATAATCATTTTAGAATGGTGGTGGGGGGGGCGTGCACTCCGTGTCAGGGTCTGAAACTCAAAGTCCCCACAGAGATAGAGGTCTTTGCGCTTAGACACACACACACACACACACACACACAGTGAAGCAGTTCACTTGCAATGTCTCAAGTGAATAGAAGTTGACTTGTGGCTGATTCATGTACAAACACTCCACTAGGCCTGTCCTGCCAACTTATTGGAAGGATAATGAATGAAGTGCAACCAGTCTGCCTGAAACCTGCAAAGACCCAATGGTTCCTAAGGCGGACCTCAGACCAGGTCTCCATGTTTTGAACAAATATTACAGAGCTGCTGACGCCGAGACAAGATAAAGTCCGTTATGCTGATTTAACTCACAGCGTGTGAAAAATAAAGTTCAGGTGATTCTTTTTAATCTGGCCAGTGGTTCTCTAAGAAGCAACATCCTTGATGTGAGTAGTTCAGTCAGAAAGTCAACAGTACAACCAACTCATAATGATGTGTTGATTAGATATTATGACCAATCAGCCAATCACATGGCATCATTTCGTAACATGTTGGAGAAGATTGCTGAAGTTCAACCTGAGCATCTGACTGAGGAAGAAATCAGATTTAAGTGGCTGAATGCATGGAATGAACGCAGAAACTGCTGATCTACTGGGATTTTCTTCAGAATGGTGTGAGGAGGAGAAAATATCCAGCAAGCTGCAGGCGTCTGGACCAGAAGGTCCTGTTGATGTCAGAGGAGGATTCTACAGACTGGGTGGAGATGATAGAATGGCAACAGGAAGTCCAGTAAGCTCTGGTTCCAACCAAAATATACACAATAAAACCCGTCCAGCCTGGAAGCAGATGGTCTCCAGCAGCAGAAGACCACAGCGGGTTCCCTCCTGTCAGTAAGAACAGGAAACTGAGGCTACAATTCACACAGACTCACCAGAACTGGACAATAGAAGATGGAGAAACGTTGCTGGTCTGATGAGTCTCCAGTTCAGCTCCACATTCACATGGTAGGATCAGAATCTGCTGGAAACATCATGACAACATGGATCCATCCTGCCGTCAGGATCAACGCTTCAGGCTGACCATGTCCGTCCCTTTCTGAGCACAGTGTAGCATCTTCTGATGGAAACTTCCAGCAGGATGATGCACCATGTCACAAAGCTCACATCATCTCCACCATGACGATGAGTTCACTGTCCTCCAACGGCCTCCACAGTCACCAGATCTACATCCAGCAGAGCAGCTTTGGGACGTGGTGGAACGGGAGATTCTCATTGTGGACATGCAGCTGCATATCTGTGCAGGAAGCCCACATTAAAAGTCTGCAACATGGAAGCATCACCAATTTATTCCACTGTTTACCATCAATGCAAAGGCTACATGTACGTGTGTGTGTGTGTGTGTGTGTGTGTGTGTGTGTGTGTGTGTATACATATATATGTAGGTGGGTATGTATGTGTATATATGTGTATCCATTGATCTCTTTCTCTTGTTTTCTCTGTTCTCTGTTCTGTTCTCTTTCTGTCCCTTTTCTGTCCTCTCCGGTCCAGCAGCATAAACTCTGTAGTACAAACTATTATCCAAAACAAATAGAAAAATAAAGAATCCAGAAACACAAGGGGATCATTACATCTATAAAAGCTTCCCTTGGCAAAATAAATTTGCTCAGCAGAGCACAGCATCCAGAACATCAGTCTGCTTGCTTAAATGCTGGACAAGACCATAAAAAAAAAATTAAAAAAAATGAAATCAATGCAAAGGCTGAAACAGTGAGTGGATCAGATCCGAGTCTGCGTTGGTCTGGTTTCCTGGAGACAGACAGTCCGACCAGCTGCTGAAGCTTGGTTTGGTTCCTATAGTTCCCTGTGGAACGCTGCAGCTCCATGAGATAGAAAAGACCAAAAGGAGGTTAGAAAATGTCAGTGGTTTGATTCCAGACTGATGTTTATAAGAGTCTGCTGGACTCCTGCAAACGGCAGTACCACACCTGCTGTCAGCCTGGCACAGAAAGCACCTTGGTGACGTTTCGGCTGACTTTGCATGTTACTCTTCTATTCTTTTGCACCCTTTGCATTAAAAAGGTGTAAATGCTCCGGGGGAATAGATAGGTAACAGTTCTGTCACTGCAGGCATCTGTTCAACCCATCAAACCCAAAAAGTACACTCACTGCAGAAACTCAGCAGAGCTGGATTTGTCTTTACACAGTACGATGCAGCTTGACCACAGTAAGCTCTGGTTTGGTGCTGTGTTGATGTAGGTTTAATAACCAGAGTGAAGCATAATTGTGGCAGCTGTCCTTGGGCATGATGCTGAACCTCCAAGCTGCCAACAATGTGCTCATTAGTGTGTGTGTGTGTGTGATAAAACACATGCTGAATGAGTGGCTAAACGTTGCTTGTGCCGCGTTGTGCTCTCAGCAGTTGGCATGAAAAGTATCACACTGTCAGACCGTTTAGGGTTTGCATGTTTTTTTCTGCGGGGTTAGTGTGACGTGTACAAACATTGCACCGGCAGCAGAGCTGAACACTAAAGGAGAGAAAAGAATCACGGTTTGATTTCTTCAGAACAGGAGAGATCTGTCGGAAACTCTTCATGTTTCCATGACTGAATGTGACCAATCATCCGCAGCAAGGCGGGAAATGTTTGTGATGCAGACTGACACCTGCCGTTGTCCAAACAAACGCATGTAGCGGAGCAGAAACTTGGGATTTTGGATGGAAAACTGCTTCCCAGGCATGATGGGCGCCAGAGTTTCCCAGGCCTTGTTTGGCATCATGAGAGGTTTTTGCAGCGCGACATGCAGTAGAGGTGTTGGTGTTCCTGCCGTCTCTTATTTGGGTTTACATATTTTTGCAGACTTGTTTACCTGCTCTTGTAGTTGTTTATTGTTTTAACTGTGTTTGGTGGACATGGAGACCACGCCACCCCCTGGGGTTGTTGGCGTGGAAGATCTCTCTTTTCTTAAAAGGGATATTTTAAAATTCACTTTTCTCAGTGCTTAGAATTGTTTCTTGTAGCGTTTTAAGTCACAAACAGACAAACAAACTCCTCTAAAAAACAACCGCAGCACAAATTAGTTTAACAGAGTTTGAAATTAAATGTTTTGAAATCTATATTTTTATGATGTCATGAAATATTAAGTTCCACGCTCTTCAACACCGTCCATGTCTGTGTGGGGTTTGCTCGCCCCGCCCGTCCCCAGCCCGTCCTCAGCCCGTCCTCAGCCCGTCCCCAGCCCGTCCTCAGCCCGTCCTCAGCCCGTCCCCAGCCCGTCCTCAGCCCGTCCCCAGCCCGTCCCCAGCCCGTCCTCAGCCCGTCCCCAGCCCGTCCTCAGCCCGTCCTCAGCCCGTCCCCAGCCCGTCCTCAGCCCGTCCTCAGCCCGTCCCCAGCCCGTCCTCAGCCCGTCCCCAGCCCGTCCCCAGCCCGTCCTCAGCCCGTCCCCAGCCCGTCCTCAGCCCGTCCTCAGCCCGTCCCCAGCCCGTCCTCAGCCCGTCCCCAGCCCGTCCCCAGCCCGTCTCCAGCCCGTCCCCAGCCCGTCCTCAGCCCGTCTCCAGCCCGTCTCCAGCCCGTCCCCAGCCCGTCCTCAGCCCGTCTCCAGCCCGTCTCCAGCCCGTCCTCAGCCCGTCCTCAGCCCGTCTCCAGCCCGTCTCCAGCCCGTCCCCCGCCCGTCCCCAGCCCGTCCCCAGCCCGTCCTCAGCCCGTCTCCAGCCCGTCTCCAGCCCGTCCCCCGCCCGTCCTCAGCCCGTCCTCAGCCCGTCTCCAGCCCGTCTCCAGCCCGTCCCCAGCCCGTCTCCAGCCCGTCCCCCGCCCGTCCCCAGCCCGTCCCCAGCCCGTCCTCAGCCCATCCTCAGCCCGTCTCCAGCCCGTCCCCCGCCCGTCCTCAGCCCGTCCTCAGCCCGTCCTCAGCCCGTCTCCAGCCCGTCTCCAGCCCGTCCCCCGCCCGTCCCCAGCCCGTCCCCAGCCCGTCCTCAGCCCGTCTCCAGCCCGTCTCCAGCCCGTCTCCAGCCCGTCCCCCGCCCGTCCTCAGCCCGTCCCCAGCCCGTCCTCAGCCCGTCCTACGCCCGTCTCCAGCCCGTCCCCAGCCCGTCTCCAGCCCGTCCTCAGCCCGTCCCCAGCCCGTCCTCAGCCCGTCTCCAGCCCGTCTCCAGCCCGTCTCCAGCCGTCCTCAGCCCGTCTCCAGCCCGTCCTCAGCCCGTCTCCAGCCCGTCCTCAGCCCGTCTCCAGCCCGTCTCCAGCCCGTCTCCAGCCCGTCCCCAGCCCGTCTCCAGCCCGTCCTCAGCCCGTCTCCAGCCCGTCCTCAGCCCGTCTGCAGCCCGTCTCCAGCCCGTCCCATGCCCGTCCCCAGCCCGTCTCCAGCCCGTCCTCAGCCCGTCTCCAGCCCGTCCACAACCCGTCCTCAGCCCGTCCTCAGCCCGTCCTCAGCCCGTCCTCAGCCCGTCCCCCGCCCGTCTCCAGCCCGTCTCCAGCCCGTCCCCAGCCCGTCCCCCGCCCGTCCCCAGCCCGTCCCCAGCCCGTCTCCAGCCCGTCTCCAGCCCGTCTCCAGCCCGTCCCCCGCCCGTCTCCAGCCCGTCTCCAGCCCGTCTCCAGCCCGTCCCCCGCCCGTCTCCAGCCCGTCTCCAGCCCGTCCTCAGCCCGTCTCCAGCCCGTCCTCAGCCTGTCCTCAGCCCGTCCTCAGCCCGTCCTCAGCCCGTCCCCAGCCCGTCCTCAGCCCGTCTCCAGCCGTCCTCAGCCCGTCTCCAGCCCGTCCTCAGCCCGTCCCCAGCCCGTCTGCAGCCCGTCTCCAGCCCGTCCCCAGCCCGTCTCCAGCCCGTCCCCAGCCCGTCCCCAGCCCGTCCTCAGCCCGTCTCCAGCCCGTCTCCAGCCCGTCCCCAACCGGTCTCCAGCCCGTCCTCAGCCCGTCCTCAGCCCGTCCTCAGCCCGTCCTCAGCCCGTCTCCAGCCCGTCTCCAGCCCGTCCCCAGCCCGTCCCCCGCCCGTCTCCAGCCCGTCCTCAGCCCGTCTCCAGCCCGTCTCCAGCCCGTCCCCAGCCCGTCTCCAGCCCGTCCCCCGCCCGTCTCCAGCCCGTCTCCAGCCCGTCTCCAGCCCGTCTCCAGCCCGTCCTCAGCCCGTCCCCAGCCCGTCCTCAGCCTGTCCTCAGCCCGTCCCCAGCCCGTCCTCAGCCTGTCCTCAGCCCGTCTCCAGCCCGTCTCCAGCCCGTCCTCAGCCCGTCTCCAGCCCGTCTCCAGCCCGTCCACAACCCGTCCTCAGCCCGTCTCCAGCCCGTCCTCAGCCCGTCCCCAGCCCGTCCCCAGCCCGTCCTCAGCCCGTCTCCAGCCCGTCCTCAGCCCGTCTCCAGCCCGTCCCCAGCCCGTCCCCAGCCCGTCCTCAGCCCGTCTCCAGCCCGTCTCCAGCCCGTCTCCAGCCGTCCTCAGCCCGTCTCCAGCCCGTCTGCAGCCCGTCTCCAGCCCGTCCCCAGCCCGTCTCCAGCCCGTCCCCATCCCGTCCCCAGCCCGTCCTCAGCCCGTCTCCAGCCCGTCTCCAGCCCGTCCCCAACCCGTCTCCAGCCCGTCCTCAGCCCGTCCTCAGCCCGTCCTCAGCCCGTCCTCAGCCCGTCTCCAGCCCGTCTCCAGCCCGTCCCCAGCCCGTCCCCCGCCCGTCTCCAGCCCGTCTCCAGCCCGTCCCCAGCCCGTCTCCAGCCCGTCCCCCGCCCGTCTCCAGCCCGTCTCCAGCCCGTCTCCAGCCCGTCTCCAGCCCGTCCTCAGCCCGTCCCCAGCCCGTCCTCAGCCTGTCCTCAGCCCGTCCCCAGCCCGTCCTCAGCCTGTCCTCAGCCCGTCTCCAGCCCGTCTCCAGCCCGTCCTCAGCCCGTCTCCAGCCCGTCTCCAGCCCGTCCACAACCCGTCCTCAGCCCGTCCTCAGCCCGTCCTCAGCCCGTCCTCAGCCCGTCCTCAGCCCGTCCCCCGCCCGTCTCCAGCCCGTCTCCAGCCCGTCCCCAGCCCGTCCCCCGCCCGTCCCCAGCCCGTCCCCAGCCCGTCTCCAGCCCGTCTCCAGCCCGTCCTCAGCCCGTCCCCAGCCCGTCCTCAGCCCGTCCTCAGCCCGTCTCCAGCCCGTCTCCAGCCCGTCCTCAGCCCGTCTCCAGCCCGTCTCCAGCCCGTCCCCCGCCCGTCTCCAGCCCGTCTCCAGCCCGTCTCCAGCCCGTCCCCCGCCCGTCTCCAGCCCGTCTCCAGCCCGTCCTCAGCCCGTCCCCAGCCCGTCCTCAGCCCGTCCTCAGCCCGTCTCCAGCCCGTCTCCAGCCCGTCCTCAGCCCGTCTCCAGCCCGTCTCCAGCCCGTCCTCAGCCCGTCTCCAGCCCGTCCTCAGCCCGTCCCCAGCCCGTCCTCAGCCTGTCCTCAGCCCGTCCTCAGCCCGTCTCCAGCCCGTCCTCAGCCCGTCTCCAGCCCGTCCTCAGCCCGTCTCCAGCCCGTCCTCAGCCCGTCCTCAGCCCGTCTCCAGCCCGTCTCCAGCCCGTCTCCAGCCCGTCCTCAGCCCGTCTCCAGCCCGTCCTCAGCCCGTCTCCAGCCCGTCTCCAGCCCGTCCTCAGCCCGTCTCCAGCCCGTCTCCAGCCCGTCCTCAGCCCGTCCTCAGCCCGTCTCCAGCCCGTCCTCAGCCCGTCTCCAGCCCGTCTCCAGCCCGTCCTCAGCCCGTCTCCAGCCCGTCTCCAGCCCGTCCTCAGCCCGTCTCCAGCCCGTCTCCAGCCCGTCCTCAGCCCGTCCTCAGCCCGTCTCCAGCCCGTCCTCAGCCCGTCTCCAGCCCGTCTCCAGCCCGTCCTCAGCCCGTCTCCAGCCCGTCCTCAGCCCGTCCCCAGCCCGTCCTCAGCCCGTCCTCAGCCCGTCCTCAGCCCGTCTCCAGCCCGTCTCCAGCCCGTCCTCAGCCCGTCTCCAGCCCGTCTCCAGCCCGTCCTCAGCCCGTCTCCAGCCCGTCTCCAGCCCGTCCTCAGCCCGTCTCCAGCCCGTCTCCAGCCCGTCCTCAGCCCGACAGGGAGCACTAGGAGCTGCGGCCAGCCACATGGAGGAGGTTTCTCTACATAAACTCCCAGAATGCCTGGAACAAAGTGTCGATTGAGCAGTGCTGTCAGGAGGGTGAAGGAGAAGCAGCCGCACGTTTATCAAAGCAGGGCACCAAAGTTTAATTCATATGTCAGAAAACTGTCAGATTGGGTATAAAGTCCATTCAGTTTTCCCTTTAAAGATGCGTTACGCAACTTTCTGGCCCTAAAACTCTGCATTCTGGACTTGTTTGATGACACCGTGACATCTGTCATGTGCATTTCTGGACCCGCTGCTGCCTAGCAACAACTTTTACACCCAGGATGCTGCGTGGCGTTTCATTCATGGTATAATAAGGAAGTGTCTGTTTTGAAGATGAAACGTTGCTGATTCAGCAAAGAAACAAAAAGATTCAAGGAGAGAAAGAGACAAGAGTCATGGTAAGCTAGTTTTCTCCTGGCTGTAGAGAGCTAACAGGTCAGGTAGGATGCAGGATGGATTGGTCATCAATAGGGGACGCTGACGTGCAAAAGTCTTTAAAATGGAAAAGAAACACTTAAAAGAAGCATCAACAGTCTGGTTTCTCATTAAGAGACTAAAAACAAGTGTTTTACAGCGTCGAGATATTTCCACTTGTCTTTTCTTATGTCAGGAAGTCAGTCAGTGTGAGTCGGTGCCGAGACGTCTTCCAACAGGTTTTAGCAGCTTAAACGGGGTGTGATGTGACCTCAAACAGAGAAAAAACTGAGAATTTAGCTTAATATGCATGAAAAGAACCCATTTCAAGATAAAGTTACTCAGAAATAATAAATGTATGCTCTCAGAGAATGATTAATATTGTCACACATTCTGCTTTTGCCAAGTATAACACTCATGGGTACATGCAAACAAGACGAACGAGACTGTTTGATGGAACACGACATCTCAAGGCCTGGTCTGACGGACCAGTTTTACATGCCGTGCCCGTCTTAAAGGAGCAGTCTGCCACTAATGGTTTAATCAAATCTTCCACCACATGAGCAAACAATCAGGGAGCAGAGGTTGGTTAAAAAGAAATCTGAAGAGACGATGATGTATGTCACCACAAAGCATGGCGTTTCCTCCCGCACACAGCCGGTGGGCTCCACTGAGATTAAAGCGCTCCTTTGGAAGGAGAGCTGGCTGTGATGAGTCTGCCTGTGTCCACTGGGAACGTCCCCTAAAAGTCCTGCTTCCTTTTATCATTGTTTACTGTGGGAGACGAGTCCTGCACAGAGAAGCTGGCAAAGTTTCACCGGCTCAGACCAATCGCTTCCATCTTCCGTCTCAGAAGGGAAGAAATAGCGTTTTCTCTGACTGAAGAGGTAATGAAGAAGAAAAGAGCAGAGAGACGCGTATCGACTGAAGGGAACCTGATTCACAGCTGTGGAGGTCTGGAAAACCTGAGCCGGCTGGAGGAAACACACATCTGGATGCATCTGGATTTCTTCTTAGTGTGACATCCTGGAAATATTATCACTCATTTCCTCAGAATAAATGAGTCCTGATCCAATCTTCATAAAACTGTCAATGAAACATCTATAAACCATCTGACGGCAGCTGCAGCTTTGTTTTAATGGATCATTTTAAAATCATTGTTGCTTATTGGTGTTTTTTCTCCTGTTTTCTTCCTGTTTTAGTGGAATACTCAAATATTTTGCCCCCATTTTGTAGAATTTGTTGCACATTTGAAAATTTTACATTTTAAGGAGCCAAAAATTGTAAAGCACAATGAGAGTTTCCCTGGTAGGCAGGTTACTGGAACCCCCTTCAGAGGAAGACCTGGAGGCTGGGCTCAGAGTCGAGCACCTGGTGGTCAGGCTCGGCCCAAAAGGGAGACACACCCCCATCAGATGGGCAGTGATGGATGTGGGGACCTTGGTGGTCCGATCCTCCGCTGCAGAAGCACGCTCTGGGAACACAAAATGCCACGTCTCTGGTGGGAACGGAGTCTGAGCAGGATGCTGGATGGAGATGATCCAGGTGGACATGGTTCGTCTTGGTCTATCCATCCATCCATCTTCTGCCGCTAATCCGGGATCGGGTCGCGGGGGCAGCAGCCTAAGCAGGAAAGCCCAGACTTCCCTTCCCCCAGCCACATTTGCCAACTCTGCGGGGGGGATCCCGAGGCGTTCCCAGGCCAGCCGAGGGATGTAATCCCTCCAGCGTGTCCTGGGTCTTCCCCGGGGTCTCCTTCCAGAGGGACGTACCTGGAACACCTCACCAGGGAGGCGTCCAGGAGGCATCCTCACCAGATGCCCAAGCCACCTCAACTGGTTCCTCTCGATGCGGAGGAGCAGTGGCTCTACTCTGAGCCCCTCCCGGATGACTGAGCTCCTCACCCTATCTCTAAGGGAGAGCCCGGCCACCCTGCGGAGGAAACTCATTTCAGCCGCCTGTATACGAGATCTCGTTCTTTCGGTCACGACCCACAGCTCATGACCATAGGTGAGGGTAGGAACGTAGATCGACTGGTAAATGGAGAGCTTCACCTTCTGGCTCAGCTCCTTCTTCACCACGACAGACCGGCGCAGAGCCCACATTACTGCAGACGCCGCACTGATCCGTCTGTCGATCTCGCGCTCCATCCTTCCCTCACTCGTGAACAAGACCCCGAGATATTTAAACTCCTCCACTTGAGGCAGGACCTGACTCCCGACCCGGAGAGGGCAATCCACCCTATTCCGGCTGAGGACCATGGTCTCAGATTTGGAGGTGCTGATTCTCATCCCAGCCGCTTCACACTCGGCCGCGAATCGCTCAAGCGAGAGCTGGAGATCACGACCAGATGAAGCCAACAGGACCACGTCATCCACAAAAAGCAGGGACCCAATCCTGAGGCCACCAAGTCGGATCCCCTCAACACCTCGGCTGCGCCTAGAAATTCTGTCCATATAAGTTATGAACAGAATCGGTGATAAAGGGCAGCCTTGGCGGAGTCCAACCCTCACCGGAAACGAATCCGACTTACTACCGGCAATGCGGACCAAGCTCTGACACCTGTCGTACAGGGACCGGACAGCTCGTACAAGGGGGTCCGGTACCCCATACTCCCGGAGTACCCCCCACAGGAGCCCCCGGGGGACACGGTCAAATGCCTTCTCCAGGTCCACAAAGCACATGTAGACTGGTTGGGCAAACTCCCATGCCCCCTCCAGGACCCCAGAGAGGGTATAGAGCTGGTCCACTGTTCCGCGACCAGGACGAAAACCACACTGCTCCTCCTCAATCCGGGATTCGACTATCCGGCGGACCCTCCTCTCCAGGACCCCTGAATAGACCTTACCAGGGAGGCTGAGGAGTGTGATTTCCCTGTAATTGGAACACACCCTCCGGTCCCCCTTCTTAAAAAGGGGGACCACCACCCCAGTCTGCCAATCCAGCGGTACTGCCCCCGATGTCCACGCGATGCTGCAGAGGCGTGTCAGCCAGGACAGCCCCATAGCATCCAGAGCCTTAAGGAACTCCGGGCGGATCTCATCCACCCCCGGGGCCTTGCCGCCAAGGAGCTTTTTGACCACCTCAGCAACTTCAGCCCCAGAGATAGGAGAGTCCACCCCTGAGTCCACCAGCTCTGCTCCCTCATGGGAAGATGTGTTGGTAGGATTGAGGAGATCTTCGAAGTATTCCCTCCACCGACCCACAACGTCCCGAGTTGAGGTCAGCAGCTCCCCACCTCCACTGTACACAGTATTGATGGAGCACTGCTTCCCCCTCCTGAGCCGCCGGATAGTGGACCAGAATCTCCTCGAAGCCGTCCGGAAGTCTTTCTCCATGGCCTCGCCGAACTCCTCCCATGCCCGAGTTTTTGCCTCGGCAACAGCCGAAGCCGCATGCCGCTTAGCCCGCCGGTACCCATCAGCTGCCTCCAGAGTCCCACAGGCCAAGAAGGCCCGATAGGACTCCTTCTTCAGCTTGACGGCATCCCTCACTGCTGGTGTCCACCAACGAGTCCTGGGATTACCACCACGACAGGCACCAACGACCTTGCAGCCACAGCTCCGGCTGGCCGCCTCAGCAATAGAGGCATGGAACACAGCCCATTCGGACTCAATGTCCCCCGCCTCACTCGGGACATGGTTGAAGCTCTGCTGAAGGTGGGAGTTGAAGCTCGCTCTGACAGGGGACTCAGCCAGACGTTCCCAGCAGACCCTCACAACACGTTTGGGCCTGCCAGCTCTGACCGGCTTCCTCCCCCACCATCTGAGCCAACTCACCACCAGGTGGTGATCAGTTGACAGCTCCACCCCCCTCTTCACCCGAGTGTCCAAGGCATGTGGCCGCAGGTCCGACGATACGACTACAAAGTCGATCATTGAACTGCGGCCCAGGGAATGCTGATGCCAGGTGTACATATGGACACTCTTATGCTGGAACATGGTGTTCGTTATAGACAATCCATGACGAGCACAGAAGTCCAATAACAAAACACCATTTGGGTTCAGAGGGGGGGGACCATGTCTCCCAATCACTCCCCTCCAGGTCTCACTGTCGTTGCCCACGTGAGCATTGAAGTCCCCCAGCAGAACAATGGAGTCCCCAGAAGGAGCACCCTCCAGCACTCCCTCCAAGGACCCCAGAAAGGGTGGGTACTCTGAACTGCTGTTTGGTGCATAAGCACAGACAACAGTCAGGACCCGTCCCCCCACCCGGAGGCGGAGGGAAACTACCCTTTCATCCACCGGGGTAAACCCCAACGTGCAGGCACCAAGCTGGGGGCTGATGAGAATGCCCACACCTGCTCGGCGCCTCTCACCATGAGCAACTCCAGAGTGGAAGAAGGTCCAGCCCCTCTCGAGGGTACTGGTTCCAGAGCCCAAGCCATGCGTCGAGGTGAGTCCAACTATATCTAGTCGGAACCGCTCAACCTCGCGCACAAGCTCAGGCTCCTTCCCCACCAGAGAGGTGACATTCCACGTCCCTAGAGCCAGCTTCTGCAGCCGGGGATCGGACCGCCAGGGTCCCCGCCCCTTGCTGCCGCCCAGCTCCCATTGCACCCGACCCCTACGGCTCCTCCCGCAGATGGTGAGCCCATGGAAGGTGGGGCCCATGAAACCCTTTCGGGCTGAGCCCGACCGGGCCCCATTGGCAAAGGCCCGGCCACCAGACGCTCGCTCTCGTACCCCGCCTCCAGGCCTGGCTCCAGAGGGGGGTCCCGGTAACCCGCGTCCGGGCAAGGGAACATTCATGCCCAGGTTGGTCGTCATCATAGGGGTCTATGAGCCGTGCTTGGTCTGGTCCCTCCCCTAGACACCTGTTTGCCATGGGTGACCCTACCAGGGGCATAAAGCCCCAGACAACATAGCTGCTAGGATCTTCGGGACGCACAAACCCCTCCACTACGATAAGGTGACGGCTCAGGGAGGGTTCGTCTTCGTGATGTGTGAAAAAGATGTGACTGAAAAGAAATGTACAACTTCCTTTATGATGCATAAAACTCCTAACTAGACAAAAACAGAAGTGAAAGTAAATGAAAAAACCTGGAAGCATGAAAGAAACGACTCTTGTACAGGATCCGAACTTCCCATCATTGGTATCATCAGCATGCATGGCTCGGCCCGGGAAGGTCTGGACCCACGGCTCGGCCCGGGAAGGTCTGGACCCACGGCTCGGCCCGGGAAGGTCTGGACCCACGGCTATTTTTGACCCAAGGAATTTTTGTGAGTTGACATTTGCAGTCACAATGTTAAATCTTCAATAAAAACTTTATTTATATAGAATTTTTCAGACAGTTTATTAGAAAGTTTTTACAAATTACAGACATGAGAATTAACAGTAGTATTCAAACAAACCACTGTGTGCACATGCACACATGCATGCACACACACACTACCAGTAAACGGGAAAATGCATCACCTCTGTCTGACTGTGTGTATGTAAAAGCAGTGAGACAGACAACGAAGTCATGGAAGCAGCATCTAATGCAACGCTGTACGGTGAGGAAACCCTGGAGGGAAGATGGAGATTTGGTTAAAGTGAACAAACATCTAGAATAAATGAGATGAATGTAGAAAGAGAAATGAATCATGTGACATGGTCTCATACGGATCACCGCATCCTGAACAGAGAAGTTGTGGCAGAAGTTACAACTGTGGCAGATACTGATTTATTTTCCATATGATCAACATAAAATCATGATGAAACTCCTGAGTTAAAACAACAACAGTTGATTTCACTTCTGTAACGTTGACCTGATCACACTGGATCCTGGAGGAACATGACGTCACTCAGACATACCTGGACGGCCCTTAGAGTGTGAACCTCAGCCTGGATAGCTGGTCATGAGCGTGAGTCATGCAGCAAACAGGAGCTGCATCCATCCTCTGCTGCAGCTGTTGGGAATATTTTCGCTTCAGGAGACTCAGTTTGCATCTTTGTGCTTCTGTTCTGCTCCAAAACAAAACCAGAAAGATGCAGAGAGGTGGTAATAAATGATTAAAGGCTTCAGGTGCTGCTGAATGCTGCACACAAGCTCCAACACACACTGTTAAAGAGGAAAACCAACACACACACACACACACACACACTGATTTCACACACATAACTCTGATTTATCTCAGCAGCATGTTGACACCTCCAACACACACCTAAATAAAACAACATTCTCTGTTCATCAGCGGCTGCTACGAGGACCATTATCCCACATCAGAGGTGAAAACCACCTGCAGTCCACATGAGTGGACCTCCTCTGTGGACCAATGAGAGCGCCTCATTCGTCCATCAGTGGAAGGAGAGTCATGAAGATCATCATGACCAATTAGACGTGCAGGACGAGAAGAGGGAAGTGTGGGGAAACGTCTGGCCTCTGGGCTCGCAGGAGAGACTCATCCAGGCGTTTCTATCTGTCAGAAAGCATGAGGACGCGCAGCCCGGCGTCCGAGTCCCGGCACGGTGAGCCGCCATTGGCTGACCTTTCCCTCCTGTCAATGTGGCGAATCAGTGAAATGAAGCTCCTCTGAGTGTTTCTGTAAAAGCTGATCGATCCAGTCTGGATGTGAACATTATTTTCTGACACGTGGGATGTGTGTCAGTCCTCGTGAAGCCATCTGTGTGTGTGTGTGTGTGTGTGTGTTACATCACAGGTAGTTATTTTACTGGAATAATCAGCAGGAAGTGGATTTTCTGGTACTTTTAAAAGAAGGAATTTCTTCTGGTCCGGCAGCGAATCACAGTTCTTCCTCACGCTGCACCAATAACACAACCAGAATCAACTGAAAGAGATAAAGATAGAAGCTACTGGTGGCATAATGACAGAGCGGAGTGGTGGGGTGGAGGCTCGGCTTACATGAACACAAGTCTCTGTCATTTTATTTTATTTATGCTGCAGGAGAAATAATAGATCCAATTTCTTCCAATAGTTTTTCCTATCACAATTCCATCGTCCTCCTTCATCCAAGCAAACAGTCATTTAAGCTTTTATTTATTCACTTTTTTAAGTGTTTTAAGTGTTTTTTTTTGCCTTTTTGTTTACTTGGGTTCATAAGTGAGACATAAATAAAGTGAACAGGAAAGGGAAACGCTGCTTCTGGCTTCTGTTGGTCTTTTTTTCACCACGTCTGAACTGGGAAGAGCAAAGACCCGCAGAAGTCTGGCTGCAAAGAAACTAAATGTAAATAATCTGAACTGAAGCAGAGTGGAAAGCAAACACAGCCAGATGACAGACGAGCTGGTGAGACATGCCATGAAGCATTTCATTGACAGGGATCAGCATGATGATGAAGATCAGGCGGGAGGATAAACCCGACCCGGTGACTGCAAACCGCTTAAACACAAACAAACTCTGAACCAGTCAGGAGTTCCTCCTCAGAAGGGAACCGTGATGGATCCTGAAGCAAAGATCACCACCTGCACCCCCCCCGACAGGTTTCCTACACGCTCTGGCGGGAAATCAGCGACACTCGCTGCAGACACGCTGGGTTCCTCTGCAGATGAGGGTTTGCATGGAGTGCACACATGATTCATGCATGTTTTATGCCTTTTTGCAGATGTATCATTCGCTTGTAGACCTTTGCGGTCACTAGCCAATCTGTGAAGCTGGAGCTACACACACACACACACACACACACACTGAAAGCTTGTTAGCCTTTTCGTACTGCTGCATTCACATGCTGACGCTGTCCGCTGGTTAGACATCCCAACGGGGAGGTCAGGTTCAGGCCGCATCTTTTGTCTCAGCGTCTCATTGTTTGGAATCTGCGCGGTGGCTTTACAGACACGTCCTGGGCTGATTTTACACATCCTCCTTCAGCTGAAGCTTTTATCCACACGCACGTCTCTCTCCGTGTCCCGCCAGACCTCCATGTCTTTCCTAAGCTTCTAGCAAACAGAACGTGACCTGTTTTGTTGACAACGTGCAGACTGGTGAGCAGATGTAGGAGGACGTTCTCTGTTGTTTCTGCTGGATTCTGCTGGAAAGAGAAGCCGACGCAGAAACATGACGTTGCTTTTTGTCTGCAGTTTAATGCGAAACCATGGAAACACACGCAGGAAGACATGTTCACCGAGGATCCAGTTCGGTTTTAGTTACGGATGGTAGCTGTGCAGGTCTGGTCTGAGGTCCCCAGCCAGACCGGATCAGCTGTACAGGTCTGGTCTGAGGTCCCCAGCCAGACCGGATCAGCTGTACAGGTCTGGTCTGAGGTCCCCAGCCAGACCGGATCAGCTGTACAGGTCTGGTCTGAGGTCCCCAGCCAGACCGGATCAGCTGTACAGGTCTGGTCTGAGGTCCCCAGCCAGACCGGATCAGGTGTACAGGTCTGGTCTGTGGACTCCAGCCTGACCGGATCAGCCGGACCGGATCAGCCAGACCGGATCAGCCGGCAGTAGCTGTTCTGGTCTCCCAGAGAGCCAGATATGCTCCTTTCCTGCTGCATGGTGCGAATGCCTGATTTTAGAGGTAAGACTGGACTCCATCTTCAGGTAATGACAGATAATGAGACACATCAGAGGAGAGGTGAGGACCCCAGCAACACAACACAAAGGGCATTTCACACCAGGTAGTTTGGTACATTTAGCCTGGATTTAAGTTGGATGGATGGACATTCGGACATCATCAGCAGTAAACGCTTGTCAGTGGGTCAGCAGCCTTCTGTACTTGGATGGTTACAGCAGCAGCTGCAAAGTGGTAAAAACTGTCTATCAGGAATCAGCAGCGCCGGAGCTCGAGGGCCGGTGTCCTGCAGGTACCGAATGTTTCCGCTCTGCAACATAAAATGGAATTTCTGCACAAGTCTGTTGATGACCCGTTGATTTGAATCAGATGTGTTGCAGGCGAGAAACACAACACTAAATTCAATTCCAATAATTAGCAAGCTTCTGTTTGACCTGTTTATATCCAGGAAATAGACAGCCCCAGTTCTGTTGACACAAGTCAATCCAGTCGCCTCCATGTTGCTTCCATGTGTCACATCAGCAGGTCAGTGCATGCATGTTCCTCCGTGCTACATGTTACCCATCCAGACAGAAGTTATGCATCAGAAGGATGCAGGCTGCTACATTTCAGCTCCTCCTTTATCATTTGATAGGTTGATTCTGGTGAACTGATTTAGCCATTGTTGTATTTTAGTAATTATTTTGGCCCTTCCGGTCCTCCATACAGACCTGAGTCTTCTCAGAAAATAAATCTTCTGTTGGACTTTGTATCAGAAATGATCCATATGTATCATGTCCTGTAAATATTTACAGGATGCAAAGCATTACAAGGGTTTCTTGTGTCTATCATGACAGAAGTATATATATGTTGTGTGATTTTTAAGATGATCTCCTTTATATCCATGTTTAGTGTGGAAATGGGAACCTCAGTCCGGTTCTGCTCCATGTCACCTTCCCATGGAACCCTCCATCTCCTGGTAGACCTATATCTTGCTCACACTCTCTTTTTTCAGTCCTCTGCTGAGTCTCTGAAAGTACCCTTCTCTTCCTGTTACTTCACACCTGTGTTTTTTTTTCTTTAGGCCTGGAGAATTTGTGTCTGTCGGGAAAAAACACAACAAACAACTCAGCATTAACACTCTGAAATGTCTAAATCTGACTGGAAACAGGCAGCAAAGAAAAAAAAAAAAGGAAGTTTTGCTGATAGAAGGTCACAAACTGGGCAGATACCATTCAGTTTCAGCTCATGCTGCACTCATTCCAGCTGGAGTGACTCAACTCGGGTAACCTGCGACACAAAGCCCTGATGTCTCTCAGGGAGATGGGGAAACCAGTTTGTAGGGCTTCTCAGCCATTCTGTGGATGGCATTAACCAGTTCCATCACAGATGTGTATGCTGGGTCGATGCCGGTCAGGCTCTTCCAACAAGTCAAGAAAAATGGAACATGTTGTAGGAGATGGGAAAAAGATTCAATAGCAGACGGTAGATGAAGCAAAGGTTTTAATGTAATTCCGGCGTGCAAGCAGACGAAGCAGACACGCAGACAGGATCCTGAGACAGGGGAAAAGCAGGTTAAATTGGGCTTGAAACTTCAGAGAAAATAACTAAGTTGGCTGAGCGCTGTTACCACCGGGTGAAACAACAAGCTGGTGAAGACTGGTAGGCTGAG
Source organism: Telmatherina bonti (assembly GCF_933228915.1). NCBI lineage: Eukaryota > Metazoa > Chordata > Actinopteri > Atheriniformes > Telmatherinidae > Telmatherina > Telmatherina bonti. The sequence continues at coordinate 35,749,680 of NC_136627.1, read as the reverse complement.
CTGTCCTTAAGTATGGCACTGCTGATTATCTGATGAGGAACAGGTGTAATCCACAGCCACTGCCACACACTGGAGAGGACACCATAACACATGGAGTCCGTGAGATGGAGAACATTTAGAAAAGATGGAGTGAAGTTTGTCAGTTGTTGATTTAAACTGCTCAACAGGAAAACCACCACAGCTAAAGCTTTTGGTTTTATTAGCTGGAAGCTAAGATACACGCCTTTCAAGACATGACATTATTACAAGCTGATGACATCATCATGTTCTGCTAAGCTTTAGCCTGTAGTTTCAGGTGTATGCTAGCTTTAGCATTGGTTTTAAACACATTTAATCAGGAGTTTGTGCTCAGTTAAGTTAGTTTCTTGTCTTTCACACAGTTCTTCAGCAGGTTTAATATTTATTTAATGATTTTCTACAATTATTAGCTGATTTTAGCTTAATTTATATTAGTGTAGGTTAGATTAGCTTTAGCATAGTTCCCTTTATTGATACATTTGTGTGAATGGAGAAGGAGCTGTTGTAAACCTGGATATATATATATAATATATATAATATGAGAAATGTAAAAATACTTCACCAAATAACACCATGAACAGACTTCAGTCGCTTTGTATTACAGAGTAAATCAATCAAAACACCGTTGTACTTCGGAAGAGGAGTGCAACTGTAAATCTACAGGAGAGATAATTCACAGTTAGTTTCTTCGTTTCCTATATTTAGAAATAGTTTCAATCACTGTTTCGTGTATTTGAGAAAATCTGATGGTAATTTCCCAACTGCTGTTTTGCCACAAGTTCAACACATATATGATTATCTCACATTGACTTTCATACCGTTTAGTTTGTACTCATCGTACAAACATGAAGCACTGGAGGATAAAAATCCCAGAACTACGCAGAAGAGCCATGGTGGAAACAGAACCAGACTATTCTCTTGCAGCTTTTAAAGACTTGGGAGTAAAAAGGAACAACTTTGTCGCTTTGCCTTTCTTCTCATTTTCTTTGACGAAATATCTTTTCATCTATCATGTGGTTTGGATTGTGTTGGCTGTCAAATCTTGTCTCTGTAATTATGGCCTGCTGGCCATATTTGTGCTCTTCGTCCCTCTCTTGCTCAGTATTATCAGGGCCGTTCTCTCCCTCTGCTCTACGAAGCAATAAAAAAAGACGCATGTGGGCGTCAATCGCTGCTTCACGTTCCCGCTTGGCTGACAGGCACGAGAGAGGAAGAAAGCAGAAGAGGAGGAGGAGGAGGACGGAGGGAGACAGAAGGAGAGACGACGAGATGGTGAAGGCGAGATGCAGAGGAGGGAAAGAGAGTTTTATGTCTGCAGCTGCATGGCTGACAGAGAGGATGGAAGCAGAATGTACTCTATGCACACTTCTGAGTGTATTTATGTCAACAGTGTGTGTGCCCTGTGCATCCTGCTACATGCCAACACGCTTCAGAATGCATTTGCATGGCTGTATATGAGGAAAAAGAAAATATTCGGAACGATGAAGAGCTTTGTTTTCATGCTGAGACGAAGGTAGCTTTGACCTAAATACGAAAAGCACAGTTCACACAAAGGAAATGAGGCTCTTAAGCCCAATGAGCTGCAGCAGCACAGCTACTTAGCTAAGTTGGAGAGGTTTAATGACCCCAGAGAATAAGACAGGAAAAAGTAGCTAATGATACATGATAAAAAAGAAAAAGTTGTATAACTGTAGTACATTGCTCTCAAAGTGTAAACACAAAATAACTTGGACCAATTACTCTCCTTGTTTCTCTGATTTACTTTATTTGCAATGAGCTGCCTCATTAAGAAGCCATGCAAGGCTTTTTGTTTTCCAGTTCGGTAGATAATCTGTGGAGACTCACGAAGGGACGGAACTCCGACGAGGGCGCACAACGCTGCTAGTAATCACAGCAGTCTTGTAAGAACGGAATGCTTACCAGCAAACATAACATGACCTAAATCACAACATTAACAAGCAACGTATTGTTTTAACCTTTCCAATGCAAGCGCCCCCCCCCCCCGAGCCAGTTGTGTCCTCAGTAACTGTTTGACGTTGTCTGTGTTGGAGGAAAGACAACAGATTTACCGGAGACTGAAAGATGAACATCTTTCAGCAGGTATCCCTGTGTTATAGTAATGCTGCATTCAGACCCCTCTTTCCTTCCTGCTCCGACCGGTGCAGGAAAACGGTCGTCCTTCTTGGCTCCGACGGAGGTTCTACTTCCTGTTATGAGGAAAAATTTAGCAAACATTTCTGTTTGATGTCCCTTCAATAAAAACCAAATGGAGCTGGACGCCAGCGTAATGAACTCAAACTGATGGAAACGGCAGAGACCTAATGATCTGCGTGTGTTGGAAACAAGACTTTCTCCAGGGATAAATTGGTGGCTTCTTTTTGTGTCTTTCAGTCAATGTAAACCCATCCTTGTGAGGGTGTGTTGGTGTCATGACAGCAGTCCAGCCATGTCCACTGTGTTTCTATAAAACCCACTTTATGTGTAGATAGATGGGAGCCAATAATTTTAGTATGTATGAAAAATATAATTTACTGAAATGACAGACCCCATGTGAGCCAGCAGCAGTGTGTATGTGTGTGTGTTTCAAGCATGTCCATGAATTTTTCATAGATCATTGTTCAGCCGCTCCTCTCCATCAGCATCCTTTTCACACCACTCTCAGCCTTACAACATTTTATGGTTTATTCTGGCAAATGCATTATGTTAAACCGACGTTAGCTTGTGCTTCTCCAAAGGTTGGACTGGAAACAAGATCAGGTTTTTATTTATGAGAAAGTTTGAGCAAAGCTCTCCACCAGCAGAGTGTTTCTTGAAACTTAACCAGGCAGTGAATTTCAGTAAAAGTCCCTCAGCAGATGTCTGGAGGATTTAAGCTAACAAGTTCCTCGTTTCAGGAAAACTGTTCAGTGGACTGTACAACAGACAATCAGGCTAACAAACTATGGTAAACACACTTTGCAAGGATTGGGTTGGACTCTCCCTCACCTTTAGAACTGCCTTAATTCTTGGTAAGAAAGATTTTGATCCATGTTTGTTGATTTTTTTTTTTTTTTTTGTTTATTTAGTAGGATGCCCATTATTCATCACTTCATTATCGGAGCAACTTCGATTGACACGAAATCACCAGATAGTTTCTGCACATCCACTATGCATTATCCTGCTAGCAGTAGCCATCAGAAGATGCTACACTGTGGTCATGAAGAGGTAGACATGATCAAGCTGTGGTGGGTAAACCATGAAACTTTGCTACTGATGCAGAACCTGCATGAAATATTGTATCATAAATATAACATGTACATGGCAGGTTATAGCAGAAGTCAGACGAGTAGAGGATGAACAGGACTGGAGGGAGCACAGTTCCCTGAGGCACTTCTGGTCTGCATTCCCCTAGTCACACATACTGGCACTGTCAGTCAGGTAGTCTAAAACCCAGTCCACCAGGTGTGATTCGACTCCATTCTCTGTCAGTTTGTCGCCGAGGACCAGAGGCTGTATGGTGTTAAATGAACTGGAGATGTCCTCACAGCTCTGCTGCCACCGTCCAAGTGAGAGAGAGAGAGAGATCAGTGGAGCAGAAAGATGATGGCATCTTCCGCCCCCATCTTCCCAGAAAGCAAACTGTAAAGGGTCGAGAGCCTGGTGGGTCTGAGACCTCAGATGATGGAGCAGTAGCCGTTCCATGGTCTACATCATGCGAGACGTCAGTGCGACCGGCCTGAAGTCGTTCAGTTCACCAGGATGTGGTTTCCATCCGACTGGCGTGATGCAGGATGTCTTCCATGGTTTAGACCTTCTCTTGTCTCAGGCTCAAGTTGGAGATTAGCTGCAGGGCATGCCCCAGTTCTCGCCTTCAGTTGTCACGGTGACACTCCATCAGGGCTTGCAGCTTTACTGTAATTGTAGGTAGAGAGGTGGAGGAGGGAAGAATGGAGACGGATGGGTCCTTCCCTTCCTCACCACAGAAAAAGAAGAGAAAAATCATTCTACCAACATTGGCATGGCAAGTTCATGCCATGGTTGCCATGGTGTCGGAAGAGGAGGCTTGGGTGCTGCCAGCTGGAAATCTGGCTGACATCATTGGACGTGTTATTAAACCAGAAAATAATGCAAAAAAAAATCCCTGGGAATGTGTTGATTGTTTTAAAGGCCAAATGTCTTCAGCAACCAAGTTGTTTGGAATAAATCCAAATGTAACCTTTATAATAACATTCCCATGAGCCAAAATGTCCCACAGTAATCTCAGAAGTAACACACACTCCCATACACAAGCCTGGAAGATCAATAAGTGAAATCACCCTTTTCTCAGACCTCCATGTAACAGAAACATGTTTGTTATTTGACAGGTTAAGTGGTGATAAAAACGTCCTTCAGTGACAAATCATTGACCACGTAGCTCCGGCAGAACCTTTGGTCCCGGCTATTTGCAGTAATGATTTGTGGGCTCCCCTCTGCCACCGACTGCATTGCTCAACAAGAAGCTTTTGGCTTGTAGGATGACTTGTGTGTTGATGAAGGGGTTTCGCTGTTAGCCGAACAAACAGAAATGGCTGTGAGGGAGGAAAAGCATGATGTGCAATCTGCGGCTCTGGTGACATTTGGAGCTCGCAGCTTCAGGAAAATTACTGTTCATTTGCATTAGAGGGTTAAAGAGTGGAGAAAAGTACAGAAACAGATTTATTCTGTTTCAAAATGAGAGTCATACAGGCAGCCATTGCATCCAGTAATTACTGCTAAAGGTGGTTTTACAAGGCGTGCACGTACTGCTTCTGGTTTAATGCTTCAAACTCCACTGGATGTCCACTGAGCGCTATCACTTCTGTCCCCAGCAGCTTCTCTGGAGCGGCACTGTGGAACTCTGCAGGGTAAAATTGTGGTGGACATCTGACCATTTAGGGGGTCTACGGAGGTTTCTATCCATCCAGGAGGTTTACAATCCAGACACAACATGAAGTGTTTATTCATGGAATCTCTAGATGGTAAATCCACAATGATCCATGATAACACCATTATTTCTCACATCTTCATCACCATCACTACCATGTTGCTAAGAGACCTCTATTTTCACCTGGACATGATGATGAAGACACTTCCTGTCAGACTTGCTGTCGCATAAATAACTGGAAATGTTTGTGTTGAGCGTTTGTCTCAGACATGAGAGAATGGTGAGAAAAGGCTTGTCTGTTATTTCTACAAACTTCTGTCTTCTTCTGGTTGCTCTTTATGCTACTTTATCTCTTCATACATTCATTTAACATCATTTTAGCCGTATAATCTGACATCTGAGGCTGAAAACATGTCCGCATGCTGACTGGGATTAAAGGAGTTCAGTGTCTACAATCAGCTTTTTTTATAAAATAGGCGAAGACGAGATGTGAGAGATAAAAACAAGAAAACTTGAGTCATCCCTCATGAAACGTGCGGAATGATTAGCGTAGCATAATCAAGCTAAAATCATTTCAGACATAAAAATCTGGAATAATGGAACGTTGTGTGTTTTTAGATCCAGTGGGATTATACATAAAGCGAGCAGACTGGGGCACACCACAGCTTGTGATCTGATTAGTTAACCTGACAGCTCACTTACGCATGACGGGTACATGTATCTTATTTCACTCCCACATATTCAACGTATAAATTAAGTCTGTAATGGGAAGAGGCGTTCCCTGACCTTCCTCTGCGGGCGAATTCGTCTTTGACAGCGTCCTTCAGGAAGAAGTTTCTGGACTCCTTGATGTGCAGTTCGTTCTTCTCTTGCACTTTGCATTCAGCTGATCATCCTCATCAGACAAAGACACTAGGAAGAGTGAAATAGGTCGGATCAGCAGCAGCTGCAACATGATCGCTCCCACTTTTTAGTTGTATTTATGCAAACACAGATGATACGGTAGACATCCCACTGCTGTGCGTTTATGTCACGACTTGAATCAGACTGTCAGGACAAAGAAAGGCTGGAAGGAATCTGTGCAAGTCGCTCATAAACAAACTTTACTTCTAATGCCCTGTTTTTACCCTGAACAGGATCTTCAGGATATGACTGCTTCATTAGGCAATGTGATGCTGACACTATGAGAGCCTGGAGGAGGGAAGTGGAGCGTAGCAACAGCTAACTCATCCTTCCAGCCTGAACTTCACATGTTTGGTGCCAAAAACAAGTAAGACTGATAAACATCAGTCTCATTATTTACTCTTTTCATTTAATTAAACAGAGGTTTTAAACTATGTGCTGAAACCTGCATTATGACCATTTAGGATTACATTACCAGCTAATAGAGAACTTACAGGAGGAGCTTTCAAAACATGGAGATAAAATATGAACACTACTGGCATAAAATAATGTTCATCCGAGCACTTTAGTAGTATATGAGTTCCATTTCCTCACCATGAATTGTAAAATTGAACTTTTTTTAGCGGTTTCATTTTCAACCTCCAGGCACCCAGGTTGTCATCAGGAAGGCAGACTGAGCTGCTCCAAGCCAAGTCAGCTTCTGAATAATCTGCACGACTTGCCACTGGCCTGGTCTCCGTACCACTGTATGCGTACTTCGTCTACACGCCGCCTTCCTCGTCTACATGCCGACATGGAGATCAAAATAATGAACATACTTAGAAAGAGCAGTGGACGGTGTTGATCTGTGCAGTCATTAAATGCACCGCTACTTGTTTTGCTGGTTGCACATGACCTGTACTGCACAACGCTGCCCCCGTTGTTTCCACTGGTACTGCTATGTTTGATACGTTCTCTGTAGACATTACATACATTAAGAAAACAGACCAAAATGTGCACGAAAAACACAGCACATAGCATGAATATGGTTTTACCAACACCAAACACCTGACAGAAATAAGCAAATGTTCTAATAATTTGTAGTTACTTAGAACCATGTTTCTCACGTGTGGTACTAACGTACCCCTGCCATGCATGTCCCAGATGTGTTCCTACTCCAACACACCTAATTCACATTAATTAACCTCCTTAATTCAGGTTTTTTTTTTTTTTTTTAAAGTGGTGTTTTCATGAAACATGCAGAGCAATAGTACTTGAAGGCCAGGGTTGAGAAATATTAAGTTAGAATATATATATTCATTCATTCATTCATTTTCCGAACCGCTTATTCCAATTCAGGGTCACGGGGAAGCTGGAGCCTATCCCAGCCGGCTTTGGGTACACCCTGGACAGCTCGCCACTCCATTGCAGGGCCACACAGAGAGACAAACAACCACTCACGCTCACACTCACTCCTAGGGGCAATTTAGAGTAACCAATTAACCTATCATGCATGTCTTTGGATGGTGGGAGGAAGCCGGAGTACCCGGAGAGAACCCACGCATACACGGGGAGAACATGCAGACTCCACACAGAAAGACCACTGAACAAACCAGCCAAGGATTGAACCAGTGATCTTCTTGCTGTGAGGCCACAGTGCTAACCACTGCGCCACCGTGCGGCCTTAGAATATATATAGAATATTCTTTTTTGGGTTTTTTTATTTTCATTAAAAGTTTTCTGTATATTTGCGTGAAGAACTGATCTTCAGATGTTCTGCAGCTTGTTTCAATAATTACACACTGCTGTGACAAAATAAACAAAATACTAAAGTGAGAAAAGGAAATGAAAAAACAGAATTTTGAAAAACATAAGCATTGTGGTTTCAATAACCTCTGTGTTTATGCAAGTTGGCTGAACGGCATCGAAGAGAACGAGAGTCTCAAAGTGCGATGAAAGCTTTTTGTTCTTCTAGAAAGAGATGTAGCTGGAAGAAGCGTCTCCTAAGAGGGTGTTGCATTGACAACTTTAATAAGCACCTTGGCTTCTAACGCTCGGTGCATACATCTGCTTTGTGCCTTCATTATGCAGTGTTGCTCCAGATGTGACAGCGCTGCACAGCGGCTCATTTATACGGGAGGAAATCAGCTATTTCTGGACCTGCTGCATCACATGTACTGTATGTGCATCTCACTGTGAAGATGAGCTGATGGAGGAAAGATACGCACAAAGTACAGATTTACACAGATCTCAGAAATTGCTGCTTATCATTTTAAAAACCAAAAAATTGTTGACCCAAAAAATTTCAAATTGAAAACAAAATATAAAAGTGAGTTGAATCAAAGTCAACTGAAGAAAACTGAACAGATATCTGATAGATAACTTAACCTTGATAATGAATGTAGAAAAGTGGCAGTGATGAAATGAAGCTATCGAGAATTCACAATGAACAAAAAACTGTAAATGAACTCCGGACCAACTAAATCAGGGGTCTCAAACTCCTGTGCGTGAGAGTTACCATCCAGCAGGTTTTAGCATTTCCCCGCTCCAACACACCTGACCCAAACCAATGGATCATTAACAGGCAGGTGCAGAAGACAAGCTGTTGTCGGAGAACCTTATCATTTAATTCAAGTGTGTTTTTAACAGGGAAACACTAAAACCTGCAGGATTGTAGCTCACGAGGACCACAGAACTAAACAAACAAACTTAAAGCGAGTATCGCTGGTAATGTTGCTGAGAGACATGTTCCTCTGGGTGAACTGATTCCTCGTCCTGATAGTAGTCTATACATTCTGTAATTATGAACAATAAGAAATATAGTTAGACCCCTGAGTTTACTGTAAATCTGTAAAAACTCTGACCAATCCAAACATTAGGACCCAAATGAAGTTGTTCATTTCTTATATTTCGTAGCTTCTTCTCCCGGCTCCCCTCCTCCCCCTCCAGCAGCGCATACTTGATATCCACACCCTGCATATAAACAGCGTGCTAGGATGAAAATACAAAGTAGTGAAGAAGAAACTCGGAAGGCAAACATGGCTGAGAAAATGCAGGAAGGATTTCCCGACCCGGCTCGGTTTATTTGCCTCCTCCTGCTAAACAGCCGAGAAAGAGAAAATCGTTGGTGGAAAAAGCTTTCTGTTGCAATTTGCAAGTTCAGTTCAGTTGGGGGGTATCTGGGGTGGAGTATGGGGTAGGTGGTCAAGCATGTGTCAGATTATTGAGTGGAAGAGGAGGAGCCAAGGCAGGGTGCCACTTTCAAATCTTACTAGCTCCCCAACATTACCTACCCTAGCTTTAATCTACTTCTACCCTTCACCTGCACCAGATTGTCAAACTACATTTCTTGTGTTTGTCTTCATCCTGAGATGTAGTTATCACACCTTTTTTTTTTCTTTTAATTTTAGATTATCTCCCTGTGTTACAGTTAAATCATCAGCCACTTGACAACATAAAGACACATTCTCATTTTGTTCTTGACACCCAGTTTCATTATGATGGCAGTATCAGTGTAATCGTCAGAGGTTGGCTTTGCTGGTAAAATTAAAACATGATTTCTTTTTTCCTTTCTTTGCTCCCTGTGTGTAGTCAACTCTTATCCCCATCTGTCTTTGCTAAATTTAAATGCAGCTACAGAGCCTGTGATTTTCAAGCAGATGTGACTCATCTTTCGCCACATCTCACCAGATAGAAGCAGATAATATCTGGGTCACAGAGGAATTTTTATCAGTCCTTATTTGTGAACACGATTAAATCAGTGACATCAGTGAATAAAAGAGAACTCCTTATCGCCAAAAGATAATTAGGCAAATTAAAGAAAAACATCTTGTTCTTAATAATGGTTAATAACAACAGCAGGGATATTAAACTGCAGCTATCCATAGCAGCGTCGTAGCTTACAGGTGAGAAACTCGGAGCAACAAACCTTAACCTTATCAGACAGAATATAACTGACTCCTACTGCAACACGTGAACAACAATCATAAGCCTGGAAATGGATCGTCTGTCATGGGTTTCCGGAGAAGAAGAAGGAGGAGGAGGATTCTCACTGACTGAGGTTCAAAATATATTTATTTTATGTAAGGTCCAGGAGGGGAACAGTATACCATGATGGACTGGTGACGGCTGTGGAGAAAAGTGCTGGCTTTAAAGGGAGGTGGAGGTGATAGAGAACAGATGAGGTCATCAACATGATCAGAGACAACTGTGGCTGGAGAGGGAGGACAAACCAAATGAGGACAAGGCAGGGCGTGAAGAGTGAAGAGTGAGGTGGTGACAGGAAGGCAGGGCAGGACAGTACCCCCCCCCCCCCCATTTTTTTTTTTTTAACTTTCAGAGGTCTGAACCATCGTCAAATCTCTTTGATAACTAGGTCAGAAATAGTTTGCAAACAAACAGCTAAGAACCAACCCCAATAATCAAGAGTTAGAGTGTAAGTCACAGGTTTAGCCTCACCTGTGCAACTATTAACCAGCAAGTTAGTCTCACGCTAACTTTTGCAACACACTGTCCAGCTCATATGTGCTAATGAAATGAATGAAAAATACTTTTTTTTTTCTTTTTTTTTTCATTTCATTAGCACGTAGCCAGAATGAGGATGTAGAGGAAGATTCAGATGAAGCATTCCTCCGCTGGCCAGTCCCCAAGCTAGTTCATCCAAAAGGAGATCAGGTAAAGCAGCAACAGCAAAGAGAGCTACCTTAGGAGACAAGAAGGAGAGGAAACAGTGTCCCAGGTAGGGGTACTCAAAACTGGGCAGTGTTGGATGCATACCCAGCGCCTACCACTAGGAGCAAAAAAGCCTCAGAAGTCACATATATTCTTCAGAAGTTGGAAGACTCTGCTTCATAGCTCCTTTAACCAGAGCACCACGCTAAACCACATGTGGCTTGGACTGACCGAAGATTCAGTCCCTCCTCCGCAACACCTGAGGCATCATGCCGAGGCTTGGGAAGGCAATTATTTCCCCTTCCAACTGTGTTTGCTATCAGCAAACCTCCCCTCCCCTCCTAGGCATCAAAATTGATTTGAAGTCCTCAAGACCCACAGGTCCAGGACTTTTACCCTCCTGTTCAGCCTGGAGTACCACGTGACACAAATCAATACTATAACCCAGGGTCGGTTTCACTGCGATCAAGAGACCATTCGAGTCTTAACTACCTCTGATGAAGATTCAGTTGGTCCTGGCCAGCTACGTGAGCAGGGTTTGCATACCTGTCAGCTTGAGTCTTTGGCCAAGGATATTGGAAAATATGATCCAAACAGTTATGATTCCAACATAGACAATTACCTCCATGAAGTTGAACGTCATCTCCTCGACTTGCCTTACCCTTCTTCTGAAGAAACACGAAGGCTTATTTGGAAGACAACCACCAGGAGCGTTCATGCTTTTATGGAAAACCTTCCTCCTAAGGTTAGAGACTGTTACTCATTGCTTTGTAAAGCCCTCAGGGAAAAGTACTCTCTCTACACTGACCAAGCTTCAGCTACTCTTGGAGCCTTTACTATTGTGCAAAAAGAGCAGAAGGTCCCAAGAGAATACAACAGGCACTTAAGAATCGCCTACTTTCAGGGTAGTAATGCACCAGGGCAGGTAGAAGATCAGGCTTTCAAATCTTTGTTCTGTTGCAACCTTGATGAAAGTGTTTGTGATAAGGTGATGATGTATTGTCGCACCCAGAGTCTCAGCATTACAGAGATTCACATACAAGCCCAGCTGGCCCAGGAGACAAGAGTCTGTTCTGGCAAGGCCCCAAACATTGATGGCCAAGTTGTGGAAATCCAAGGGGATGAAAGAAACACCTGGACTCTCGAAGGTAATATAATGCCTAACCTCTTCCACCGGGAACTGCAGGAGTAAACATTACTGTTTCATGGGTGTAACTTTGTGTAATTAATACAAAAATAGACATATGTGGTATCCACAGAAAGTCCACACTCTTAGCTAAAAGCTCCTAAAACTCATTACCATAACCAACAAACACAGATCGGACAATAAACAATGAAACATCAAGTAAACAAAGTCCGCAGAAATACATAAACAGACAATGGACCCCCGTGTCCACCAAGTGTCATGGAAACAATCAAACACCTCTTCTGAAAGCCCACATCCCACAGATTCCACAAAGCAGTTTCATCTTGCTATGACCAAGATTCACTCAACCAGAGTCAAAAGAAGGGTATATTTATATGTCAAGTTTAAAAACGCAATTATGTAGTCTGTCTTACCTTTGATGTTTTCCCTTCCAAACTTTAATCCACTGACATAAAACTGTATTTAATAAAGAGCTACATTCCCGATTTAGCTTTGGAAGTAGTTAGCTGATTAAAAAAAAATCACCATTTCCTGCCCAGTAGCATCAATTTTATTGGACAGTTGTCAGACATTCTGCATTACAAAGACTTCCTGCTTGGTGATTGGTCACATTGATGTAAACATGATGACATCAGCGTGATTCTACCCTATTACACAATTAAAATGAGTGATTGGTCATACCAATTGGCCAATCACAGCCAAGGTTACAGCCTTGTGACAAACTTAAAATGTAAACCTTGTGCATGCATCTGCAGAGTGCATTAGGTCACACCCACCGAACATGTTCATCGTGGTAGTCAGTGATGCGGCATTTGTTATTAACACTTATAAAAAATAAATAGAGAATGGCACTCCAGAAGACATACTCTATGGCCGAAGAAGTCCTGGAAATTATTTTAAAATACATTGGGACAGATTTGTGTGTGCAAGATTTTTCTTCTGAGGATGAGGACCTCCTATAACCCGAGAAGGGAAACTGTGATTCTGAAGATGAACAGTATGGAATATCTGTTTTATTACGGATTACTTTGTGGAAAGGTGAAGAATTTATTATAAGTTTGCATACATATAAACTTTTTAAAGTTGTTCCAATTCCACAAAATAGTTTTTTAGGGTTGTTCGACCAACTTTTCATACATCTGGTGCAAAAAATTGAGTCATCTGCTGACTTAGATAAACAAGACATCTTGAATATTTTTAATTATTTACATGTCTACTGTCTACATTTTTTTCTATTACTTGTGCTTTGTTGTGTTTTTACCTGTCTTACTGAGTTTTTACTAGTTGTTTCCATAATATTTCTTTTAAACCAAAGAGTTTTTGTTTATATCAGTATGCATCCTTTTGGATTGAATTGAATTTGGTCTGCTCAAGAACAATTTTCAGGTCTATGTGTTTGTATTGTGAAAACAGATGATCAATTTCTTAGCCATAGAGATGAAAATTTCAGAATTTTGTAATTTCTTCAATGCTCCTTTACTAGGAACTATCTCTGGGCGTGGTAGGGCAGAATTTTTTGTTGTAAAACCTGTTCAGTACTGTATGCTAAATTATATGTGTGAATAGGCCAATGCTATGTGTATATGGCCTAGAAATTCAAACATTCATATCTCTTATTTTTCACTGAATGATTAATCTTCTTTGTTTTATCAGGGATAATGACCGTGAGTTCTCAGTTCCATCATCCTTAGCATATTTGGCAAAACGGTGTGCCTCAATTCACACAACCCATCAGAAGTCTGAAAGGTAGGTAATTTCAGTTATGTTGAAGAGTCCATATTATGGAGATATACAAAAAAAAATCAAAGTATTCTTTATCTTTCTCAGCAGTGATGATGACTATGACCCACCTAAACAGAGTCAGAAAACAAGAAAGGCTAAACTAGGGATGGCCAAAGGAAGACCTGGGCCTTCCCTAGGGACCCGATGCTGAAGAGGAAATGTCCCACCCCCGACACAATGTGAAGACACAAGTCCGGACCCCTTCAGGTTCATGCCTGCCAAAGAACCTAGACAAACGTTCCAAAGCACAGCAGCATGGTCTTCGCTGTCACTCTTCCAGCTTTTCTTTAGCTCTTCAGTCATCACCACAATGGTTAAAAACACAAATGGCAACACTGCAAAATGAAAAGAACAGACTGTTAGAGAACTTTATCTCTTCCTTGCCATTATTTTCACTGGTATTGTCAGGGTAAACCACATAACTGACTCCTGGAGAAAAGAATGACATTACCACTTTTGGTTTCCATCTAAGAGCATGTCTAGGAACAGATTTGAAGCCATTTTATGGTCATAGCACCTCAGCAATGTGAAGGATGATGAGGAAAATGAGCGAAGAAGACATAGTTCAGATTGCGATCGGCTGGCAAAAATAAAGCCACTCTATAATCAGTGACTGCCTGTGCGGCAGTATTAGATGGGTGGTTGCGTTGCTAGCCAATCAGCTGATGGGGGCGATATATTTAAACAGCGGAGCCAGCTACTGACAGCAAGCGCTCACCTGTATGGCTGACTGACTGCGCAACTTCCGGCCATCACTGAGGTCCCTCGCTGCTTCAAAGCGGAGTTGGCCGTATATTTGCATCGCTGTGGTAGGTCTCCTAGTGAGGCTTATTATATTTTAAGTTGTATACATGTTTAAGTGGCTGTTTCCATAGGTAGCGCACCACACTGCGTCTTCTCCTGCTCGCGACTCCTCTACGAGACTAACGCTGCATCCTGGTATGTAAATCTGATACAGGGGGCTGATTTTCTACTTGCATGGGACACTTACTTTACTGTTTTTTATTCTAGGGGAAAATCGGAGAGCTGTTAAGCACAGCGGTTCTGCAGTCAGCTGATTGCTGTAACGCACTGGATGTGCCTTGGTTGACTACTGCTCTGCTGATCTCCCTAACATTGCTGCTGCTTTGCTTACTTTCAAAGAACTGCTTGGTTTTATGAAATTCGCCGGTGTTGACGTGGCGGAGATACTACCCACTCCACCAAGCTGGAGTTTGCACTGCTTCGCCTTCACCGGCTGCAGCGCTGCGTTTGGGTCTACAAAGATTGTGTATTGTGAGATGTGTCACTACTTGTTGCCCTGCAGCTAACCTGCAGCTGTTCCTTTTTTTTTTTTTTTTTTTAATTGTGTTAAGTGTGTTTTAACATTTTTCTCCTTTTTATTTCTCGTGGTCTGAGAGCTTGTGGTGGCAGTGGTGCTGCCTTGGTGTCGGATCCCGTTTGGTGTGATTACCCACTCCCTGTTGTGCATGTTCATCACGTGTGCCTGTGTTGTGTGTCTTGGGAGAAGGGAAAAAGTCCTTGACAATGACCTTGAACAAAAACTTCTGCTTGAAGGTACAAAACATGTTCAGTTCCACCTAACTTCAGCTGGACTCCCCATGACTGTCAAAAGTAAACACTCTCACTCTTAAGAGAGCCCAGTTAGCCTAGTGGCACTGGCCCTCCTCCTTAGTGGTTGGATTATGACAGCTATAATAGCACACTTAATCCACAGGCAAACGAGTGAAATCCAGGCAATGTTTGATTCCTTGACTTTAGTTGCCCCATACTTTACGACTCATCCTGTGACCCTGTGTTAGTTTGTCCTAACAACCGCGAGGCCAGACAACAAACAGCCTTTCTCATTCCTTTCCCCTCTGCTACTAAACCTTGCAATTGCTTCCTTATTGCTTTTGATGTGTTTACCATTTTTCCTTTTTGTTGTTGTGCAATTATAACCTTGCTTCATGGTACTAATCATCTTTAATCTTTTTTGTGTGATTATCACTTTATTTTTTACCTCGCAAGGTAAAAAAAGAAAACTCACCGTGTGCGTGTTACCAAATTCATGCTGAGAGCAGAAATTCAAGTGACCAATCAAGACGCGTCCTCCGCTGAGATAATTCGCTCACATGATTCCAAGATGGCTACCCATAGTGAAGTTACAAATGACTACACTTTGGGGGGTCGGCCCTGCCGTGGGGGGGTTGGCCTGACCTGGACCTGCCGCTGCAGTGGGGGCGGGTCCGTGCCCGGCAGAGGGACCCGGGCCCAAGATAGTTGAGGATGGGGGGGTGCCTGTGTATATATGGGGTGTGTATGGAGGAGTGTAGTGGTACATGAATGTATGGGGGGGTAGGGGTGCGTGTATGTGGGAGTGTGTTGAGGCATGTATGTGTGGGGGTGTATGTATGAGGGAGTGCGGTGGTGTATATGCGGGGTGTGTATAGAGGATTGTAGCGGTACATGAAGGTATAGGG
Source organism: Telmatherina bonti (assembly GCF_933228915.1). Classification (NCBI taxonomy): domain Eukaryota; kingdom Metazoa; phylum Chordata; class Actinopteri; order Atheriniformes; family Telmatherinidae; genus Telmatherina; species Telmatherina bonti. The sequence continues at coordinate 35,733,836 of NC_136627.1, read as the reverse complement.
GGTGAGGGGTGTGTGTATGCGGGAGTGTGTGAGGGGTGTTGGGGTGGAGGTTTAGGGGACTGTGATAGTACATGAGTGTGTGGGGTGTAGGAAGTGTGTGGTGGTTTATATGTGGGGGGTTTATGGGGAGTGTAGTGGAGCATGAGTTTGTGGGGGGTAGGGTTGTGTGTAAGGGGGAGTGTGTTAGGGCATGTAGGTGTGGGGGTGGAGGTTTTGGGGCGTGTGATAGTACATGATTGTGTGGGGGGTTGGGGTTGTGAATGAGGGAGTGGGTGTGTGTGTGTGTGTGTGTGTGTGTGTGTGTGTGTGTGTGTGTGTGTGTGTGTGTGTGTGTATGGGAAGGGGTAAGGGCTTGTGTGTGGATAATCTGGTGTTAAATGCATGGGAGATAGGGGTGTGTATATAGAGGAGTATTGAGATGCATGTGTATGTAGGTGTATAGGGGGGTGAAGGGTCATGATTATGAAGGGGGTAGGACTTCAGTGAGAGAAGTGGGGAGTTGTGGTGGTTTGTTCTAGGGTAGGTAGAATGAGAAGGGGTGTTTTGTGATGGGCAGGGAGGTGAGTGGGATGTAGGGTTTTGGAGGTGGACTAATCTTTTGGCCGTGTATCTGTTAGAATGGGTGTGTATAGATGTATGTGTGGGTCTGTAGGTGTGTGTGTGTGTGTGTGTGTGTATACCAGGCTGATGGTGAGGGGGTGTGAATGTGTTGGTGTGTAAAGGAGAAGGGAATGCAACGTGTCTCTGGGTGGGGGCGTCTCCTAGGGGTGTGGGGGCGGTGGGCCCTTGGTCTGTCTCTCCTTCTCCCGCCCCTCCTCTTCTTTGCCCCCCCCCCCCCCCCCCCCCCACACTTTTGCATGTGGTTCGTTGGTGCCTTCTGGGGCCGGTGGCGGCTCCTTTATTGGGGTTGCTGAGGGCCCTGGTTGTTGGGGCAGCTGCCCTTGGCCTGTCCTGGCCTTCGGGGGCCCCGGGAATGGGGGACGTGCCTCGTGCCGCAGGTGGCTCATCTTCTTGAGGGAGGCGCGCTTCCCTCGGGACCTAAATCCCCGGACTCCCCTCCTTCTCTTCTTCCACCACACACAGGCAGGGCGTTGGGAGGTGGACACGTTGATCTGGATGGTGAGAGAGGCCATCAAGGTGGTTTCGATCGCTGCACCCAGCATCGGTTCACCTCCCAGTTTTAATTACACTTAGTCAACATAACACAAAAAACACACACTGACAACACATGGACATATTTTGGGGGGCGGGCCATGCAGTGTGCGGTGGGCGGGGCTGCTTTGGTGGTCCCGCTTCCAACATGATGTGGTTACTTCTTCCCAATTTTAATTGCAAACAACACACACTTCACAATCATTCATAAGCTGGGAGGGAGGGGGTGACAATGGGGTCCTGCCACGCCCCTATTTCTGGGGCTGTGCCGGAGGAGTTTGGGCAGGGGAGTGGTGCTGTTCAGGGGGCCTGGGTCTGGGCTGGCCTGGCGGGGGTGGGACTGCTGCTGGCCCTGGGTGGTGCTGGATCGGCTGCATGTGTGGAGTGGTGGGGGGGCATTGACAGGGGTGGGGGGTAGTTGTGGGGCCCTAATCGGGGCCCTCCTATCCCCTGCTCCCCCGGGGGTATCTCACAGGGGACACGTTGGGAAAGAAAGGTGAGGGCGTGCATGAGCCAATGGATGAAGTGGTGACTGAATGTTAGGGTAGAGGGGGGGGTGGGGGGATCAGGGTGAAAGAATTTAGGAAAGTGGATGGCCGCTGGGATAGGAGGAAGGGGGGGTGTATGCAGATGGGTGGGGGTGCGTATGTGGGGTTATGTTGGTGGTACGGGGGAGTGATGGGGTGGGTGTACAATGAGGACTGTGAATGTGGATAGAGGGGTGTAGGGAGGTGTGTGTAGAGTGGGGTATGCGTGTATGGAAGAACGGGTGATTATAGAGGGAGCAGGGATGTGTGTGTGAGTATAAAGAACGGGGGTAGGAGAGTGTGAGTTTGAGCGTGTGTAAGAGAATGGGTGGATAGGGTGTGTTTAAGGAGGAAGTGTGGATGCGTGTGGGTAGGTGGGTGGGTGCGTGTGTGTGTGTGTGGGTGCGTGGAGGGTCTTGGTGCTCGGGGAGCGCTGCTGGTGCACTGGGGTGCGGCCTGGCTGCCGCTCGGTGGCGGTCTGGGGATCCCGGCCCTCCGTCGGTGTGGGCTGGGCCCTCTGCCTGCGGGGGTGGGGGGTTGCTTCTGGGCTCTTGGGGCCGGGGGGCCCGCGCTCTGTCTGCCCTGGGTGGCCGGTGCCCGGCGGGGCCGGTCCTCGCTGGTCCGGGCCTGCTGGGGCCTGTTCCCCCTGACTGCGGGGGACTCTGGCTGGGACCCCCCTCTGCCTCCTCCTGGGTCGGTGCATGGCTGGCTCCGGGGTGGGGCGGTTGGGGTCTGCGCCTGGGGGTGGCTGCCGATGGCCCGGGTCTCGGGGGTACTCCTGGCGTGCCTCTTGCCTTTGTGTGGGAGGGGTCACACTGGCATGATCACCTTTTCCGGAACACGTTCCACTCTGCATGTTCTGCATGTGACACAGTCACCGAGTCGTCTGCAGGTTTATTCACTAACAGCAGCTAGTTTTCTCATTTCTGTTTGTTTCTCATTTATATTTAACTTTTTAGATTCATAGTTTAGTTACTATGATCTAAAGTTGGCTTGTATGTGTATGTATATGTGTTAATACTGGCAAGTGTGTATATGTTTGTACGTATGTATGTGTGTGCATAGAGGTGTGTGTATATGTATGTATGTGTATATGTATATGTGTGTATATGTATATGTGTATATATATTATATATATATATATATATATATATATATATATATATATATATATATATATATATATATATATATATATATATATATATATATAATATATATTGTGTGTATATGTATGTGTATGTATGCGTGTGTATGTGTGTGTGTGTGTGTCTATATGTATGTGTGTGCCTGTATGTGTGTATGTATACATCTGTAGGTTGTTTTCTTTCTTTTTGTTTTTGGGTTATTTTTTAGTTGTTGTTTTTTTCTCTCCCTTTATCTCTTTCCCTTTTCTTATGAGGTGTTTCTTCTCCTTTCTCTTTCTGTCTTTTGTCTGTCCTCTCTGGTCCAGCAGTACAAACTCTACAATTCAAACAACAATACAAAATAAACATAGAAATAAAATAAAAATTCAGAAAGTCAAGGGGATCATTATATCTATAAAGCTTCCCTTGGTAGAGAAAATTTGCTCAGCAGAACACAGCATCCAGACCATCATTCTGCTTGCCTAAATGCTGGACAAGACAAAAAAAAAACAAATGACTACACTTTGGAGGATAAATTGATCAAAATTTGGCCAGACTATACCTAATTAGATAATATCACTTCGTCGGACTTCAAAAACAGGGACAAGCGCGAGCAGGCATTGAAAGAGATGGCAGCAAAATTGGACCAGACAGGTACGAACTGTGCAATGTCACGGATACCAGCTAGGGTTAGCCATACCGGAACAGCTACACTAAGGCCAGAAAACCGCAAGCAAGGGGAAGTGTCAGGAAGCATTTGACTAAATGTTCCACATGGCTTTTGGAAAAACTGCGATTTCTTGCTCCCTTCATTGCTGCTCGGCCAACAAAAACGAACCTGGACACAGTAAGTATTTCCTCAGTAATGTATTTATCAATCACAAAATTGCAACATATGTCTACATAAAAAAAATACAGCTGGAAAGATTTACAATACAAAATGTGCAGTGTCTGTCTAATTACGTTTTAGACTTGGAGGAGAAAAGGCAAATGATTTTTGGTATCTAGAAACATAGGGGACTCTTTGGAGACAGATGACATTAGATTTATCCCTCTGAATTCACACTTTAGTTTTGATTTCCTGTCTACTTTATACCTTCACTGACTATGTCATACTGCCATGGCACAGCTCCATAGTCAGAATTAAAATAGTCAGTTAGGAGCTGGCTTTGTAACTTTGCATCAGCTTTGGGGTTTCAATCGGTAGTTGGCTGCTGTTCTGTCAAGGAGGGGTCGTTCCTACAGGTGCCAGCAGTCAGGGTAAGGTGAACCATCACAGATGCTGAGTCCAGCATAAATCTGTCCAGCCATGGAAAAGCAAGCTGCAAGTCCTGAAAACAAGTGCTATTTGTTTTTTTCACCAATTTATGCCAGTTGAACTCAAGATACCACTCTATCCTCAAGAACCAGAATGGAGGGTTTTAAAACAGTAAACTTTCTATCTGAATGAGGGTACTTTCAGAGGAAATTCCTGGTGGGAGCTGCTTCCTAATAGTAAGTGGGGAGATACATATGATTTGCATGTCAACCTTATTTGGCTGTTCAAGTCCTTTTGTTACACATTTCTGCCAACTAGGAGCGCATTCATTTGAACTGTATGGGTACTTCCCATTTCTTTCTACCAATGTCTTGATGTCCAATGACGATGGATCATTTAGAAAGGGTTGCAATAGGGTCTATTTGTGGATGTTTCTTTAAATTTTGGGAATGTTTAAAGAACATTGACACTTCCAACAATTCCAAGGGTTCAGATTCTGAATTCTAACTAGTTGAAGATGAAGAAATCAAAGAGTGTGACTGCATAGCACTGGAGAACCTTTTTTAATCTATGCCTGAAGACAAAGAATCAGTTGGACTCGTCTTGGAGGGTTTTCTTGGTTTCATATCAGAAACAATCACATTTGAAGACAAGAAAAATGGCCAAGATTGGTAATTTCATAATGCTACATGAAACCTGCTGGTTTATGACCGTGCTCACGTGCACTAATTCATATGCACATGCAGGTGATTTGAGAGATGATGCACGCTTGACTCCCCCCACATAAGCCCCCTGTGTAAGTCCAACGTTGATCGAATGGCAATATATTCACTTTCTTTGCCTTCGGCAAGTCAATTACAGATGGCTTCAGAAAACTAGCTTGTAGCTGGTTTGAACCCCCAGAGAGTCCAGTTCTCAGAGAAGCAAGAAGGGTTGGAATGACATTTACATAAATGGGACACTTCAGCACTTTCCTGGAAACAAGCTACATCTGGCGAGTCTCAAACAACGTCCAGATCTGGGACGATGCAAACAGCGTTTCATCTAAATATACTCGTCCATAATGAGCTCCTGGTGGCGAAGGGAAGGAACGGAGGAGGACAAACAGAGTGGGCGATAAAGAGAAAAAAGTGCAGAAATAAAATCCTACAATGCATTTCAGGCACAGCAGGAGCAACGTACAAAGCAAGTACATTTATGGTGCAAAATACAGCGATAGAGCAAAGATCCTGCAGCATCCATGTACCTGATCTGTGACATCTTTACATCATTTTAGTGCTGGTGATGCTCTTTTATTATGTCCTGATACAACACGTGACTCACATGATGTTAGCGGTGTGGCTCACATGTTATACTGAGTGAAGTTTCATCTCATGATGTCATACACTTCAACATACAATCATCTCTGTGAGACGATGATGCATGTTTGGATGTGTCACCAAAAAGCCCATTTTCTAGGTTAAAGTCAATGTATGTGAGTGTGTGAGTGTAAAGGGAACAGGAAGTGGATTGTTTGGTTTGTGTGCATTTATCTGGCCCCAGTAGGAACCAGATGCTGGCTCATCTCCACCTCCGCTGCTCATTGCATCATCAAACCTGACAGTTCATGTCAAAGCTTGGCCCTTCCCCCACTTGCTTCCCCTCCATTATCCCCTCCAGCCTACAGACGTACTCATACTTCCTCCACTTTCAATCTCTTTTCCCACTAAACATCTTGTTGCAGCTTTTCAAACACATCTGTCATGGTGTGAAGATGTTGGACCCACATGCACGATCAAGCAATCTGGAGAATGTGAAAATAGTATATTTGGTGAACTGAGGGGATGGTTCCGGAAAGACCCGAAGGCGGGGTTTTCTGCAAAGATAGATTTATGATTAATGGAAATGATGGAATAATTCTCAGGGAAGTGAAGGTGTCCTACTTGTTTCGGAGTTGCCGTGAATTCGGGTGGTGTCAGGAGGTCCGAGAGGATGGATGTTGGCAGTGGGTGCCAGTGAGGGTCCTTTCGGTGGAGGGTGGATAGGCAGCCACAAGCTGATCGGATCCGGAGGATAGCCAGTGGAGAGAATGCCAGGTTATTGGTAGGGAGTGCTTGCTGGAGATGATTGGCTGCTGGGAGGGAAATCACAGGTAGCTCGGGAGCGTCCACAAAGGAGTGTCTCACAGAGGCTCAACGCTCAAGCGACGAAGGACTGGCAATCAGCTCCAGATATAGTGCTGGTAGATGATCTTTAATTCTCCACAGGTGTGCAGACCACACCTGTGGTGAAAACACCCTCCAGAAAATGGTTCCTCTGGCTCCCTCTGGTGGAACCTGAAAAATGTCCCAAAGAACCCACACCCCCTGACATCAACCATTTAGTTTTGTTTTTTGTTTATGTTGCCGCTGCATGTCAGCAGAGCAGAAAACTCAAAATACCACTGTTCAAAATACCAAAACAAATCTCAAATGTTTTCAGTCTGTCTGGGCTTGTGTGAGTCAAAAAAATGTGGGATTGGGTTCAGCGATGCTTGCATCCATGCAGGCACAGTCTCGCTGGCCTTTGCTATGATTCAGGACAAGTCTTCGATGAAAATGTGATTTCTGCCCCTGCAGGATCTCAAAGCAGAGTCATAAAGGCAGACTGGGATTCAGATGAAAAAGAACTGAACTGTGGTAAGTGAAAGATGCTGAACCATCTGGCATTTGCTTTAAGAGCCTAACTTTGCCATCAAACCGGAAACTTTGCCAAAAACTGCTTATATTAGAAGATATTAGATTAAAATACTAACAGCTGCTTCCACATTAATGAACCTACTGCCTTTTTTTGTTGTAAGGAATTTAAATGATCTTCCTACATGAATGCAAATGAGCCGATTATAGCAAAATGTTTAATAAAAAATATTGTTAATGACCAACAAATATAGAAGACAAAGAAAAAAAGAAAAGAGTAAAAAGTAAAAAGATACTGAACCCACTGAAAATTAGTAGACAGTTTTTACTTAAAGTTCCTTTTAAGAACATTTTGCTGCTAAATTTATCAGGTCCACCTTCCAGAACCGGGTTGGAACCCCTCATTCCTCCAGAACTGCCTGAATTCTTAGTGTGAACATTCAACAAGGTGTGGAAAACATTTCTTATAGATTTTTCTCTGACATGAAGAATCACACAGTTGCTGCACATCACCATGAGAATCTCCGGTTCCACCTCATCACCATGAGAATCTCCCGTTCCACCTCATCACCATGAGAATCTCCCCTTCCACCTCATCATGATGAGAATCTCCCGTTCCACCTCATCATCACCATGAGAATCTCCCGTTCCACCTTATCATCACCATGAGAGTCTCTCGTTCCACCTCATCATCACCATGAGAGTCTCTCGTTCCACCTCATCATCACCATGAGAGTCTCTCGTTCCACCTCATCATCACCATGAGAGTCTCTCGTTCCACCTCATCATCACCATGAGAGTCTCTCGTTCCACCTCATCATCACCATGAGAGTCTCTCGTTCCACCTCATCATCACCATGAGAGTCTCTCGTTCCACCTCATCATCACCATGAGAGTCTCTCGTTCCACCTCATCATCACCATGAGAGTCTCTCGTTCCACCTCATCATCACCATGAGAGTCTCTCGTTCCACCTCATCATCACCATGAGAATCTCCCGTTCCACCTCATCATGATGAGAATCTCCCAAAGCTGCTCTGCTGGATGTAGATCTGGTGACTGTGGAGGCCGTTGGAGGACAGTGAACTCATCATCATGGTGGAGATGATGTGAGCTTTGTGACATGGTGCATCATCCTGCTGGAAGTTTCCATCAGAAGATGCTACACTGTGCTCAGAAAGGGATGGACATGGTCAGTCTGATGTTATGTTTCCAGCAGATACTGAATGTGTGAATGTGGAGCTGAACTAGAGACTCATCAAATTTGTGCCTTGGCTGGGTGGGGAAGTTAAGACAATAGTCTTTCCCTGTGGAGTTTGCATGTTCTCCTTTCTGCGTGGGTTCTCTCTGGGTACTCTGGTTTCCTCCCACCCACAAGACGTGTGTTTAATTGCTTTGGTTAATTGATCGCTTCTTACATGTAAGTCAGTTTGGATAAAAGCCTCTGCCAAATGACTGGAAAACTATTGTATTGTACTGTATTGTATTGTATTCAGATAAGTATGAGATCCCAAATGGAACTGAAATGAAAATCGCTTCTCTTTACAAATCTACGAGGCTTCATGTACACCCTATTAGACTCATCCTGTGTGGTTTACACTGAAGGAAAAAATAATAATTTCATAATAATGTTACTTTGACAAATGTTTAGTCTTATACAATAAAATGTGAAAAAATAGATTTTTCTTTAATGTTTTGGGCATTTAACAGAAATGATTTTGGTATTTTCTTTGGAAATGGTCTCCATCTCCATGGCTGTCAGGAAACCTTAAGGAAAGGAAATGGGAAGACTGAGGTTTGTCACATGAAAAAAGCTGGACTGGTGATTTGTGATGGAGGGATCAGACCAAATATTATCTCCCAAATTCCTTGTTTTCATCTTTCATGATGCATCTATATTTCATTCCTGTTCCAATAATTTGCCAATTTTCTAATTTTCTTTGCAGTAAATAAACCTAAAAGGCATAACTCAGGACTTTTCTCCAGGACTATGTCTACATTTACTGCACATGAACTCAGTCAAGCTATTTGAGATCCATATTTGTCCTGAGTTTTGTGAAGTTAACTTTCACTTCCCTGAATGAACTCACAGTGTCTGTCCTCGGCTGTATGAGCTTGACGCTGCCGCTGTGACAAAGTGGCTCGTCACTCAATAACAGCAGTGTTACCTCAGTTTGCATCCGGTGGGTTTGAGCCCTTGTGAAGGATCTTCATCTTCCACTGGGCCACACTGGAAAATTACATCTTCCCTCAGCTGCATCAAGCGGGAGGATGATTGTGGGCTAGAGCTGAAATATTTTGTTTTCTAGGACTTGAATAATGTTTTTTAGTCACACTAAAGACCTGTGGCAGAGACCTGCGGGGGCACACGAGAAAAGGTACCTAATCATACATTGTGCTGAGTAGCCTTGCTTGCAGACCTATTTCTGCTTTTAAACTGCACAGGGTGAGATTTGATTGTTCAAACAGTCCAATATTCCAGAAATCATGGAGATATTTTCTGTTTTATGCTGGAGAAAAGGTTTTTTAGCAGTCTGCACTGCCTTGCCATCCTCCCTCTGCAGGCTTTGGCGTTTTACAGTCATTACACGTGTCATTAGCTGCAGTATTGTCCTGATTTGAACCATTATGTAACATAGTCAAGCAAGGATAGATTTATTTCTCATGCAACATTATTGTGGGATTTACAGCTGAAGAACATCTACTTAGTTCTGACCAGTTATAACATAATATGATCAAAGGGTTCAGTTCTCTCATGGGAATCCTTCTGGCTAATTATCAGGATATAAATAAATATTAATTTTTAAAGGCATTAAATGACATTTCTAGACAACTCCATGGAGCACTTCTTTTCTCTGGACCTGAGAGAGAAACAGGAATTGAGGAGGGACTTCCAGCCTGTTTACACACTGATTGGTGTTGAAGTTGTTATTCATTGGAAATCTAAAGGAAACAGATTGTGTTTCAGTTGAGCAACACTTTCCTGATGCTCATGTCCAAGGATTCAGGGATTCTGGAAGAAGGTCTGTGTCAGTGTTACAGCAGTTCTGGCCTAGTCTCTAGATGTCAGGCAACCTTAAACCCATGGAGCATGCTGTAAAACCGCTAACCAACTGGATTCTGATACACATGATTAATCCTCCACATGGCTCAGTCATGGCTCCAGTTTTATTGTCCCTGTGCACTCTTATGGAAGCAGGCCTTGGCCTTTGGGACTGTATCTAAACGTGTATGTTTTGTGATAACCAGGTGATCGGTCAGCTGTTTGGCTCTACCGGACTGGCTGGCTGTACCATTATCCGCCTTCGATTGGCCGGATCAGCAGCTGTCCACCTGAGTGTCCCGCTGCTTAAAGCACACTGCTGACAGGAGTTCAGGGCAGCTGCGATTGTTGTCCTCCTACTTTGTTGTTCTGTGTGTTCCAGTTTTCTCTTATGAAGGTGAGCTTGAGCTGCTCATACAGTCTTTGTCTCTTTCATTTGCAGACGCTGTTTTGGAGTTCAAGTTGCTTGATTTCTGTTTTGTGTAACTTTCGCTTTGAAAAAGTAAGATTTTGTCCTTGATGCTGCCAGGTCTGCTTTCCCAGGTGAGCCAGGCTTGTAGCATACATGCTCACACTTTCTTCAGTTTTTAGAAGCACAATATTTTCTTTGTTGTGCTGATTGTACACAAATATATCCTCCTATTAATCCAGATATCGGTAAGTCAGTTACCTCATGCCTTCTTGAGGACAAACTAGATGCAAAGTCTTCTTCAGTGAGAGGATAAAAGAGTGTTATCTTGACTTTTAGTTATTCTCTTGTAACCACAGCAAATAGCCAGTCACTTGGGTTTTCTGACCGTTAGTATCCAGATATCTTAGAGTTGCTTTGTAAATTGGTTTCCACAGGGCTCGGGTCATGGCTGGATTTCTGTCACTATCTTTGTACGTCTCGTCTGCAGCTGGACTCATAACTGGAACTTGTAGATAGCATCATCTCTTTCCTCATGTCTCTGCTCTGGCTTCCGCGAGAACATCACATGGAGCTTCAGATTCTTTATGGTTTTAAAGGTCTTAAAGATGCATCTTCCCATAAATCACCATTAAATGTCTTGGATCTACAAATCAACTGCTCATATCTGTTCCTGCAGCGAGAAGAGTGAGAAAGGGGATTGAGGCATTTGCCATAATATTTCCAAAGCTAATTGTATTCTGCACACAGTCGTCTTTAGATCTGGACTCCTGGAGTCCTCTGAAACATTGACTGCTATTTCTGGCAAAATTTCTTCTCAACTGAGTGACCGCTGACACAAAATGGGCAAGAAAACAAAGTATTTGAAAATGCAACAGGAAGAGAAAGAAGAGCTGATAAAAATGGAAGAGAAGAGGAGAAAAGCCAAAGCAGAGCAGCTTCCCGTGGCCGCCGACGTTAAAGCGAAGCAGACGACTGATCTGAAAAACGCTTCAGGGAATAAAATGCACGATGAAGCTCAACAAGCATCAGTAAAATGAATGTTTGTGGTTCCATCCAGCCATGTTCAAATTCCTAACATAACTCAGATAATTTAACATTACAAGAGCTGCATCGTTCCAAAAGGGGACACAAAGTGTACAAACACAGCATTACATCGATTTCAGAGAGGCTCTGCAGCAATCCTGACATGCTCAGACAAGGTGAGAAAATTCAGCTGACACTCCCAAATAACATGTCATGTTAGCTAATTGTTATACTTTAGATTATTATGTTTAATCCAAACCATTTTACAAAAAAAAAAAACAAAAAAAAAACCCTCAATGAAATGAGCAACAATAATTCATTTTGGGGGTGTTTAAGCAGGTGTGATCGTACTGGTGTGAAACATGCAACACTGAGACAGTCCATGGAACTGGAATAATATAAGCCCTTTCTAACTGTATTTTAACATATCTGGTCTCTAATATCAACATTTTAAACAGCTTCAAATAAACATTTAAATGTCTTCTTTAATACATCAAAACATTCATTCATTCGTCTCTATACCGCTGAGTCCAGTTCAGGCTAGTGGGGAAGTTGGAGTCCTTCCCAGCTGCTGATTAGTTTTCCTTTCATGAGAAATTACCATGTTTGTTCAGTTGACGTCACCCATCTGCCTTTCCTCTCATGGTCTTCAGTAAAAGTGTGCTGAACAAACAAAAAAACAAAAACACCCCACAAAGGTCCAGATATCAGCATAAACATCCAGCTAATCACAAACCATGAGAACGCGAAACCAAAGAAGCAACTTCCATCAGGTGTGTTTCCCTACAAACCAGACATCCCATCATGCTGATGCTTTAACCTGACAAGCAAACTGGTTTTATACTGGAAACATTTTCTGTTCATAAATAAAATCATGCAAACCATTTTACCCAGACTCTCCCTGTGTTTGAATGGAAGCCTGATGAGCTGACTGCAGATGGGAAAACCATTTTCTGGTGATGCAATACCATTAGCTTCATTACTCTGAACTCTGGTGAAGCCGCTTTAAAGACACCGTGCATGAATGTAAATCATTGATCTGAAAATCCTGCTATTGATGGTGTTATTTTTCTGCCTGCCGGCAGCACGAGTTTGGTTTGTGTGCTACATAATGATGCTGTAAAGGGTGCGATGTCCTCGTGTAAATGGACTCAATCAGACAGCAGCTTGTGTAAAACTGGTTTGAATAATCTGGGAATCGAGCTGCTCACCATTCCTCCCAGTCTCCTCCACAGTTCCGTCATATTAGCCACTACGTACACCAGTCCACTCAGCACATACACTCCGTCTGAACCTTTCAGCTTGTCCCTTCTCCACATTCCCATCTCTGTTTCATCTCTTTCAGAAAGAATTTAAAACCACTGTGTCCTATTGTCTTTTATGCTGTTCTTTTCTTCATTATTCATTAAAACTGGGTTAAAAATACAACAACGACATGAAGCGGGCTCATCTTTCTCATGCAGTTACTTTCTCTTCACCGTCTACAGCTGCTGTCAAAGCATCCTTCGTCTTCGCCCCGTGACTGCTCCTCATCCTCAGTGTGAGATCCCAGATGACTGTTCAGAAACAACCAACATTTGTCCTTTCTGTGTCTGGACAGCTGCTAAAAGGTTGTCCTCAATCTGGGTCGGCCCCACTGAGGATGGCAGTGTGAAAATGTTTAACACACAGTATCCAGCGACTCCTACACTCATGAGGACGAAGGTTCGACCTTTCTGCTCTACACCACGTTGACCTGGCAAGAGTTCATGCACATGGTATGAAGCAGTGATTTAAAAATATAAAGCATCTTCATTTTATCTCAAAAGTTGAAAGTCTGAACTCTAGAGAGACAAGGCGGAGCAGGTCTGGTGGGGGGGAAGGGACGGCAGTGATGCAAGCTGGATTTTTGATAAAGTGTTCAAGTTTTGTCATTGAAAACTGAGTTGGTCTTTGGAAAAACTTAAGTAAAATTGTGTTTTAGGTTCCTGTTAGTGTAACTGCAGCCCTACTGAATATGTAAAACTGGTTCGGAGCATTGTGAGATTTACAGATATGACCTACATCAATACTAGAGCCTCATCTGACCTCCACAAGCATGCAGGTGTAGCAGCTCCAATGCCAGGGGCAATGCCTGCTTGGTCTGCAGGGAAGTTTCTGCAGTGGATTGCCCTTGTCTGGGGCGCTGAGGGTCCTGCAGTGTGGAACCTGGCCTTTCCTGATCTGGATGGCATCTGATGTATCATTTCCAAATCTCAGGTAAAGACAGAAGTTTTAGATTAAAATGTAAAGTAGGAAGGAGGGGAGGGTGGTTGGTTGTAGAGGAGAGAGGTTGTGTGCATTCTCTTTTAATGTTTCACCATTTTCATGTGAAGCACTGAAACGTGCTTTATAAATTCATTCTGGAATTAGACTTTTTAATCAAAGTTTTATCAACAAATCTATTAACTTTTATGGACAGAATTTCTAGGCGCAGCCGAGGTGTTGAGGGGATCCGACTTGGTGGCCTCAGGATTGGGTCCCTGCTTTTTGCGGATGACGTGGTCCTGTTGGCTTCATCTGGTCGTGATCTCCAGCTCTCGCTTGAGCGATTCGCGGCCGAGTGTGAAGCGGCTGGGATGAGAATCAGCACCTCCATATCTCAGACCATGGTCCTCAGCCGGAATAGGGTGGATTGCCCTCTCCGGGTCGGGAGTCAGGTCCGGCCTCAAGTGGAGGAGTTTAAATATCTCGGGGTCTTGTTCACGAGTGAGGGAAGGATGGAGCGCGAGATCGACAGACGGATTGGTGCGGCATCTGCAGTAATGCGGACTCTGCACCGGTCTGTCGTAGTGAAGAAGGAGCTGAGCCAGAAGGCGAAGCTCTCGATTTACCAGTCGATCTACGTTCCTACCCTCACCTATGGTCATGAGCTGTGGGTCGTGACCGAAAGAACGAGATCTCGTATACAGGCGGCGGAAATGAGTTTCCTCTGCAGGGTGGCCGGGCTCACCCTTAGAGATAGGGTGAGGAGCTCGGTCATCCGGGAGGAGATCAGAGCGCGGCTTTCAAGATGGCCGCAGCAGCTTGAGTGTTTGCTGTGGGCCTCTGACTAAACTTTCATTTTTTGCTGTTAATGCTGTTAATGCGTTTCTAAGGCTGAGCTTTGCGTTGCCAACGACTGAGAGACATCTTAACTTCTCGGCCTTGCCCAATTTGTCTTTGTTTGGCCGAAATTGAACATTTTTTTAAGCTCTGTGTGAAACAGTTTGGGGTGCGTCATGGCAGACATCACGCTACAATCCATTTGGGACGCGATTCAGCAAATGAAGGGGCAAGTTACCGCTGAAGTCAATGCACATCTGGATCTTAAAATTGGATCTGTTCAGGCAGGTCTGATGGATATACAACAAACCCTAAGCTCCGTTACCAGCGACATCTCGGAGTTACAACAGCGTGTGAGTACTAACGAAGACGACGTGGTCAAGTTGGTGGTGAGGACGAGTGCACTTGAGAAAGACAATGCCTACCTGAAGGAGAAGGTGGATGACCTTGAAAACAGAAGCCGAAGGTCCAATCTTCGCTTTATCAATGTTCCGGAGAAAAGTGAACAGGATGACATGGTGGCCTTCGTGGGTCAGCAACTGATCCCCTCACTCCTTGGGAAGGAAAACTTTCCTTCGACACCGGTGGTGGAGAGGGCGCACCGCACACCGACATTCAATAATACCTCTAGACCTGGCCCTCCAAGACCTATCCTGGTGAAGTTTGCAAACTTCCAGGATAAGGTGAAGATTCTGCGATTGGCCAGGGAGAAGGAACATCTTTCATACGGAGGAGCAGCCGTCTTCATCTATCCGGATTTTAGTCCACAGACATCCAAGAAACGACGTGAATATGATGATGTTAAAAAGAAGCTCCGTGCCGCAAATGTGAAGTACTCCTTGATTTATCCCAGTACGCTGAGGGTAGTGGTGGAAGGAAAGACAAAAATTTTCCGCTGCTCCAAAGAAGCTGAGCAGTTCTTTCGAGATCTTCCCTCTGGATCGGCGACGTAAGTAAGACTTTTGATTGAGCGATCTGGTACTTAACTGTCTGTTCCAGGAACTATTGACTATTTTGCAAATGGCAGTTTAAGTTAAATAATGATAAACACACCGGTTAGTGAAATTTCTTAACTCAACTTGGCTAGGCAAGTGCAGTGTTTGCCGTAAAAGGCTTGCCGTGAACCGTGTGTGCTGCGATAGAATGTCGCAAAGTGGCAGCGGACTATGAGCTGTTGGTGTATAATTTGCTATTTTTGCTCAGTGAGTGATTATTTTTTTGTAAACTTTTTTTTAAAAGAACAGCGTTATGAATTTCTAATAAATATATTAGCATAGAAGTCAGTGCCTACAGGCATCCTCTTTTTTTTATATATATATATTTTTTTTTCTTTTTCCTTGTGGTTTATGATCTTGATTTGTTTTTCTATTATGTGTGTGATGTGTGTAGTGTGGCTGTTTGTGTTTGTTTGTGGAAATGTGAGTTTTTTGTTTTGTGGTGTGTTTTTGTCTTTGCGTGTCTTTGTCCTTGTCCGTTTGTCTGTCTGTCTGTCTGTCTTTTCGTTTGTGGCCCTTGCTCCCAGATCGTGTACCCGCTCTTCCCGGTTCTATGTTTCTGAGACAGAGTAGTATGTACAGTTATGATAGTGATAATTCGTCCTCATTAGAGGATGTTTCTGATTTAAATTTAAACTATTTCCAGTTTCCTGACTATGAATCTCGAAATGGGTTGAGTGATATGGATCCTGACAATAATATTTTTAAAAATATTAACAATAATTGTGCATACTACACTAACACAACTTTTAATGAAACTATTACACTGGATAACAAGCTATCAATAGTCCATTTTAATAGCAGAAGTCTTTATAAAAATTTTGAAAGTATCAAAGACTATTTGTCCCAATTCAAATCACCTTTTAATATAATAGCAGTCTCAGAAACATGGATAAACATGGATAAAGGTATGGACTTTACGATGAACGGCTATGAAATGTTTTGTATGAACAGAAAGAATAGGAATGGAGGGGGTGTGGCTTTATATATTGACGAAGCTATTAGTTGTAAAATTATAGAAAATATGTCAATGGCTGTGGAGGATGTATTTGAATGTATAACTGTGGAAATTGTGCTACAAAAAAGGAGAAGAATTCTTGTAAGCTGTGTTTACAGGGCCCCAGGTTCAGATATTAATCTTTTTAAAGACTGGATCGAGCGGCTATTCGATAAAAAAATTAACAAAGAAATTATATTATGTGGAGACTACAATGTAGACCTTTTAAATAAAAATAATCACAAAATTACGGAGGACTTCACTGATATGATGTTTAGTAATGATTTTTATCCATTAATTTTAAGACCAACCAGAATAACAGCACATAGTGCGACTTTAATTGATAATATTTTTACTAATATATTAGATAATAAAATTCATAGTGGATTGTTGTTAAACGATATCAGTGATCATCTTCCAGTGTTTATGGTGTACAATGTTAACTGCAAAGCAATCAGGGATGATGGTGTCAATTACTATAGGATTAAAACTGAGCAATCACTAATTAACCTAAAGAATGACTTAGCATCTTATGATTGGAACTTTATTTATGAGGAGCTAGATGTGAACACAGCTTACAATTCTTTCAGTGAAATATTCAGTTTATTATATGAAAAGAATTGTCCACTTAGAAAATGTAGAAAGAAAAATAACTCAAAAACTCCTTGGATCACAAAGGGACTGTTAAATGCATGCAAAAAGAAAAATAATTTACATAAACAGTTTCTTAAGCACAGAACAAGTGAAACGGAGCTGAAATATAAACTATATAAAAACAAGCTAACAAGTATTTTAAGAGAAAGTAAAAAGGCTTATTATACTAAATTACTCAACAGTAAAAGGAGCGATATTCATGGTTTGTGGAATATACTAAAAAGTATAATTGGTGGTGGTTCTAAAAGTTCATGTTATCCAGAGTTTTTTTATGGAGAATGGGAATGTTATAGCTAATGAGGAGGATTGTTGAGAAATGTAATAATTTTTTTGTAAATATAGGACCTGAACTAGCTGGAAAAATCCCAACTGATAGTGAACCTGTGTGTAATTTAATAGAAACAAATATAAACTCAATGTTCCTCACCCCTACTGACGAGAAGGAAGTCTTAGAGGCAATACGAAAATGTAGTAATAAAACATCTCAGGATTTTAATGGGATCGACATGAGAACAATTAGGAATGTTGCAGAGGCTGTAGTTAAACCATTTACACATATATGCAACTTATCATTTGAGCATGGACAATTTCCTTCTCAAATGAAAATTGCAAAAGTAGTTCCATTATTTAAAGCAGGTGATAAACACACCTTTACAAACTACCGTCCTGTCTCTCTCTTACCACAGTTTTCAAAAATATTAGAAAAACTATTTAATTCAAGATTACATACTTTTATTGAAAAAAATAAATTGCTCTCTAATAGCCAATATGGTTTTAGACAAAATCGATCAACATCACTTGCCTTAATTGAATTAGTGGAGGAAATCACAAGGTATATTGACAACAATAAATTTATTATGGGAATTTTTATTGATTTACAAAAGGCTTTTGATACCATTGATCATAGCATATTACTAGATAAATTGGAAAAATATGGCATTAGAGGACTACCACATAGATGGATAGGGAGTTATCTGAGGGACAGGCGTCAGTTTGTCCAGGTTGAACAGTATAAATCTAATTGTAAGAATATAAAGTGTGGTGTGCCTCAGGGCTCTATTCTCGGGCCAACACTATTTTTACTTTACATTAATGATATTTGTAAAATATCTGAAATAATGAAATTTATACTTTTTGCAGATGATACAAATATTTTATGTTCAGGGCATGACCTGAAATGTATAAATTAAAAAACTGGTTTAATATAAATAAGCTGTCATTGAATGTAAAAAAGACGAAGCTTATACTGTTTGGTAACCGGAAAAAGGATATGCCAATACAAATAACCATACAAAATACAGTAATAGAAAGAGTACAGCAAATTGTGTTTTTAGGTGTGGTTATTGATGAAAAGATGTCTTGGAAACCCCATATCTGTTACTTGCGCTCAAAAGTTGCCAAGTGTGTGGGTGTGATGAAGCGATGTAGTCTGATACTGAATCAGAGTGCTTTGCTTATCCTTTACCATTCCTTCATAATGTCATATTTAAATTACTGTATCGAAGTGTGGGGAAATTGTTACAAATCAAATTTGTTACCATTGATCATTCTCCAAAAAAGAGCCATTAGAGTTGTTCATAAAGTTAAATATAATGATCACACCAACCCACTTTTTCTTAACACATTTAACTTAAAATTACATGATGTGGTAAATTATAAAATGGCACAAATCATGTACAGAGCATCAACAAATTCTCTGCCTGTCAATATTCAAAATTTATTTCAAGATAGAGATGCTCATCATGCATATAATTTGAGAGGAAGTCATAAACTATATCAGACAAAAGTAAGGACAACTCTAAAGGCTATGTGTATTTCTGTGAGGGGAGTCACTCTATGGAACAACTTATCTGAGGAAATGAAAACTTGTAAAAATCTTTTGTTGTTTAAAAGTATGTTTAAAAGGAAGGTAATGAGTGAGTACCAGGAGGAGATGAGGCAGTGAAAACTTCATGGCCAGGCACATGCACCGAGTGTCAAATTTCTGTCAAATTTCTGTCTATGTATTATGTGTTAGAAGTGTATTACCTGATTATGTTTGCTGTGTAAAACACATGGTTGATAACAACATGTTAAAATGTATTGAAGTCATGTGATCGGGAAGAGCGGGGGGCGGTCGGGAGTGCGTTGGGCCTGTCTTTGTCATTGTCTTGTCTTGTCTTGTCTGTGTTGATTATTGTGTAAATTTTGTAATTTTGTTTTGTGTTATGCTGCGTGGTGTGTGAAGGGGGTGGACTAAAATAAGCATTGCTTCTCCCATCCCCCTTTTCAAACCAAAATTGTAAAAAAAAAAAAAAAAAATTTTTTTGTAAAATTGTTTTTGCAAATTGTGAATTTGGTTTGAAACAAATGAATAAACAAACAAACAAGAGTAGAGCCGCTGCTCCTCCGCATCGAGAGGAACCAGTTGAGGTGGCTCGGGCATCTGGTCTGGATGCCTCCTGGACCTCCCTGGTGAGGTGTTCCAGGCACGTCCCTCTGGGAGGAGACCCCGGGGAAGACCCAGGACATGCTGGAGGGATTATATCTCTGGCTGGCCTGGGAACGTCTTGGGATCCCCCCCGCAGAGTTGGCAGATGTGGCTGGGGAGAGGGAAGTCTGGGCTTCCCTGCTTAGGCTGCTGCCCCCGCGACCCGACCCCGGATAAGCTGCAGAAAATGGATGGATTTATGGATGGATGGATGGTTTATGAGGAAAAAAAAAACATCCACACGACAACAGGATAGCATGAACATATCTGGGTCGAGTGGATCGGAGACATTTACCAGAGTTTCACACTGTTCATTACCAGGATGAAAGCAAGGCAGTGAATCTAACGTCACAATTCATGTAAATAAAGACAAATTAGATAAAGACAGAAAAGTTCAAATTTGAGAACCGCTGATTTTAAGCAGACCTGCAGTTTTCTGGAGTCTGTTCCAGAAAGTTAGCACTGCCCCTGTCTCTGGGAAGAGAATGTAGACTTGACCCAGATGACCTGAGGGGAGATTTCAGAAGATATAATAACCACCATCCTTGTCGATGCCTCGCGACAAACTTTCAGTTTTTTCAGCAGCTCAGATTTCAGCTCTTTAATGCCCCAAACCTGCTTCCACAGAGAAGCAACATCAATATTTGCTGAAGTTTGGGATTTTTTTGTATCTTTGCAGCTGGTTTCTTTACGGGTGGGGGTGATGGAGAAGACCACATCCACCTCACAGCAGCTGCTACAGTCTTATAAATACTGCATTTTTTCCACAAGCTCGCTCGGGTGGGAATTATATTCTAATTCCTTTTTCTTAAGACAAAATTCTTCTTTGAGTTTTACTGTCCTAAAGTTTTTACTTTTACTTGGGTTGATATGTGAATAAATATTCTTTTTACTCCACAACACATTATTATTTTATACTTTCACCATTTATTCTTTATTTTTGCCAAAGATGATGCAGATTTCTCCCGTCTGAGGTGATTCTATGGTCTACTGAAGCCTCAGCTCCTTTTATCATAATATTTTAAATTTATGACAGAAGATGGAAATGATTTCTTGTTTGAAGGTTTTTGTTATACGGAAATAAACAAATGCATTTTTTTTTTTTTAATTTGGCAGCTTTCGTCATTCTGCTAAATGATTTCAGTGTCAACTGTTTTGAATTGAATAACTTGGACAATTTAATACAGAACATTAAAATTGAATGAGGACATTTACTATTAAATACAGTTAACAAAAGCATAAAAGTCAACTGAAAACTTGGAATATAATATTTAGCTACCCGAACATGCAAAAACTTCCAGCAACATGTCAGACATGCATTACTAGACTTCTTGCTGACAGTTTATTTCTTTACTGCGCTACCAGAGAACAAGAGATGGAGTCTGGGAACGTTTCGGGAGTTTTCTGTCAGCTGACCATCAGTGCAAACCCTCCACATTGTAGTATTGGCGACCCTCCTGTCATAAAGCCCCGAGCATTTTCCATGGCTGTTGGGAAGCAGTACTTCTAGTAGCAACTATCCCGACATGACTTGATTTCCCCACTTAGTCAGTGGCACAAACTCTTCCCATCTTGCAGACAAGGAATATAAAGCAGAAAAAAAAGTGTCAGCAGCTTTTTTTTTTTTTTCCTTTTCTTTGGTAATTCTAACACTGAGAAAGATGAACTCACCCGGCCTCATGGAGAATACGTTTAACTTACTCATGATGCAAAAGAGCAGCGACATAATGCCGAGTCTAAATAAAACCATGTTTTAGCTCCATGCTAGTGATGGGTTACAGACTCACAGGCTTTCATAAAGACCATTCCAGTGTTTGACATTTTGTTATGCGTTGCTAAAGCTTCTATGAAGGCCTTTCTATGAAGGAACGGATTAGTGCAGTGGTCCAACACTGCAGGGTCACACCGTTAGTAGCAGCTAGGATATATGGATGTAAACAATTTAAATAACTTTATTTACAGGAATGGTTACAAGTGTGGATGACCATCAACAGCAATGGAACATTTTCTCCCCAAATCAAGCTAAAATCTTCCTCCATCACCAGCATCTCTTCCTCTGTTACCAAACTGGGAGTCAGTGGAAAAGATGGCTCAGGGAGGTTTATTTTTCCAAAATGTTTTAATAAAAGTCAGGTCCATTTACTATGCTGTACTACTGCTATTGCTATGTCAGGTCAGGTGGGTGACTGTCAGTTTCTAAGCTTTATAAGTTCACAGGTCTACGATGAGAATCAGTTCTGTTTGTGTTTGGAATGATGCAATCAGACCTTTTGACAAGGAATGTGGCACCGTGTGGCTTTTAGGTCACAGACAAGAATAAAACCCTGTAAAATGTTCCTACTAGATCATGATCCATTGATTTCTTACATCAGCATATAAATAAATGCTGAGTGCTTCAGTCAGAGGGAAAACAGACTTTACAGCAATGTGACAATAGAAGCCAGGAAACTTCAGGTTAATGACGACTTCTTCCATTTTCATCCCATGGGGTTTCAGTGGACATTGCATGAGTTTGAGCCCAATCACACAACTCTAAAGCCTCCATTAAAGCAGTCCCAGTTAGGCTTATGCATAGACGACTGGTGTAACACCACAGAACAGACACATCCACACACACTTCTCACAATTAGCTAAAACTGTTGCAGAATTCACTGAAAACTGGGGGCGAGAAATACAAGAAAATCTGTTACTCAAAGACAAAAGCAACAAATTCATCATATGTGTGCCCTCCAGCTCTGAGAGCAGTCTTCTCACCACGGGTGTGTGGTAATGGATGAGTGTGAGCTGCAGCCCAAGGAGTGGAAGGCAGCCCAGTATAATGGAGCTTTGAGCAGAAGACAGAATGACAGACACATGGCTCGGGAGGCTGTGCATGTATGCATGAACTAATTCTGTGTGCAAAGATGGCAAAGCGTCTTGGCCGGAGATGAAATGGCCACTCACCAAAGGGTTCCACAGAGTGACATCTCCATCCAGACTCTACCTCCCAGCTGCACCAGCCAGGGCCAAAGCCATCACAATCTAATAGGAGCCTTCTGGATGCGGCATCTAATGCCAAACATATCAAAGCACAACTTGTGCTCCCAGCTCGATCATCTTAAGATACACTTCATTTCAGCGATTCCCCTCCAGCCCTCTCTTTGCTTGCCAGCACAAATGAAGAAAAAAAAAAAACGTATTTTTCCCCAATTTCAGCACAGAAAACATGTAGCATAAGTTAATGACACACAATCCGTATCCTCTGGTCATTTCACAGACACAGACATTAAAGTATGTAGATGATATTTTGATGCCATGTTTTCTTTAAGTCTGTAGTTTCTTCCTTTTCTCTTTGACTAAAACTGATGTTATTTTCTGCAACGGGGGCAGATTGCACCTTCTAGACATTGAAAGCATGTGTCTCCTACTGTAGGTCAGTTATCTGCACATCATGGTCCCACATGGGTCCTCAGGCAGTTCAGTGTCGAGTCAAATGAAAAATAAGAGGACTATATTCTTCCTGTGAGTCAGAGCCAGAGGAAGAGTGATACGCTGCACACTGTAGGCTGTGTGGGGTGATTTGTGTTCGTTCTCCTTCTGAAGAGATCGTCTTAAATGCATCTGATTGTCACATTAAAATATATGGTTTTAATATTCATATATTCAAAGATGCTTCATTACCATTAGATGTAAGACAGATGATGTCTACACCCAACAGCCACGATATGAGGTTAATTACTTGTAAACAAATATCTAATTAGACAATCATACAGAAACAACTCAGTTCTTATTCTGTGTGACAGAAACTGCTGGTCTACTGGGATTTTCACCCACTACCATCTCCAGAGTTTCCAGAGAAGGTCTGAAGAAGAGGAAACATCCAGATGTTGATGTCAGAGGAGAATGGACAGGAAGTCCAATAAACACCGGTTCCAACCAAGATATGCAGAACATAATCTCTGAACACACACATCCTTAAATAAGCATCTTCTATTTCCACCTGATAGTTGGACATAAAGACTTTCACCTGAAATGCTCCAACTTCACATCACAGTTTGAAAATGGGGACAGTTTGTTAAGATGACAGCACTGAACTGACCTCATGGACAATAAAGTCCTGATGAGATCATCTGCAGTCTCAGACCGTAAGAAAAATACATCTTAACACTCGATAGTCATCCTTTTTAACATGCAGCTGGAAGGAACTTCAGATTTCTGTAACGTCTTCATTTTTCTTATGAGGATCATCTCTGCAAAAACAGATTACTTATTCATATAAACCATTTTGTGAGGAGAGTTTATCTGAGTGGAATTCAGACAATGAGACAGTTAAAGATTATTGTCCTCATCTGTTGAGGTGGATGTAACATCAGGTACATCTCGACACCCTCAGTGGAGGTCTAAATTTACAAGCACCTGCTGAGCCTGTTCTGCACAGGAACCTGAGTAAAGCACGCTGTAATGATGGAGTACCTCTGTTCCTTCTTTGATCTGCACCAGAGTCCACACTACTCAAACTAACCGTGCTGGTCCTGGAAGCTGACCAGTTTGTTTAAAATGGGTCAAAATGGTGTGAAAGCACCATTAAGCCACGTTTCTACTGAGCGGTTTGCTTCAGACCAGATCAGTTTGGAAGTTTTAGAACTTTCAAGTTGGACCGCCACTGTGTATGCAAGGTTCAGACTAAATGCCTAGCGTGGTGCCATACTGGTGTCATCCCAGTCTTGGCCTGCTGGGGCCTGTACCCCAGGCTATAAGGGCCTCTGGCTGGGGCCTCCTGATGCCGCCTCCTGGGTGGAGACAAGGTGGTCTTCTGGTTGGGGTGGCTGGAGTTCTCGCTTGGGGTTGTTGCCGATTGAGCAGGTCTTGGGATCCTCCTGGCCTGCCTCTGACCTTTCTGCAGGGAGGGGTCACATTGGCAAGATCACTCCTCTTCAAAGACTTCTCACACCGCATTCTGCATGCTGACAGTCACGGTGTCATCCTGCAGGTTTATTCACCGACTAATCAAATCAAAGTTTATTTGACACAAGAAGCAGCTGGAAGTGCTTTACGGATATTAAAACAACAGTAAAACAAAAACACGTGACACACCAACAACAGACGTGTGTGTTTCTGGTTTTACATGGTTTCTTTTAAGCTTGTTCATCTCTGGTGCTCCTGACAGTTGTTGACTTTGTCTTCCTGCAGGGGGGTCGTGTTTCTGTACAGCTGGAGCAGACTGTGGTTGGGTTGCAGTGTTTATATGATGCATCTTTTGTTTTAATAAATAAGAATTCATTTTCTGAAGAGAAGCTTTAACTCAGCACAACACAGCAGCCAGATCATCCTTCTGCTTGCTGTGATGCTGGACAACACAAAAAACAAAGGTCAAGTCCTTCTGTCACAGTGTCATGAAGCGCAAAGGTGTGAGGAAACGAAATCAACTCACTCTTTTTCTTTCACCTTTTATTTCATTTTAGCTCAAATCTGCTTTGTGTGTCCAAGTCTGACAACCAGCACACACTGTGTTTATGTGTGTGTGTGTGTGTGTGTGTGCAACTGTTGTATTGTCGGGTTAAAGTGTAGCAGCTGATGTCTGGAAGAAAACAGACGGATGCGTCTTTGATTCCAGCTGACAACTATTTGTTTTGATCCCACATTTGCATCAGGTAGAACTGGAGCCAACTATGGTGGACATGCAGCCATTTTACACACATCCTCTCCTCTCTTTCAATCACACACACACACACACACCAGGTGACAGCAGCAATTACTGCAGCAGGTAGTAACTCTTCTTAATTCACAATCGAACACAAACACACACTGAACTGTCCAAAATGTGACCCTAACAGCCACAAGTGTCACACAGTGCACAGTTTGTCACTCAGAACTGAATAAATGTTAGCTGCAAACACACACACACACACACACAGACAGAGAGAGAGAAGCAAACATGAAAAAGTATGTATGGTGGCTGAAAACCTCTCACATGCTGGAAATGTCTTTTTGCTTCATTATCTGTATCTCATGTGCTCAGTCTCATTTTTTCCCAATTTATTAAAAACACTTTTTTTTCCTGTTTCATTGCATTCTCATAAAAGATGATATTTTCTTGTTCAATTAAAACAGTTTCAATGAACTATATATATATATATATATATATATATATATATATACACACACACACACACACACACACACACACACTGATTTTATTGCCATTTCTGGGATGAAACCGTGGCTCAGAAAAATGATCTTATCATGTATGCCACATCTTCGGGCGGTCCGTTGGCACATGGGCTGTGAGTTTCAGACCTTAAGCCTTTTGGGGTGGAAGTGAGAGTAAACCTTTGTGCTTCCTTCTTAAATAAACTTCAGTGGTGCTTTCCTTGTACTCGCTGATGGCGGCAGATGCAACAGCTGTGTCTGTGCACTGAAAATCCCACCATTATTTAAGGGTCAATTTACAACAAAAAGTAATAAATGTCATTGACACGCAGATAAAAAGGTAAATATATGAGAAAATAAAGTAAATGATGGTGTTTGTTACAGTCCTCATCCTGTGACCTCTAAAATGTTTTTAGCCCCTCCCATCTGACACGGAGAGGTTTCCTCCGCTAGCCGATGTGGCGAGGTCGCCTTTCTCTGGTATTCTCACACCAAACATCTCGGGTTAAGAAGGAGCTGGATGGTAATTAAAAAAAGCCTCTTTTGAAATCAACATTCTTCCCCAAAGTTACCAGTAAATTATCTTTCTTAGAATTTCTTTTTGGTAATAAATGTTCCATTTTGGTATTTTTGAGCAGGATGGAAGTTTATGAAAGAATATGGATGTCTGAATACTTCATTGCTTTTTTGTACATGGACACTTTTGGCCATGAGGGTGACCTGAGGCTGCCGTGTTCTATCAGAGCACAAAGGTTGAACATTTACTTCAAGTCACAGATGGTAAAGCAGAACTTATCGTGAGCTTGTTGCCAGCTCACTTCAGCTCCGAGCTGCAGATTAAAAGAAACTATTTGCGCCTGTTCGCTGAGGCTGATTCACAAGCCT
Organism: Telmatherina bonti; assembly: GCF_933228915.1. Taxonomy (NCBI): domain Eukaryota; kingdom Metazoa; phylum Chordata; class Actinopteri; order Atheriniformes; family Telmatherinidae; genus Telmatherina; species Telmatherina bonti. Next base: position 35,707,448 of record NC_136627.1, on the reverse strand, counting down.
TGTGGGAAAAACGGGAAGCCACCTGCTGAATCAGAATTAGATCCAGTTAAAGTTCACCTGAAGGCCTGAGAAGATTTGATTTTTCTATGACACATCTCATTATAAACTTCAACGTAGCGTTTCAGTGTGTAGAAAGATGATTATGAGCTAAAAGCTCCAGGTCACGTTACGGCTAAAAGGTTCAAAACGGAAGAATTTTACTGCCTCAGCTAGCTTTAAATGAGCTCAGCTCAAAGATAATTATTGGTTTTCTCAGGGAAGTTTTATTTCTACCGATGTCCAGATGTTGCAGTGATGCAGGTTGCAACACCTTTTGTCTGCTTAGTTTGAACTGCTGGAAAAGGACCGAACTGCATGACGACACGGGGATGAGTACAGCAGGAAGGTAAACTAAAAGACAGATGGATTTATGTATGATTATCTGAATAAATTTGCTTTGCCAAGAGGAGCTTCAGGGGAAAGGGAAGCTGAGTGGAAGTGAGGCTCCTTGTGATACTGGAATATTCTTTGTTTTTATTATAGCTGAGCTGCAATGCTGGACCAGATGGAGGGCGTAGAGGAGGATTTAGAGAAAAGAAAAAGACAAAAATACAAAAGATAAAAACAACTCAGGCCAGTGCAGAGACCTGTAAAGGAGCAGGTGCTGTATTTTCAGTAACCTGCACACAGTTTTCCATTTCTTACTAATGTCCTCAGTTTTTCTGATAACAGATGGTTTTTATTCTGATCAATTCTTTTAAATACCTGAGCTCAGGAATAAAGATGTGAAATGATATTCATGGCGCTTTTTGTGATTTCTTCCCTTTTGCTGGTTGTGTCAGCGACAACTCAACACTGCCCTGTTCGTTCTGGTGGCATCGCTCAGTTTTCTGCATCAAGCGATGGATAGCGAAGCCCCTAGAAACCAGACCAGATAACACACGTTACCGATGCAAGGGACGGACAACGCCGTCTGCATGTCTGAGCATAAATGGACCTTAATGCAGCCACCAGGTGAAGCTTTCTGATTGTGTCCAACACTCTGACCAAATTCAGGGATTGATAGAGCAGCAGGTTCTTTGCACTGCATAAAGGAGCCAAGAATATAACAACAATAACTAAACCAACCAGCTGAAGCTGGAGAACACAGCAGGAGCTCCTCACTCCTGTCAGAACGGTCTCCATTTAGTCTCTTTGTCCTCCAGAGTCCTTTGGCCTCCAACCCCCTCCACCTGTTCCCACTCATCAGCCAATCCCCTCCACCTGTTCCCACTAATCAGCCAATCCCCTCCACCTGTTCCCACTAATCAGCCAATCCCCTCCACCTGTTCCCACTAATCAGCCAATCCCCTCCACCTGTTCCCACTAATCAGCCAATCCCCTCCACCTGTTCCCACTCATCAGCCAATCCCCTCCACCTGTTCCCACTAATCAGCCAATCCCCTCCACCTGTTCCCACTCATCAGCCAACCCCCTCCACCTGTTCCCACTCATCAGCCAACCCCCTCCACCTGTTCCCACTAATCAGCCAACCCCTCCACCTGTTCCCACTCATCAGCCAACCCCCTCCACCTGTTCCCACTAATCAGCCAACCCCCTCCACCTGTTCCCACTAATCAGCCAATCCCCTCCACCTGTTCTCACTAATCAGCCAATCCCCTCCACCTGTTCCCACTAATCAGCCAATCCCCTCCACCTGTTCCCACTCATCAGCCAATCCCCTCCACCTGTTCCCACTCATCAGCCAACCCCCTCCACCTGTTCCCACTAATCAGCCAATCCCCTCCACCTGTTCCCACTAATCAGCCAATCCCCTCCACCTGTTCCCACTAATCAGCCAATCCCCTCCACCTGTTCCCACTAATCAGCCAATCCCCTCCACCTGTTCCCACTAATCAGCCAATCCCCTCCACCTGTTCCCACTAATCAGCCAATCCCCTCCACCTGTTCCCACTCATCAGCCAACCCCTTCCACCTGTTCCCACTCATCAGCCAATCCCCTCCACCTGTTCCCACTCATCAGCCAATCCCCTCCACCTGTTCCCACTCATCAGCCAATCCCCTCCACCTGTTCCCACTAATCAGCCAACCCCCTCCACCTGTTCCCACTAATCAGCCAATCCCCTCCACCTGTTCCCACTCATCAGCCAATCCCCTCCACCTGTTCCCACTAATCAGCCAATCCCCTCCACCTGTTCCCACTCATCAGCCAATCCCCTCCACCTGTTCCCACTCATCAGCCAATCCCCTCCACCTGTTCCCACTCATCAGCCAATCCCCTCCACCTGTTCCCACTCATCAGCCAATCCCCTCCACCTGTTCCCACTCATCAGCCAATCCCCTCCACCTGTTCCCACTCATCAGCCAATCCCCTCCACCTGTTCCCACTCATCAGCCAATCCCCTCCACCTGTTCCCACTAATCAGCCAACCCCCTCCACCTGTTCCCACTAATCAGCCAATCCCCTCCACCTGTTCCCACTCATCAGCCAATCCCCTCCACCTGTTCCCACTAATCAGCCAATCCCCTCCACCTGTTCCCACTCATCAGCCAATCCCCTCCACCTGTTCCCACTAATCAGCCAATCCCCTCCACCTGTTCCCACTAATCAGCCAATCCCCTCCACCTGTTCCCACTCATCAGCCAATCCCCTCCACCTGTTCCCACTAATCAGCCAATCCCCTCCACCTGTTCCCACTCATCAGCCAACCCCCTCCACCTGTTCCCACTAATCAGCCAATCCCCTCCACCTGTTCCCACTAATCAGCCAATCCCCTCCACCTGTTCCCACTAATCAGCCAACCCCCTCCACCTGTTCCCACTAATCAGCCAATCCCCTCCACCTGTTCCCACTAATCAGCCAATCACCAGGGCAGGAGGAAAATGGGCGTTTTCCGCAAGTTTAAAATCAATTCTACACCCATAGAAACACCAGAATCAACACAAAGTATACATAAGTAAAGAAAAAATCAGGATGAAGACATTCTAAACAAAATATAATTTCCACAGGAACCAGAGAACCAGAGTGTGAATACACACCCTCACACAGCCCAAATATTCACTTTAAGGCTCCTGAGACTTGTACAAACTTCTGGCAATAAGAAGCTCAAGACATTTTTTTTTCTGTAATATCAGTAAAAGAGACTTTTCAGCAAGATGTCGTGGAGCTCTTTATGCTCACAGTTGTGCAGTTCGATTTCTCTTGGGCTGCATAATAAAAAAGAATCAAACTGAGCCATTAATGAGAGAAAATTGGTCATATTTAGGGAAATTCTGCTATTAAATGTAAAATAATAAGAAAACAATGGCTGCTGCATATGACAAACAATGTGATTTGTCAGAGTTTTACATGAGTTCAGCCACTAAATGTAAAAAAAAGGACATAATAAGAGCTAATCTTGACTCAGAGGAAATTATAAAACAACATCTTTGAAGAAAATGAGCCTGTTGGTCCATTTAGCCTTCAGAAAGTTTGCAGTTGTGCTGATATAAAGAGAAAGATACTATATTATATGAAATAAAAAAGCCTTTGTGGCCTAACGAATAAGAATGAACAAATAAAACCTTTTAATTAAATTAATTTCATATGAGCTGTCTTATCATTTTCCAAGGAAATTTACTAAACTTTAGACTGAATTCAACAGCAGCAGCGATGGCAGACATGATGCACAGCAGACTAACAGATAAACACACCAGCAGGACTAAACAACACCAGCAACAAATCCAGACCCGGACACAGAAAGTATCCGTTGTTTCATCCGGAATGACTCCGCTTGTTCTTCCTCTTCCCAGACAGCGTTGGAGGAGCTGCTGTCGCCAACATGACAAGACGAACGAGACGAAGCGACCTGATTAACGGAGCGGGTCAGGAGACGTTACTTCATCCACAACAGATTTACTTCTTAGAGCTTTTACAGATATTTTCATGGATGTTTGACGACGTGGTTGTATGGAGTTACATTTGTGTTTTTATTCAGGGCAAGAAAACATGCAGTCTGGAGGGAAAAATGTTTGGAGAGAAATTCTTTTCACACTGACAGCAAAATAAAAATATTTGGTAGTACAAAAAAAAAGTTCTGAGAAAAAGTGTTTTGTTGTAGAATATCTAAAAAAAAAACTATTTTACACATTTAAAAAATACATTTTCTAAAAAATAAAAACATTTTTCAACTTTTTATTAAAAAAAAATTATTCTCGCTAAAAAACTTTTTTGGCTTTTCTCTACGAAAAAGTGAGAAGTTTTGAGAAGTTTCAGTGAGATCTTTGTTTCTGTTCTCGAGGCCACGAGAAGAAAATGACGTCGTTTTGTTGTCGTGTTTGAAGACAGTTCGACACATCGTGCTCGCAGATGTTGTCGCTTCTCATGGCGGTGGTAACAAGCTTTACGGTGGTGTTAGCGCCGTAGCAGGAGCATGGTGGATCACAGGAAGAGCAGGAGTTTCATCATAAATAATAAAGACGTAACGACCTTGCAGAAACGATCGCCACCTAGCTGTCCGTTTGGTTAAGAAAGACCAACATGGCACAATTTTCACATTGAAACAACAGCAGAGACAACATCTTCATTTTTATTCTGATAGAAAAGAAAAAGCATTTGATAGTGCAAATGTTTATTTGTTTCTATGTTTTAATGATTTATATTTTAAAAGTAAAATAATTTTCTTCCTGCGATGGAGTGGCGAGGTGTCCAGGATGTACGCCGCCTCTTTCCCAAAGCCTGCTGGGATAGGCTCCAGCTTCCCCACCACCCTTCATCAGACTAAACGCTTCGGCTAATGAACAAATTTAGTTTCTTAGACATTCTATGACAGAATACTTTATCTCAAAACTTTTTTACTATCAGTTTTTTTTCTTTCAAAACATTTTTCCCGTCCAGGTTGTATATTTTCTTGCATTGAATAAAAACACAAATCTAATAGTTGTGTTGTTTTGTCTTCATGAATAAAACATTTATCTTGTAATGCGCTGAGTCGTTCTTGTCGTCACAGTTTTCATCCAAATGTAACAAAAACTTTAAACAGAACTGATAAAAACCAGCAACATGGTTGTAAAATTTAAGGTTTATTAAAAGGTGTTTTTTGTGCAAAAGCCCAACATGTTGGACAGAAAATCCAAACAAAAACTGCAGCAGACTGATGACATAAAACTAAACAAGTACAGAGATAAAAACCTGTTCTGAAAGCACAACAACACAAAATAAAATAAACTCACTTAAAAACAACAATAATAATAAAATCAACATCTTACGGTGTGTTAAAGACTTGACCCCTCCGAGCATCTGTGCATATCTGCTGGACTGAAAACGCTAAATCGATATTTTGGGTCACAGTGAAACTTTTAAAAAGCTTCATCTTTGAGTGGTTTTCTGGAAGACTTTGATCGACAGGCCCTGACATCACCAACACACCGCAGTCAGTGGAGTTCTTCTGGCTCACTGGAAGATATATTTGGCAGCCATCTGCATAACAGTGGAAATCTCTGCCATGCTTCCTAAAGATGGATCCCAGCAGGAGGATATACAGAGGAAACAGCAGGGGCTTAAACCCTGAGGGACACCCCAGCAGAGACAAGGAGCAGCAGACACAGACAGCTTGGTGTGTTAAACACGATCTGAGCCGGCGCTGGCTGCAGGGGAGGGACGATGGAGGTGGGAGGAGGCAGCGATTCACATGGACATACCTGAAGGTCCAGCCGGACCAGCTGGTCCATCAGAGATCAGCAGAGAGACTGTGTGACGTCATGCTACACTCCTCACACTGCAGCTTTTCATTCCTTCTGTCCAGACATGAACGATTTCCGCTGACTGACCCTTTTAGTCTCCTTCATTTTTCACATGAAGATGATGAAGCTGAACGGAAACTGCTGCTTAAATAAAAAGCAAGTGAAAGATAAACAGGTACATATAAACTGATTCATTTAACTCGGTCATCGTGATGTTTTTTATTCATTTTTAATACAAAAAGCTACAGATGGTTGATGTAAAAACATCACTTTTCCACCATTTAGTCTTTAAAATAGCCGACAGTTTGGTCATTTCCTCCTTCGCTCTCCTTTCTAGAACCATCCACCAACTCGTCAAACTTTTATCAGTGATTGTTAAAAAAACGTCTTTAGCACAACTGCAAACTTCTACGTGTTGCATTTAGATCTAAAACTCTCCTGCTGAAACATCGAGACAATCAGCAGCTTGTTTCGTACTTCAGGCCACAATCTAAGTCAGAAAGGGATGAATTTCATTTCATGAAGACCTTTTCAAATCCTCAAACAGTTCAAACACAAAGGTAAAGGATCAGCTCTCTGTGTGTGTGTGTGTGTGTTGGGTTTATGTGTGGCAGCCGGAACAGAGTGGATTCGCCTGTAAATGCTCGTATGCAGAGCTGGTGGGAGTTTTCCAGCATGGAGGACGCCGCTGCTTGACATGACAGCACTGTGAAACCTCCTAATGAGGACACAGGAGAGAATTTATTATTAGCCTCAAAATAAACACATCAACACAAGTAGTCCTGGTATAAAGTCAGAAAGTGCAGCACACACTCTGATCCGGTGATTTAAGCGCCGCCGATGTGCTGGTTTAGCTGCAGTTCAGGGGAAGTTATGGACATGACCTGGTGAAATAACGTGGCTAAGTTTTCCTGCCTCTCCAACGGCGGCGACCACCGGGGAAATGGGAGGACGCTGTCAGGCGCTTCCCTGTCACAAAACTCTGCCTTCAGGAACAGAAAATGTTGTTTTTCCAGCGCTGCAACGCTTTCCAGCTGAAAATATTCAAAATGTGAAGAAGCAGAGGGAAAAAGAGGAAAATGAGGAGAAACAAGGTTCCTGGCAGGAACAAGGGAAGTGGTCGCCGAGGCATCGTAGACACCCTCATAACATACAAGTCATCGTTGCTTCGGTTAAAAACCAACAAACAGATGGAAAAATAATGTCTGTAGCATTGCTGTGGCATGGATTTGTGAGGAGTTGCTTTACACACACACCTCCATTTTCTTTTTTGTTTTCCTTCATGAAAACATGAAAATTTTCTTATTTTACTGATAAAAATCGCTGTCAGTTGAACCAAACATGACTCAGCAAACACAGTGTTGTTCTCACCGCTGCTGCTTTAAATCCATGTTAACCCTGATGCCAAGTAAACACACACACACACACACACACACACACACACACAGAAACACATCCTATCTAATGAGATAATCAGGTACAGCTGTACAGGTGAACATGGGAGCGCAGGTGCTGAGGAGGAGAGTAAACGAGGGATAATCGTCGTCCGTCTGTTGGACATGATCCACCAGATCTCTGCTGTCAGCTCATTGTGGAAACAAAACACAAAGACCGGACGGGGAAACGGTGAAACGAGACTTCTGTGGGGAGAAACGTTCATTTATCTCATTTTAGTCGCTGAAACTCGGCTTTCCAGTGGAAGACTGATCAGTTTATGATTTACTGGGAACAAAACAAACAGACAAACTTACAGGTGACGGAGAGCTGACCTTAAAATAAATAAATAAATAAACACAATATGACAGAAATAGCTCAATAAATCAATAAGCTAATAAATGTAACAAACATGCATTTGAGTTGAGATGAAGTTATGGAAGAAAATCAGTTAAATAGTGGAGTTGGAGAAACTCTAGATGTGTCAATGTGTTCAAAACATTTCCAAAAAAGATGGAAAGATTGTGGAAAAAAATGTTTACGTTCCTGTGAGAGAGTTTTTCAGACGGTTGGCAGAGAACTGTATCGCAAAAGTGTCATGGAAACACTTTTTTCACATTTACATGTCCAACCCTAAACCCTTAACCCGAACCGCTATTCCGGTAAAATGTTGAGACTTTACAACACTTGTGTTTCCACTGAAACACCTGCAAGTTGCAATTGTTGTTTGCCAAATTTACAAATATCGCTTTATTTTGCGGAAAAATGTCATGAAAGTGAACTGAATGTAGTTTCCTCACTGTGTTGTGTAGAGCTGCGATCACCAACCCAAAGGTCACCGACCAGCAGGTTTTAGATGTTTCCCAGCTGCAACACAACTCATACAAATGGAATGGTTTTCTGTCTAGGCTGCACAAGCAGCTGGAGGAGCCACCAGTTTGAGTTGGGGAACCATAACGGGCAGGATGGAACCCCTCCAGTGACCGCTGATGTAGTGGGTATGAATAACCGCTCTTCTCTGGATGTTCAGCTCCAGATCAGTCCCAGACCAGAACCCAGAAGTTGACCTTTTCACCACAGGCTGCAGTTTAATGCTGGATAAGAGCATTTCATACAGATGTGTTCTCCCAGAAAGACACATGGTCCACTTTCACATCCCAGTAAGCCTGGGAAGGTGGGGACAGTGGGAGGAAAGCTTGCCTGCTTTTAGGCCTAAAAACACACAAAACCTCTTAATCCTCCTCATTTCTGAAGATTTTGACAGTTTTTAAGTCTTATTTTTAGAATTTTGTGACTGGGTAATCAGAAACAAAGTTGATCATGGCATTATCTCTCTGGGAGTTAATCTGGTTCTGGTCATGTTGGTGTCTCAGCGGTGAACAGACCCCAACAAAAACACACTCATTCCTCCAAGCCTGCTTCGTATGGAAGCCCAGAGGTGTTTATCCGCCTCCGTTTCAGCAGCACAGACACTTGACTTAAATAGTTTTGGTTTTTCTGATACAAACAGTTTGCGCTGCCACGATTTATGCGCTGTAGTCATGTGACTGCATTTGATTGGTGGAAATGGGACAAGCACAAGGACTCCATGTTTGATGGGCCTTAATGGGCCCATAAGTTTGAGTTGTTCCGGCTTAGCTAAAAAAGGTAAAAATAATCAAACATGACTTTCATGTTGGAGTAAACCACAAACATCATGCTTGGACCTCTTTTCTAAACTCTCTGTAAGACACTTCTGATCATTTGAATGAGTTGCTGATGTTCGTCGATACTAACATCTACCTGAGATGCACCCCACCATGAGTAGCCCTCCCCCTCGCAGGACGGGTTCCAGCCAGGACAATGAAGGGCATTTTATCTATAGCTATGTCTCAATAACAGTTTTTCCCAAAATAAAAGTGATATTTCTAAATATTGACCAAAGTCCAGCTGTGATTTGCAGGTGTTTCACCTGCATGGTGTTTAGCACATAAACCACACCTGTCACCCTGCGAGACTCCAGAAGAAGAGAGTGGAGAAACACAACTTTTCACGTTTTGTTGCTGCCGTCCTCATCAGAAGACAAATGAACTGGTCACATGACCTCCTACGTTACATCCGATGGTGCGTGAATCCCAGAAAAACGTCTACATGAAACTTGTGTGATATATTTCCACATGAATACGTCTGGAAAAAACACCTCATAAAAAGGTTTTAGTGGTATTTTAGAGGTTTGCTGAAATGTAGCTGTTTCCATTTGCAGTTTTTACTGTGATATTTAGATTTTTTCATGAGATCAGAAGGAAAGGTCGCCAGTCAGGGCTTTTATTTTTTGGTTTTCTCTCATTTCACCGTCTCCCCCAGCATGCAGAGCTCTGAGCAGACACCTTTCTGGCCGATGTGCTGCTCCTGTGCCGCTGAGCACCGTCTCAGACACAACCTGCAGACCACAGGTCGTAAATGCAGGTGTTTGTGGAAATTTCCATCTGGAATTCATGGCGCTTCTTACATAACAAAGCAGCTGAAATGCCTTCAAAGCATATGGGAAATTAGAAAACATGATCCTCAACGTGCTTCCTGATTGGTCCAGAGGACTCCCTGAAGCAGAGCGATAATGGCGTCTTCAACCCAGAGAACATTATGAAAAGCAAGCTGTAATATGTCCTGCAAGCTGCTGACTTGCTTATTGAAGTGAGCTAATGACAAGCGTGAACGACGTTAATAATGACGGGAGGAAGGACGACTGGTCTGGAGTCCTTTACGGCAGATGGACCAGATCTTCCAGGCATGTCACTCACAGCGCAGAACTTTCCTCTGACTCAGGCTGATGCTGTAGGATCCTACGTCTTCCACCTTCTGGACATCACCTCGCCTTGGAGCTTTGTTCTGGATCAGTTTCTCATGGTGCTTCTTCACCAGTCTGCAGGACAAAACCAGACTGGTTACTGGGAAGGCACATCACTGTTACTGTACGGATGATTCAGTTTATAAAGTAGCTGATGTCATCTTCATGTAGCTTACATTTAGGATTTCTGGTCTCTGGCCTCGAGGAACACTCAGAGTATCCTCATTTCAGTTGGACACATTTCCTATTATTCCTTCATTGTGTCTGTTATCTCCCACTCTAAACCAGTGATGGATCAGTCTGGTGTTTAGTCTAGTAATGTTGGCCTTTTTAATATTATCGCATTCATTTAAAAATATCCTATTTTATTGATTACATTCATCATTCGCAGAAAATAAAAAGATTTAGCACCAGATTTAGCATTATGCTAATTTCAGTTTGCTGTCTTTAACAAGATACAAGATAAAAACTTTTTAAAACACAATGAAAAAATCCAACATAATCATAATACAATACAGTACAAGATCAAATACCATATTTAAGATTGCTAAACAGCTGATTCGACCAGTGACGATATGAGAAAGTCCATGTCACTCTGATAGTCGTGTTAAATAAGAACTGCTACTGAATAAGATCTTGTTCACATTTAAACTGGTTTTATAAATAACGGCACGATTTCTGCTGCTTTTCACCAACAAGCAGACCTGCTGATGGATTGTTTTATAAAATGAGGCTGCAGGTAAGTATCTGAGACGAGTACCTGGGTCCCGCCTTCATATGCAGGATCTCTGCCATGCATCATTTAGTGTCGGCGCCATTAGCGCCTCCTGACGTTAAACATTCATTCCCACCATTTGGAATGATAATGGACTGGTGAGTGTGTGTGTGTTTGTCTTCTGAAGATGTTTAGATGCATGCTTGACAGTGAAGTGTGTTCAGAGAGGGACCGAGAGGGAGATAAATAGAGGGCTGAAGAGATGAATATGCAGAGAGGGAACAGATGGAGGGGTAGAACGGGGGAGAACGGGGGAGAATGGGGTGTTGTCAGCAGCGTAAGGAGATGTAGCACTGAGACGCCACAAACATGCTTCATTTTACACCCTGTTCCTGTCTTCTATTAGGTTACTGACCTTTATGTGAATGTCACATTTTCCACAGCATGTGCAAACGCTGCAGAGTCTTTATTTTCACATGTTATTTATGGTTGTGCCCCAACCCCCCACCCGAAAAAATACATTTCATTTTATAACTGCCGGAGCAAATGCTGTGCAAGCTCTCCACACATCTCTCATCTTTCATATCTATTCATTTATGCAAGTGCTTAGAACACATGGTAAATATTTAAATGTTACGGATGCTAATCAGCGTAGCATACCAAGCCTCATACCAACAGCAGCATGAATATTTAAACATATAGAAGACACAGAGCATATTTACACAGGTGTGATCAGCTATAAACACAGCCATGAATATGGTTTATATCAGAAACATATCCGTATAAGTTTACTGTTGCAGGAACTTTGTGTTGTAAGAGACAATGTTGAGTTTAAAGATGCTAACCGGCTGCTTTCAGTTAGCTGGAAAATGAAACCAAACACTGATGGCAGCTCGTCTCTGAACCGACTCGTCTTCGACACGTTCTCAGAATGACTTCTGTGTAACTAAGCAGGCTGAGTGACAGACAGACGTTGCATTAACACGATGTCTTTCCACGCCACAGCCAGTTTAGGAGATGCTTGTCATTTTCTGGGGCTCCGTTACGTCATGTCAACACATTCTGCACCTCTGGTGTACAACATGGCTGTAACAAGCCCAGCTGATTCCTGGGAGATGGAAGACAGGTAGGAAGCTGTTGTTGACTTTTAGGTGGGTCGAGTTTCACTCACAACCTTCTTCTGATTAAACCTGCAGAATGTGGGGGGGTGGAACCTAAGCCATGACTTTTTCCTGGCATTTTCCCACCGATGCCTGGAGAGGGAAAGCTATGGGATGATAATGCACCATACCAGATGCCAGTTGACCAGAGATGGCAAGTAACAAAGTACAAATACTTTGTTAATGTATTTCACTAGATTTGTCAGGTATACTCTGTACTTTTGTGTGGCGCAACACCAATGCACATCAATGGTTTTGTGTTTTGAACAAAACTGTCTATAAAAGCTGGGCGGAGCCTCCGAGCCGTCACCTGCATAGAAGATCTGAAATGAAGCTCAGAGGGCGGTTCGTACTGTTGCCATTTGGCAGCGTCACGCGTTGTCATCTCTCCTGGAAAATACAAAACTGTGCAAAGAGGTGGAGCTCTGAGGGTTGGGGTGGATGATTGACATCTAGCAAACTCTGACCTGCCTGTAGCTAAGAGCTAATCAAGCTAACGGGAGCTAATAGGCTAACAGAGGTAGGCTAAAGCTAAATCACGCGATTTCGCTGGCTAAAATCCACATTTGGGTGAAACTCTGCCTTCATGCAGCATCATACTGGGAACCTGTCAATCAATACGAAACACCTCTAATTATGCCACATTTTGAGATTAAATTGAAAAAAAGGAACAATTTATAAAAAAAAAATATTACTTCCCCCACAGTTGTCATGAAGGTAAAATTTGACCTATTAATGGGGATTTGCTCTGTTTTGGAGCCCCCAGTGGATGAAGAGGGAACTGCAGTTTTATGCATTTCCGTATCAGCTTCACTTTTAACCGCCGGACGTTGCTGCTTGGTTTCGAACATTCACTGTACATAAAAGATTTCATATGAGAGTTTTAATAGCTTTGCATCCTGAATCATGCAATAGAATTTTTTTTTTTTTTTTTTAACTTTTAAAGTACATTTCAAAGCCTGTATTTTTTACTTTTATTTAAGTAGAGATTTTGAAAAGACCTTTTCACTTTTACTCAAGTTGTTTTATTTATTTATTTCTACATAGGTATTTTACTTCTATTCAAGTAAGAAATCTGGGAACTTTTGACATCTCTGCTGTTGACCAGCTGTTTTGTCATGATGTGACGTTTCATGTGTTTCTCAGTTTTGGTCTCCGGTCTTATTTTGTCATGTTCCCTGTTTAGTTCATTTTTGTGTCTTGTTTCCTGTTAAGTTCAGCTGGTCTCATTTAGTTTTTTCACGGCAACTGTGTCTTATTTGGTTTCTCTGCATTTATACTCCTTTCTTTCTGTTCTCATTGCTGGTCCATTTTGTTTGCTTCCTGTGTCCAGATATTTTAGAATAAACATTTAAATTCAGCATTCCTGCCTCCAATCCTGCATTCGAGTCCACACCTCCACGTGACACAATGGACCAGCCAACTCAGACCAAGCACAACAGAAAGAAGGGACTTCACCAGCCTGACATGGACCCAGAAGACATGACAGATTTTACATGACAGTTCATGTAGCTACAAAGAACTATATTGACTGTGTGGCCGTTTCCTGCCCCGTCCATGTGCAGCTGGCAGCAGCCAGGAAGCTTCTGGCTGTAGTGACTGTTCACCATTGGTGTCTGAAGCAGCCTGGGATGGCTGAGTTATTGGCAGAGGCCAGAGAGGACATAGCAAACCTTTCTGAAAACAACCTGCTATCTAGCCCCAAGTCCATCATCGTTACTGGTGTCAGGATTCAACCCTCTGGTCCTCCAGTTTCTCCACCTGTCCACATCTGGTGCAGCGCCTCCTGATCCAAGGTCCACGTCATGGGTCTTACCTCCTGCACCATAGCCCACGTCTCCAGTATTGCCGCCTGTCATGGTAGTCATGATGTCCCCTTGGACATGATGCCCATTGGTTTCTGTTCTCATTTCTGGTCCATTTTGTTTGCTTCCTGTGTTCCTGTGTCAATTCTTATTTGGAATAAACATTTAAATTCAGCATTCTAGCATTTAGGTCCACACCTCCACCACTTCCCCATGACAGTATTTAGTCTGCAACAAACATGCAGACCCAACAAGTCCACAGCAAACCTCATGCTAAACTGTATTTTTACTCTGAATAATCTTGTTTTGCCAGGTTTGATCTGGTAACGACGCGACTCCAAGGACATTCAGCTTTAATCCTTGATTAATCTGAATGTTTAGATGAAGGGAATATTAAATCTGTATGTTCATAAGATTGTGGTGTTCTGTAGAGCTGTGGATAAATGTTACCCAACGTGACCATACCGGTGCTTTTACTCCTCATTATCGCAGCTGCTTACAGATTTTCTAATGAACCTAGCAGGCTCCCTGCAGTATTCTGTGCTGCATTCAACCTCATTTCCCAAGGTCAAACCCCTAACAAAAAGCTGGGAGGCCTTGTATTTACAGAAAAAAGAACACATGCTGGAAACATTTTCAGAGATGAAAAGTACAAATCTAACAAAAGACTGAGGCAAAGAGGAGCGCAATGCTCTACTTTCTAACCCAGGGGAGGACATCCAGCTTTATTCATTCTCTTTTTGTAAAACTTTGCTGATAACTTCTACAGTTTTATATAAACATGGCATGAAACATGACTTTTTGCAGTCTTGCTGGAGCCGTTTGTGGAGGAGGAGGATGGAAACGTTGAAAACAGAAACTGTTCAGGGATTTTATGAAGTAAGATGCAAGCTGTCCTCAGTCAATCTTTTGCTGGACACATAATTCACTCACAACACTGCGAGCACTGTGACTCAGCCAGAACCACCTTGGTGAGGAAATGATTCCCAGTTTCTCTGTTATTTGTTTCTGCAACCCAGAAAACAAGAGAGTCATTTTCATACTGTAGTAAATATGACCAGGCCCCATGCTGGGAAGCTCACTGTGAATGGACCCAGTCAGAGCTGCTTCATCTCAGCCGCACCCCCCCTGAACAGCCCATTTGGTCAAGCTGGATGTGTGTTCTGCTGCAGAAATATGGCTGCTATCAAAAACAAACATCAGAAGCCAGAAGGTCTGGCTTTGCAGGCGTTTGGCTGCTTCTCTGCTCGTTTCCTGCAGCCAGCCTGGTTGCTGCATCTTCATCACCTAAACTTTACATCAGAACATGAACATCTTCGTTTCTGTGCTTTTCAGGCACGTTTTCTGGCTCTTTCCCTGACAGGGTTGTGTTCTGCATGGGAATCTGTTATTTTTACTGTCATACAAAACTCTGAAATGCTGAAACATTTTCAGAAGTGTGTATGTACTAATGTGCTTTTTTTTTTTTTTTTATACATTCAAATTGTTGTTTTTCATTCAGCTAATTACTATTACATAATCATCATTCAGAAATGATGTAAACAGACAGGTAACCAAAAGCATTGTTCATCATTTGCAACAGCTGATAAAAGCAGTAAATGCAGTGATCTGATTGGCTAATGCAGCGTTAAACAAAACGCTTAAAGATATCAAAACATGTGATATTAAAGATTAGTTGTTAAACTGGGATTCTCCAACCCAACAGGACCATGTCCAGCTAACCACAGTAAAAGAGGAAAGTAAGTCCAAGTCATTTCCTGCAGGTAGATGTGAAGTTATGTCTGAAACACCACGTTTCTGTTCCTTCACAGTGTATGTGAGCAAGGAGAGTGAGAGACCATTTCATTCCCTGTCTGCCCAGTATGAAGAGTTTGTGCAGATATGCCACAAAACATTTTAGCTCGATTCTGTGTGGACCACTTCCCACGCAAGCATTGGTCCAAAAGTCACATGACCACAGGAACCTTGTGACGTTGTCTGTGCTTGTCGAGCGCGTCCCGGAGATTCCGAAGGGACTGAGGTTGTTAACCAGTCGGTGCTTAAAAATGGATCCAACCACAAACTGGAGAGTGAGAACTGAGCGAGCGGTGCCTTCAGGGTCGCAGGTAGGACATTTTTCCTTTGCTTTATTCAGTCCAATTCAGCTTTATTTGTCTGTCGCTTGTCACAACAACGTCGTTTCACAGCAGTTTACAGACTCATCAATTCAAACCAATTCCTAATAAACAGCCCAGCTAAGGAAAACCAACAGATTGCTTCAAGCGTTGACTTTGACCTTCCGTCTGAAGCTGCAAGAGGCGACTAGATATTATATTTAAAGGGGTGCTATGATGGTATTTGGAGTTTTCTGAGCTTTCTACAGTGTTACAGTGTTGAATCCTCATCAGACATGTGAACGACACTGTTTTCTATCACCTAAACACATGTTTGACTTTGAGTTTGAGTTCCAGCACGCTCTCCGTTCGGTTTCCATGGCGACGAAAAACGCGTTTTAGAGAGTTTTTTCTACTTGGAAATCCTTGTGACGTCCCGGGGGATAAGGTTCGGTGATTGGTTACCTTCTACTGGTTAACAAGGGCATGTACAAATACATCAGGCGGGTGGAAAACGTGGGATAAAGTTATTTCCAACGATGGCTGGTGAGTTTACCAAAGAGAGACATCCTGCTGCATTCGTTGCTGTGGGTTGCTGTTTTCCACTTCGTTTTCAGGCTCTGATTCAGGTTCCAACATGTAGGGCTGTATGCTATGTGCTGACATGGTATTTTGTTTTTCTTTATTGAGTTCATATGAGCCTAATCCTTCTGTTTATGAGATGTTAGAATGACGGCGAAAGCAGGTGCGGTCCCGATGTAGTGCAGTGACGGGAGGCGGGGCTTAATGCGGAAGAGTCTCAATCCACTCGTTTTGCCCACAGGCTGATCTGACAGCCTACGGAGAGGGTCGCTCTGAAGTAAATAAAGCCATTTGTGACAATAACTCCATCAATCCCAGCCCTTCTGGTCTCAGAAATAAAAATAAATTAGCCTGAAATACACAGAATAGTTCCACTTTAAAAACACTTTTAAAATTATTTATTATAAACATCAGGAAGCTGGATTTCCTATTGAGGACTTAATCAAGCACAAAGAGAGTCTTTGACATGGATGACGATGCTATGCCGTAATGCCACAGATCCCAGAGCAGCTTCTTCCACCTGGAATAGTTACAAAGGACCAGGATGGATCTCTCACAGGGAGTTTGAGTTGATTTTGCTGCTGTTGGCTGCTACTTTCATCTGCATGTTGTTTGTTGCGTTCCATATCTTGAAAACAAGATTTCTAATCTCAGAGAGGTTTTTATTCAAGTTCACTAAAGGACGGGGAATCCATTTTTACAATCTGACACTTCTGAGAAAAACTCTGGCTTGAGAAGATAAAGACAGTCGTGAAGCCTCATCAGCGCTTCCCGTCACAAACATCCCGCGCAGGCAGCCAGCAGACGGAGCTGCTTCTCACTGCATCAATGTGTCAACACGTCGAGTTGCTCTCACAGCAGTCGGGTTTCACGAGGCTTTGCTGTCACCATCCCTCATGTCGCCATGGACACCATGGTGTAAGGTCATGTGACTGCACGGCTACACCTGACTGGTGAAACCAGCTGCATCTCTACAAACGTAAAGAACATTTAGTTGAATAAATGGTGGAAAAATGTTGTGTTGTTGGAGACAGAATCACATTTCTTTACAGAGTAGAGGAAACAATATGGTGAAGTAAATCTACTCTTTAGGAGGATCATTTCTATGAACACACACACATATGAGAAGCAAACGTCCTACAGTAGATCTGCTGCATCCTGAGAGCTGCAGCTTTATTTTTCTGACTAAACTGAAAAGACCAGAGCCTGACACTTCAGCATCTATCCCTTCTTAATCCTGCTCACCCCGAAGACCTCGACACGACCCCTGCAAACACAAGCGGTTAAGCCAAAGACGGCTTTAATCATCAGTCTGTGAGAGACAAAGGATTCAGGCTGAAATATCTTATTTCATGGTTGGAATAATAAACAGGTGGTGGGGGTCACGCACCGGTCACGGCCGACAGAGTAAGCACTCCAGATCGCTTTGAAACTCCAAATTTAAACCTGATTTCGCTCTGATTATCAAATAAGCAGATGTTTAGCTTCAAGAATAGAAAATAAATTTGCATTGCAGAACATTTGCTGTTTGAAATTTGATCAGTGCAGACAGAGAGGAAGGAAAAAAGGCTGACAGATGAAGTGGACAGCTCCACAGAGACAGCAAATAAACTGACAGCAGAAAGAGGAGAATAGAAAAAGAGATAATGACCATGTGAGAGGGAAGTGAGACACGAGCGGCTGACGGACAGCCAGAGACAGACATGGTCCAACCATCTGTCTATCTGAACGGCAGATGAAAGAGAAGTGAGTGACAGAGACAGAAACAGGACGGAGAGATGGGTAGACAGGCGGAGAATACCTGCAAATAAAAAGATGACAGGTTTGTGACAGCGAGATGAATGTTTGCTTTCTCTGTTATTTAAACTTGTCACTTCACCAGAGCACCTGACGGAGGACGCGTCCCGGACTCGTCTTACCTGGGAAATCATTTCAGCAGCTTCCCATCAGCCTGCTGTTTCCGTCACAATACAAGCACTTAGCACTGTTTCTGTTCTACAAATAGTCCCAACGCTTACATTAGTTTGATGCTTCTCTTTGAGACAACGTCACATACCCTGCCTTTTTATGACAGCTGTTTTAGAACTGCCAAATGCAACCTGAGAAACACAGTAAGTCATTATTAGTGATGCACACGAACCGATATGGAAACAAAAAGTCCCTAAAACAGGTTTACATGAACAGAAAAGAAATTTCAGGAGAGAACATGAAGAAAAAACTTGAACTGATTAAATAAATACAATAATAAATAAATAAATGACAAGTTTTAGGGCTCTGGGTGCTAATCAGTGTGCTAAAAACAACAAGCAAAAAGTGCAGGACAATGAGTTCCAGCTGGACTCTGACTCTCAGCCAGAATCGTGCAACATGTTGGTGGTCAGCTGGAAAGTTGCCTCATCAATCAATAAATACATATGGATCAGTGAAAATTTCCAGGCATATCATGGGATGAAATATTGTTTCTATGTTTAAATACCAGTGTTAACAGTGTTTAGATATGTAAATAACAGTATTCTGAAGCATCAGGTGCTGCAGTTTGGCGTATTGGAGCTGGATTTCTGATTGAGGACAAAAAGCGGTCATGGTTCATAATGTCGCTGTGAGCAGCAGCATCTCAGAGATAAAACATCTCAATGCAGCGTATGAAGGACGTTAGATTGAGCTTATCATAAAGCAGCTTCCTGCTTTCTGTTGTTTTCCACAAATAATATGCTGCAGTTCTTCTCCTTTATGTTTTTGGGAATTCACAAAAACGAATTGGTTATTGCTGCCACCTAGTGGTCTGGAGTAAACCTGAACATCCCCAAGGCCTTATGGTTCATCTGCTACATGTTCCCAACCCAGCACACCCCCTACTGGCAGGATGACCCCTTACTGAACTAAAATACTGCTGCAATTTCCATCACTTGACAAAATGTACAATATCTCTTCAGTAATGATTGATCTTCCTCAGCCTCCTCTTCCTTCTGGCCCACCACCTCAGACAAACACGAGTGTCACGGTGAAGAACGCCTTTAGAGACAGAGTGTGCTTAAAGTTTTGCAAAAAATAACAGAAAAGTTTTGCAAATTGTTTCCAAGCATCTGAAAAGTATTAAAGGTTTGACCAAAAAGTTGCTGATTTCAGAAACACGAGTTCAGCCGCTGAGGATTTTCATGAGAGGATGCAGAACAACTGTTTGCAAGCATCACTGAACCATCAAAGTCACTGAAACATTCAGAAGCAGAACTCCGTGTGGTGAGGAAACCTTATTAAAAATGAATAAAAGCATTTTGGGACTGAGCCCAGCCTCCGTTTTATGGCACATCACATGGACCATTATGTTCCAAGAGGATTAAAAAGCAGCAGGTAGTGTAAGAGGAAATTTCCAGTGGAGTCTCATCTTTTGATGTTGTTTCAGGTACTTGAAGCCAGAAGGGGAACAAAAGTTTCAAAATTCTTCTGTGCAAGCAGAGGATGATGAAAGGGCCAGAGGTTGGTGTTAACGTGGGGAAGAATGAGAGCACTTCAGAGCGGAGACGGGATGATGGAACATTCAGTTTGATACGGGACGAGTGTTTAACTCGGCTGACACTCGTATTGAATGAGCTGCAGCTGCAGAGCTGCCGCAGTGCTCTGCTGCTACAGCTGAAAAGAGACGTTGGATTTAAGGATTCTCAAACTGGAGAAGAGTGTACTTAAGAAAGCATTGCTATAAAATTAGAACACATAGTAAAGGACCAAAAACTAAACCACGATCAGGTGAAGCCGAGGACTTGTGTTTAGATATATAGTTTCCTTGCAAGCTTAATTTTCACACAACTGAATGAAGAGAGGAGCCTTCTTTCCTCCTATATGATCCAAGTGGACCACATTTGGCACCCTTTTCCATTTTAGTACCATCTGGTGACCTCGTGTCCTCATGTCCACGCAAAAACTATGAAAGCTGTTGGTTCCAGACCCCTGAGAAAGAAGCTGTCTGAAATTACTCATTCATTTTCCACATTCCACACGCTTCATCTGGTCCACATGGTTGTCGGTCATTCTGTTGCTGGTCTGATGAGTCTCCAGTTCAGCTCCAGATTCACATGGTAGGATCAGAATCTGCTGGAAGCATCATGACAACATGGATCCATCCTGCCGTCAGGATCAACGCTTCAGGCTGACCATGTCCATCCCTTTCTGAGCACAGTGGAGCATCTTCTGATGGAAACTTCCAGCAGGATGATGCACCATGTCACAAAGCTCACATCATCTCCACCATGACGATGAGTTCACTGTCCTCCAACGGCTCCACAGTCACCAGATCTACATGCAATGTACCACCTTTCAGAATCATTTCTCTGCCTGGTGCCCCTAAACCAGGAGTGTCAATTATATTTAGCCACATCCGTCATAACCTGGTCTCCAGTGGGTCAGACTGGTAAAATATCAGCATAATAACCTATAAATAATGAAAATCCCACATTTTCTTATTGTTTAGGTACAACAAAAATACAACCACACTATCCAGATGTTTTCATTTATTGACCCTACTTTTGAAATTATGAAAAAAAAAATCTGAATTTTCTGAAGATAAGTGAAATTACAATATTATTTGGTGTCTATATTTTTATTAAACATATACAATATTTGATAAAACTTCTATTTAAAACCTATCTATAAATTACATAGTTGAATCTTTCTTAAATAATATCTGAAGTGAAATATGTGAAGAATTTTTTTTTTTTTTTTTTTAAATCACCTTGTTAAATCCATCACAAGAGGAATTAAGATGGTTGTGAAGGAAAAAAGCTCCAAGCCGACACAAAAAGGTGAAACTCATGAAGCAGCCAGTGTGAATGTTCAGCCATCACAGCTAGATCATGGAAACGATTTTCTTCTCTTCCAGATGGAATCTGCTGCTGAAGCTCCTTCTCACCATGTCAGATACACTGCTCAAAAAAAAGTAACACATAGATCTGAATGAATGAAATATTTTTATTAAATACTTTGTTCTTTCCATAGTTGAATGTTCTGACAACAAAATCACACAACAATGATCAATGAAAATCAAACGTATCAACCAATAGAGGTCTGGATTTGGAGTTATACACAAAATGAAAGTGGAAAAACACTCTACAGGCTGATCCAACTTTGACGTAATGTCCTTTAAACAAGTCAACATGAGGCTCAGTAGTGTGTGTGGCCTCCGCGTGCCTGCATGACCTCCCTACAACGCCTGGCCATGCTCCTGATGAGGCGGTGGATGTTCTCCTGAGGGATCTCCTCCCAGACCTGGACTAAAGCATCCGCCAACTCCTGGACAGTCTGTGGTGCAACTTGGCGTTGGTGGATGGAGCGAGACATGATGTCCCAGATGTGCTCAGCTGGATTCAGGTCTGAGGAACGGGCAGGCCGGTCCATAACATCAATGCCTTTGTGTTGCAGGAACTTTACCATTACTGACCCACTGCCAAACTGGTCATGCTGGAAGATGTTGCAGGCAGCAGAACGTTCTCCACGGCGTCTCCAGACTCTGTCATGTCTGTCACATGTACTCAGTGTGAACCTGCTTTAATCTGTGAAGAGCTCAGGGCGCCAATGGAGAATTTGCCAATCTTGGTGTTCTCTGGCAAATGCCAAACGTCCTGCACGGTGTTGGGCTGGAAGCACAACCCCCACCTGTGGACGTCGGGCCCTCATACCACCCTCATGGAGTCTGTTTCTGAATGTTGGAGCAGACACATGCACATTTGTGGCCTGGAGCTCATCTTGCAGGGCTCTGGCAGTGCTCCTCCTGTTCCTCCTTGCACAAAGAAGGAGGTAGCGGTCCTGCTGCTGGGTTGTTGCCCCCCCACGGCCTCCTCCACATCTCCTGATGTACTAGCCTGTCTCCTTTGATGTGCCATCCTGGATGAGCTGCACTACCTGAGCCACTTGTGTGGGTTGTAGACTCCGTCTCATGCTACCACTAGAGTGAAAGCACCGCCAGCATTCAAAAGTGACCAAAACATCAGCCAGAAAGCATCGGAACTGAGAAGTGGTCTGTGGTCACCACCTGCAGAACCACTCCTTTATTGGTGTGTCTTGCCAGTTGCGTGTAATTTCCACCTGTTGTATATTCCATTTGCACAACAGCATGTGGAACTAATTGTCAATCAGTGTTGCTTCCTAATTGGACAGTTCCATTTCACAGAAGTGTGGTTGACTTGGAATTACATTGTATTGTGTAAGTGTTCCATTTATTTTTTGAGAGCAGTGTGAAACGTCTTTATCTTCTTCTTGTTATCAAACAGTATGTTTTTTTTCTTTTTTTGTACTTAAGCTGAAAATTTGATCATTTCTAAGACTCCAAACATGCAGAAATACCTTCACATTTACCCACAACAGATGGTCCAATATGACTAAACCTAAAACCAACAAAATGTTTTTGTATCTTTTGAATATTCAGGACTAATTTGCATTTGTTGATCATCACATCACCTCATCTCCATGCTGGATCCAACTTCTTCTAAAAGCAGTTGTTTACCGAGTCTGAAAAGTGGTAAAGTTTCTATTTATTCCCAAACCTTCTTTTTAAAAAGAATCTTTCTAGAAAGAAAAATTAAACTTCTTTCTTTACCAATCTGGTCATTGCAATTCCTCCTGGGTTGCAGTGCCTTCACACTGCCTGTTTCATATGCAACAGGTTGTGCCAAAGCCTGTTAAAATGGCTTGAAGGCCACCTCCATCCATCTGACTTGTTTTCTTTCCTGAGAGATGGAAGACAGGTATAGAAATAAGGATGTAAAGGAGAACCAAAGGACATGGAAATGAGACAAAATCCCAGTTTTTATTGAATAAGTAAGACACTTTGATCTGTTCTCAGCAGGCTTGCATACAAGTATGAAGGATTGATGTATGTGTACAAAGCACTCTGGGGGGTAAGGGGGTGGGGGTGGAGGGTTCTCTGGATGCAAATCAAGTATGCTTCCTGCTTCTGCCATCAGCTGTGAGAGGAGAATGGAAGAAACACACCAGTGTAAGAGGAGGCAGCAGAAACTGGGCTCAGAAGTGACTTCTTTTTTAAATAAACTCAACTTTCATGAAGAAAAAGAAGTTTGCTTTGTTTCTGAACTTTGTGTACAAACCAACCTGCATCTAAAAGTCAGCGCCATGCCATCCACAGGCTCGCACACACCCGTCCTTGCATCTGCAAATCTAAGGTTCAAGTGAAAGCTGATTTGTTCAGGTGCAACAAAGTTTTCTGGAAATAGTTTCTGCAGGAGATCAGACGGAAAACCAACATTCAACCACTAAAAACTCCACGTGCACCAAAAGAAACCCAGCAAAACTGGGAGGCCTCCATTTTCTATTCTATTCTATTCTATTCTACAGTCATTTAGCAGACACTTTTATCCAAAGCGACTTACACATGAGTGAGAACAACACAAGCACAAAATCAAACAGTAGAGGACATCGTAGGAAAATGCTAGTGGACTGTCCACTTGGACGCAGGTCCTTGCATGAAGTGCTACAGGCTTTTTTTGTTTACTCCCTTCCCACCATATGATATCACCTATGTTACAATACAAAGAATTAATATCATAAAGTTTGTTGCAAAGAATTGGGCTAAGTTCTCCAACTTTCCAATAAATACAGCTATACTAAGTGTTGAAGTTCTCCTTGAAGAGCTGAGTCTTCAGCTTGCTCTTAAAAGTAGACAGGGACTCTGCAGAGCGGACAGAGTTTGGGAGATCATTCCACCATCGTGGCACAACAGAGGAAAAGAGTCTGGCTGGTGATTTAGTCCCACGTTGTGGTGGTAACACGAGGCATTTTTCACTGGTGTAACATAGCTGTCGAGAGGGAGTGTAGGTCTGGATTAGGGAGTGAAGGTAGACGGGAGCCGTTTGAGTTATTGTTTTGTAAACCAGAAGCAAAGCTTTAAATTTGATGTGTGCTGCGACCGAAGCCAGTGAAGAGCGATTAGCAGCGGAGTGACATGAGCTCGTTTGGGTTGGTTGAAAACCAGACGTGCTGCAGCATTCTGGATCATCTGCAGAGGTTTAACAGAGCATGCAGGCAGACCTGCCAGTAGAGAACTGCACTGAGATGACCAGAGCCTGAACAAGAAGCTGAGTCGTATGTTCTGTCAGGTACGTCTGATTCTCTTGATGTTGTAGAGAGCATATCGACAGGTATGGGCAACCCAGGCAACATGGACCTCAAAGGGTCTTTATCCTGCATTTACAGGAAAACTGCAGGAGCTGCTCATTTACATGTTCTTCACATGTGGATAATACACATATGTTCCACAGTGATGTGTGGTTGACATTTGCATGTACATGTGGAGAACATGTGGAGAACATGTGGAAATGTGAATCATGCTGTTCACATGTGTTTTATCTAAAAGGGATAAACTAAACACCAGCATGTATTAGTTTCCCTGTAGGCCATCACCTCCAATCTTAACTCAGTGCCAACCGCTTGTCTTAAACCAAACTGTTCAACCCTCAAATTTCACTTTGGACCCACTAAGTTCAGGTTTTTTTTTATTTTAAATTCAGCTTAATTCATCTGCGATGGACTGGCGAGCTGTCCAGGGTGTACCCTGCCTGTCACACCAGGCTCCAGCTTAGAAAATGAATGAATGAATGAATGAATGAGCTTAATTCGTATTGAGACAATCCATGACGAAACCTCTCAGGACACTTTGGGAAGATGCATTCCAGTTTGTTGTTGTCCAGTTTTCATGAAGTTAAAACAAATTCAGTGTCTGATCTATAATATCTGTAATAACTGTGTTATTATATATACATATAAGTCGTTAACAAAACTAAAGAAGCATCGCCGCTGTCAGAGTTTGGTTCCAACCATCACAGAAACGAGCCTGCACACATACACAGTTGGCCATAAAGGTGTGTTGAACTGTGAAATGCACAAACACTCACTATCCATCACTGTGCTCTTTGGGAATGCACACACACATCCACTCGCCATCCATCAATGTGCTGTTTGAGCTTGTTCAGTAGATGGTAAAATGTCAGCCTATAAATAGAAAGACATGGGTGACAGAACAGAGCACCAACACAATTACACTTCCATCCCTTTCTCCGTGTTCCTCTTCATTTATTTGATATGGAGTATATATAGAGTCGGACCGAAGTCGCATGTTGGAACGGAGAAGGCTTTTTTCCTCAGGCTGTGTGAAAGAGAATAAGCTCTCCATGCATAAAATAAACACAATGTACTTCATGCCTGAGAGTCATGAAAGGTACAGAAATCTGTTTGAAGATTTGTCTTTCTGGTTTCTCAACTCACATAGAGATTTCATTTCTCACAGTTTCCCTTCATTTCAGGGCTGAATATGTTGCCGAAGTGTTTACTTCCACGGATATGACCAGAGCTCTGACTCACCAAACATCTCGCTCTGCTGTTAAAACCTTCCCAGAAAATCCATCTTATTTAAATTGTTTTTAGTAGCAAAGCTTCCTGCGGCTCCCGCTTTACTCCTGCAGAACCGGACCCTTCTATAGACTACCGTCTTCACTTGTCGGTCTGCTCGTTGGACAAAGCCGTGACATTGACGGCCATCATTTGATCTTCTGGCTTACAGAAACTGAAGGTTGTCATCTTCCAGTTCATCCAGTGTTCCCAGCAAGACAGAAAAGAAAAATAAATGTTTCCATCTTCCTTTGCCAGTCTGCGTTTTCTCTTTGTCCAGTATGAGTAAAGGTTTGTTAGTTCTGTTTGCACTGAAGGATGCAGGCCAGTGGTGGAACCGGAACACTTTGCATCAGGTGTAAACTTCAGTCCAGGATGGAAAAATCCACTTTTTAATAATAACAACAATAAAAAAATAAGAGTTTTTTTTTAACTTAATTTGAATCATCTCTAGATGTACTGGAGAGCAATGGGCTGCCATTCCTTCCAGTAAAACCAGTAAAACCAGTACATGGCCTTGGAATGATTTCATGTGGCCCACATGTGGAAAAAAAAAAGTGAATCGCATGTAATTTGCATGTTTTTCCATCATGTTTCCACATTCTTCACATGGACATGTTCTGTTTTCACACATACATGTAGTTTTCCACTAGGTGATGGATCACACCCAGGTGGAGTTGGGACAGGTTTTGGGACTTGCTCAGAGGCCCACACTGGTTTGTGTCTCTTGGGATGCCAGGAACTTCCAGACTGAAGCCCACCTGGCCGAGGAAGAGGGTCTAAGTCTGGCCAGGTGTCAGTAATCCTACGTTGCGCACGAGGTGGATCACAGAGGAACTGACGCAAACATGGAAACGTTGCCCATAGCCTCACAATCTCACCACAGTAGATTAACAAAGTAATCTTAGTTTAGCACTGACTGGCAACGCAGGAAGATTTACTTCAAACTGAAATCACCTGCAAAGACCTGGGAGGTCGTTTTGTTGTTAATCTAAAAGGTAACAGTGAAAGGACAGATGATGGTTGCTTCTGTACTGTAAAATTAACCTCATTTCCAACTGGGAGTCACTCTACATTCTCTACATCTCTCGTCTTTAACTGGTTACGGCAAACAGCTTCATCATCTGCCCTGCTGGGTGGAAGAAGCAAGTCAGCCGGCATGAAACTGAACTGTTCCAGACAACTCATTGTGCTACCAAAG
The DNA here is from genome assembly GCF_933228915.1 of Telmatherina bonti. NCBI lineage: Eukaryota > Metazoa > Chordata > Actinopteri > Atheriniformes > Telmatherinidae > Telmatherina > Telmatherina bonti. The sequence goes on along the minus strand of NC_136627.1, from coordinate 35,680,547 downwards.
GAGGATCTTTTCCTGAAACTGCAGCTCTAATAGCAGACATATGACTTCCATGCACCGTTTGGACCTGCTTTGCTGTATGGGTCTGCATCTGCATGAGGTCTTTAATTCCACACAGAAAACAGAGGAAATTTAAGCAGAAATTCAGCTTGTATACACTAGTTAAGATATATTTTATAGACTGTGTGTTTGTTGCGATTCCAGGATACAACTGTCTTAACAAGACAGAAACCCATAAATAACGTCTTTTTTAGAACATGTTTACTTTGATATCTGCTCCGTAAATACAGTTTTCCACTGTAAAAAGAAGACTTTGGGAACTCGACAGCCCTTGTAACCGGGTATGTTGCTTGACCTGGCATTTCTACACATGGATGGACAGAGAACAGATGAGTCATGACTGACTCATTTCTTGAGTTTCTGCATCAGGTCACAGCTCCTCCTCCTCCTCTTCATCCTCCTCCTCCTCTGTTTGCTGCTGCTCACTTAAACACGAATTACCATCTAATTTAAATGTCCCGTCCAAATAGTTTCCAGATAAACGCGATGAGTGACGAGTTACAGTCGGATCAGGGCTGCTGAGGCGTCTTCTGAAGAAAGGTCAAACGCAGCTGCCTCGGAGAATCTCAAGGTGCAGCTGAGGTTTGGTTTTCTGATGCTGACAGACGCAGGAAGCAGAATTCTGGAGAGTTTCCATGTGTGTGCATCATGTTAGACACATTCTATTCTTATGAACTGGAGCGTAGTGTGACGTCAGACATCTGGAACCGACACTGGACCACTTCGGCTGGTGTGCTGCAGGTTTAGATGTTTCCCTGCTGCAATGCTCCAGACTGAAATGATTGGCTCTTTAAGAGGCCGCCGCAGAACTTGACAACAAGCTGTTGGACAATCACTCCATTTCAATCAGGAGTGTTGCAGCCGGGAAACATCTAAAACCCTCAGAACACCGGCCGAAGAGGTCCAGAGTTTTGTTCCAAACAGCTTCTTTCATCATGGTAAGATTTCTAAATTGAATTCTCATGTGTTCAGTGTTGAATTAAAGATGATTCTCCATGGTTCTGTATCCACACATCAGCACCACCGTTTCAGCCTTTTCACTTTGAACCTGACCGCTTTCAAGTCCTCCAGAATTCTGCTGCGATATGGAGCTGTGTGGGTTAACACTGAGACATCCTTCCCCTGGATATCAGCAGCTAAAATCCATATATTGTGGTATTTTGCTGGTAATTTGAGTTTAAAGCTGGGGTAGGTAATGTTGCTGAGAGACATGTTCCTCTGGGTGAAGTGGTTCCTCGTCCTGATAGTAGTCTATGCATTCTGTAATCATGAACAATCAGAAATATAGTTAGACCCCTCAGTTTACTGTAAATCTGTAAAACCTCGGACCAATCCAAACATTCAGACCCAAATAGAGTTGTTTATTTCTTATAAAAAAGCCTTGGATCACACAAGGAGCAATGTTGTTCGCTCCCCAACATTACCTTCCCCAGCTTTAAGCCACAGATTATTCTATAAAAATGGAACCAGGAGTAGTTTTACCTTCAGCTTTAGGCATCATAAAAGTGAATTTCCAAACACGTTCAGTTTTCAGTATCGCTGTTGGATCGATATAACCAGTGGCATAGTGGTCCTTCAGCAAGTGGGAATACTCTCAATTTTTCACACTTAACAGAAAAACATAGCTGAGAAAAAGGCTGGTGCAGAAGAAGTGACTGTACTGATTCATCAGTATATCTGCTCTTTCCCATAATTTCTGCTCTTTGTTTCTGGGAGGAGGAGTTATGAAATGACTAAACCAGTACTGGGACACAGACTGGCGAGAGACAGGCTCATAGACATATATCTGTATTATGTCTATGTTCGGGTTAAGGTTAACACAGCTGATGTCTAACTGCACCAGTGTAGCATACTGGTCACTGTAGCTGAGGTTCTGGGTGGCGTAGGTACATGTGTAGGGACGTTTGGAACTGTGTGTAAGTGTGTATACTCTGTATACCAGCGTATACCCTGGACTACACCACTGGTATCACTGATACTGATACTGGCCTGAGTTTTATTTGGAATCAGGTCAGACAGAACATCAGTACGATTAAATGAGCCATATCACACCTGCTTCAGTCACCTTCACCTGTTACCTGTGAACTTAGAGGACATTTTAGAGTCTAGATCCTTTCATGATCTAGACGAGTCTCACATGATCAACTTCCTCCTCGTATCCGCTCCTCGGCTTGACGCACCAACCTGGAGTTCGACTTCGGAAGGTTCTTGTATTCCCAAAAACCTGTTTCAAGACTCGAGCAGATCCCTCGAAGCAACGGCACCACGGTTGTGCAACGCTCTTCATCTTTCCCTTCGCTGCTGAGACACGGTTTAGTTTTAAAAAGCAGCTGAAGGCTCGGCTGCTTAGTTCCATAACTGTTTTATTTACTTATTGTTATTATCAAGGTTCCTTTTGTCTTCAGTATTTCAACTATTCTTTCTGCATTTTATCCAATTTCATTGCATTGTTTGTGACAATGCATTGCATTCTACGTGAAAGGTGCAACATAAATTAATGTAATAATATTGTTATTATTAAAGGAGCTGTTTTTAGTGTAAAAATGTGAGAATTTATTCAGGCATTCTACATCTTCAGAAAATCAGAGTTTAGGGAAGAGATAGTGGAGCTTCCTGCAGGATGAGGCAGTTATCAGAGTGGGATGATCCCCAGACAAACACAAAAAAAAGGAAAATGTGCACGACTTCATAAAATAAAGAGGTTGAAGCTGACTTGGTCCCCAGATGCTTGTAGTTTTGACACTGCAGGTTTGAGTCTGCCAGATAGGATTTGTTGTACTTTACTCTTCCCTCTGCCAACATTGTTCCAGATATTTCTGCTTGAACTACGAGATGAGACAGTTAGTTCACTGGGAATATTCTGCTAAACTCTGATGTGCCTGAAAAGTGTGAATTTTGGGGGAGTAGTAGGGTTTCTCTCTCTCTGAAAAATGCAACAGCGCCCATCTTTAACATCCAACGGTGTTAAAGATGGATGTTTAACAGGCTTTGCCTGCCCGGGCTCTGTGCGCGGTGGGCTTGCCGGGCCCTGGGGGCCTTGGCTTCCTCCCCTACACCTCGGGTCGTGGTCGTGCTCCCCTACAAGCTGATCTTTGATTGCATGATCACAGGTTGAACACTCACACGTGCACGCCCACACAGCGCTCATCTTCCCATCTGCTGCCTACTAAATGTTGCTGATGACTCTGTAGGTATGTTTAATAACGGTTGCTATTGTAATTGTTATTTTATTAATTCATTTACTTTTTTTACTTTTATCTTTCTTTTTTTTTTGTCTGTTTTTGAATATTGTCACTATCCTACTTATGTCTTGTTGTATTTTTTCAGTACTTTATATTGCTTTGCAAATACTGTAACTTTAGCAGCTTAGACACGCCTTTCTTTTCTGTCTCTCTTTTTCCTCCTTTCATTTCCTCTTTTTTTTTTTTTTTTCTCCTCTTTCCCTGCCAGGTCCAGCTCGGCCATATCAAGACTGACGATGATTGCAAAATGATAAAAGGAAAATAAATAAATAAAATAAAATAATTATCATAATAAAAATATTCAGATTATCAAGGGCAGCTATTTACATGAGATGTCTCCCCTGACAGAGCAAATCTGTCTGGCAAAAATATGGCGCGCAGATTGCTGTTCTGTATGCTGAGATGCTGGACAGGACAGGTTAGAAAAAAGAAGAAAAAAAAATTTAAAAAAAACATCCAACGGTGTGAATATTCATCCTGCTCAGTTTAAATGTCGACATTTCCATCATTGATCTGTGTTTTCTTAATGCAGGGGCTTTGCTGCCCCCTCACTGAGCTGCCTGCACCCCTCTGCTGCAACTCCACATCTTTTTCCTTGTTTTGTCCACTTTGAGCTGCCGGAACATTTATCTGGACCTTTTCAGAGGATTTCTGTAGATTAATTCACCTCTCAGCTTCTTCCTGCTCACAGAGAGTAGGTTGCTGTGTGTGTGTGTGTGTGTGTGTGTGTTTGTGTGTGTGTGATTATAATACATAAAGAAAAACAGGAAGTTGTGCAAACATGTTAAATTGAGTAAAAGTCAGCTGACCTTCCTGGTTTCACTGGTCAACGTGACGGGATGGGAGATGGAGGACGATTAGTTCCCATTTTACCAAATTATTTTTTTTTTTTTTTTTGGTGGCCATTCGTGTCATCATTTCGAAGCAATCTTCATCACACCGAGGTGTTCGGTACGTAGCCCTGATGTGACTCGCACGCGCAGTGCAAAACAAGACGCAGCACGCTGTGTTTACGAAGGTAAATACAGATGTGCTGTGTAGTGTGTGTGTGTGTATGTGTGTGTGTGTATCAGTGTTGGAGTTGTTTTGCATTTAGAAACCAACAGCTTTGTGATCCAACGTGGTTATGTCTGTAGTTTAGGTTCGGTCTTACAGTGTGAGTCACATGATGGGAAAAAGATCTGAACGGAGCCAGAGCTGTTGGTCATCCTCACCAGTCGGTCCATCAGCCCAACATCTGCTTTTATCCATTCACCCAGCAGCTGGTTGTGGTATCCTCCTTTCACGCTCATGTGTCCGTATATCACCAGACATGGTACATGTTGACCACTGAGGATATTTACCAGAAATGGTCCAGATTCTTCTGAGACTGGGAGAAATATCCCCTACAGATATGTCAGGATTCTTGCTCTGTTCAGTATCTTGACCTCAGATACTTCCAGACATGACCGCAGGTCACATTCGGAGCTCACATATGACAAAAGTCAGACACACCTTGTGTCAGGACACAATATATGTCCTCATGCAGTATCTTATGTCCGTATATCACCAGATAAGAAACATGTCTGAATATGACATGAGGGAAATGGTCCGGATTCTTCCCATATTTAGGGACATATCCCCGACAGATTTTCATGGATTCTTGCCCTTTTCACGCAGTGTCAGGTTTATTGTGTTTGTCTGGTTTAGCACCACTTATCTGGTATAAACCATGATTCTCCCTTACCTCAGCAACTCCAGTCTCCTCTACCAGATCTCCCAGCATGCAGCGAAGCGTCTACAGCTGGTCTAAAACAAGGAGCATCTGGTTGCATGTAAATCTACCAGCTACTGACCTCCACTGGCTTCTCAAAGCTGCTTCCATCTAATTTAAGTCACAAATTCTGCAGATTTTTGGGTCTGCAGCCACAAGTTTAAAGACATCTAAGTCTTCTCCCAGAAGGTCGATGCTGTCGCTAAGCACAAGTTTAACTTAATACTCTTCTTATATCTGGTGCCTTGGTGGTGAAATGAGCAGCGACACCGTCAGAGTTGAAGCAGCATCTTCAAGGCTCATGTCTTCGGAGGAAAGGCCTTCTCCTATCACAACACAGTCTGACTTTGATTTATACTGATGACAATGTGTAAGTCTGGCTGCACAAACTCAGCCGCATGACGACCAGATGTGGTGCAGATCAGGCAGGCTTGCGATGTCAGGACCACCTTTTGGTCTACAAAACACCTGCCAGGGCCATAACGAAGCAAAAAGAGCCAGGAGTAGCCTGGACTTGGCCCAAACATGTTGCTAAATGCTGCAGCATCTTTAAAAGTTGATCTCTGCGGTGGCATAGATCCGTCTGTGGTCCAAGTACCAGGAACTGGTAAAGGAATGTTGGAGGAAAGGTTGGAAAGCCCGGCGAAGCCCGTACTGGTAGGGTGTAGACCACCAGATATCTTGGCTTTTAACCCAGTGTGAGTCTGCTTCTGGTCAGTGTGCTATAGTTAATATTTATTCATTTTGTTTTATTTATTTTTTTATTCCTTATATTATCTATTGTTTTATTGTGCTATTTATTTATCTCGTAGTTTTTAGCTAATTTACAGCAATTTGTCCCAATTTTGGTTGTTTTAAAGGGCTTTATTAAAAAAAGTTGAGTTGAGTTGAGATATCCTCTGATCAGTGGGAAATGTGAGTCTGAATCAGGTGCGTTGGAGCAGGGGAACTTTTAATATGCAGGGCTGCCTGGATGTGGGGGGGTGATCAACCCTGACTGGGTCGTCTGAGGGGGGTCTGTGATGTGAAACCCAAACCAAGGGCTAATCTCAGAAAACGTTGCAGATGATGCGTTGCGGAGATGTAAACCACTGCCTGCTAGGTTGAGTTGATCCTGTAACGACTCAAGCTTTGAGAAAGTCTCGCCAGCTGACTTCCTGATATGTGCAACTATCTGCTGCTTCACGCCATGATGAGGCAGATGAAGGCGGTTGGGAAGCCCTGGCGTGTTTGTGCTCCTGGAGCTGTGCGTTATGGTATGTTGAAAGCATCACTGAAGCATGTTTGGTGGAAACAAACAAACAAACAGACCACCAGCTGTTTCACTCGGCCCTGGCCTGGACACCTTGTCCCTGTCGTCTTCATCAGACATATTGACAGCATCCTGGTGAATGAAGCTAAAATGAACTGATGTGTCGTCGCCATCTTAGCTCCCTGCTTTGAAATGATGGACTTTAACTCTCTTTCTGAACCCAACAAAACGTTTACAAGCCATTTTCTTCATTTCTTTTTATTATAAAATCCTTGAATTGCACCTTTTTTATGAAACCCTGAAGTAACCTTGGTAAGCTTAATGATTTGCACAACCAAAACCAAAGAAAACGAGGCATTTTCCAGTGATGAAGAGCATGTTGCCTAACACGCTGAAGTGCAGAGCTAGCTAATTTGACTAGAACTCCATGTTAACTGCAGCTTATGAGGCTGATCTGACAGCTTGCAAATCAGCCATAATAACCTGACAACGAAGCCTTTATGATGGCATAATTGTTTATTTATTTACAAAGTAAGGCAGCAGATTTGCTGTATTCAGCACACAGAATACAGGGAAACAATAAAACATTAAAATGATATATTTAAGGCAGTCATTCTGATGCAGCTGAAGTTCCAGGGAAGCAGCAATAATATAAAGAGAAACAGGTTCATTCAGATACAGCGAGCATTTCTAAGATTTTGTCTTGTATGATTAGAGAAGATTGCAGATTGATGCCAAAGTGCTGTGTAATACATGTACAGGAGAAATGAAAGCAAATAAAGATAAAATAGAAAAATCCTCATCTCAAACATTGTGGAACAGTTTTCACTTTGTAATACGAACCAAACACTTCCCGTCAGATAAGTTTCCAGTTGAAAAGGCAGCCTGCGTCCTGCTGCTGTTGCTGTCTGGACCCATGAAAGATGGAGCCTGCTGGGAGCGTGTACTTACATGCCCTTTACGTGACAGAAAAACGCCGGAGACAGAAGTCAGAGCAGTAAAGATGGCTCCAGCGTTGGTGTCGGCTATCTCCGTCTGCGTTCTCTGTGTTGCACTGACAGCAGAAGCTTAAAGCTTTTCTTAGAAAAGCTTTCGAACATAAAGCCTCTGCCTTGAATTTCAGCCCCTGCTGTGAAATCCGGGGTCCACGGTGAGGCTGAACTCCTTCGCCTCGGCTGCGCTACAGTCTGCAGGTGCTGCGAAGCAGAGTGGTTTAACACCACACTGCCCTTCAGAAGTTCCGTTAGTCTGGCTGAAGTGGCTTCTCTGCCGTCATGTTGATCCCTGTTGCACCGACTCGAGCTAAATCAGGAGGAAGATTTTAACCCCGTCTCATGCAGAAGTCCAGTATTCATCACATAGTTTCGGTTTGGAAAAGAGAAAGTCACAGTAAATCAGGCAGTGTGTACATTTTCCCCATGCATTGTTTAGAAACGGGGAGAATGAAAGTTTTTTTAAGGTTTTTTTTTTCACAGAGGTGGGTTAGATTGTGGATATAAACAAAGTTGCTTCATCAGATTTTCCCTCCGTTTCTCTGCATGCACAAGCTGGAAACACTTACTGTGTGATTCCTTCTGACTACGTCATGGGACTGAAACATTTACAGGGAATGCATTTAGCATGTTTAATCCGGCCTGAACCTGGCAGCTTCATGGATTGGGTTCAGATAGAACTTTATAGAAGATATTTAGCACAAACAACACTTTTGCCCATCAGCACATTTTCCGATTCATTACGATGGCATCCTTTACCTGCAGAGCACATCTAGACACAGAACTGTGGCATCAGGATACTTCAAGGATACCAGGCTGAAAATAAACTTTCATATTGGATTGGATGGAAATGAGAGCAGGTTGTACATAAATCTGCGAGAGACAAACAGGCTGCCAGGAAGTTGGGTCTCAGGCTGCATCCAGCTTTTCAGGACGTCTTCATCTGGGAAAGGAGATGGTTTCACCAGAGGATTTGCAACTGAGCGCCGTAGAGCCAAACAGAGTGCATCATGGGCTACACTTATACCTCTGGAAGAGCTCGCTCCCAGCCAAACTAGGCCCTGTAGCTCTGGCAGTGCAGGTAAAGCAATGTGTTGACTCAAATCATCTGTCTGGATCCAGGATCCTTCTCCCAAAGTCCCAGCAGATGTCGACATCTGTGGCATTTCTTTAGTTCCAAAAGGGGAGCACTTGAAAAATCTAAGAGGCACCACGCTTTTTATTTTAACAGTGGCCAAGAATGCACATAAAAAAAAGCACAAATGTGTACAAAGATTGTCTAGAGTGACAGACATCACACTCTTATGAAAAGGCCAATGTTCATTTGGTTCTGTCCCTTTTTTTATCCAACGTCTTCACCAACGGTCGTTGTTTCTGTACAGGTAACGTTGGTTCCTGACTGACTTCAGATGAACGTTATGTTCACCAGTTTGCTAAAAAGAAAAGCCACTTGGTGCCATAGCTTCACTTGCTGGAGCTTTATGAAGGAAGTGAGAGCGTCGGGTTGCAAGGACATACACGAACTGACCGGCACGTAAACACATGGCTGGAAATCAACACCGTGTGTAACATCATGCTTTAATCCATATGAAATCCCACCTCTAGATCTGTACATAGTGATTTTTCCATTTCTTCAATCTGAAAATGACAAGTTTCCACTTATTGCCTCTTTAAATGATGATTGCTTCAGAGCTTGTGATGCTGCTTCACAGTTGTTGTCTTACAAACTTAAAATGCTTCAAACAATAAAACAGTGCTGATATAATGAGGATTATACAGTCACCTTGCACACATTCAGCTCCCCAGAGACCCCACAAGATGACACCTCCTCCTCCTCCTGATGCAAAATGAGACAACAAATAATGCAACCGAAAGGTCCTAAACTCAAAATCACCTAAAAAATAGCTTTATACAGCATGTAAAAGAGAAAAAAGGATGAAAAGCTAAACGAAGTGAAGTCTACATGAAAACAGGTGACAAGTAGACATGAGATGAAGAGGAGAGCAGCAGCAGGAAGGAAGAGGAAAAGAAAGCTCTGGGAGAGCCGAGTGTTTGTCATCCTTCTGCGAATCATGTTGCAGCAGAAAACAAGGCCATCATCTGCGCAGTGATGTGACAGCTGGCGGATGTTTGGCTGCACTTCCAACACTTTGTCTGCCATTACAAAAAAAGTAAAACCATCTTAAGAGTCTCGGCCCATCACTGAAAAGAGGATGTGAAGAAAGCTGAGCCATGCATCTTTACCTGGCATTTGGTCATGTTTAAAAGATGAGGAACTTCCCACTTTGATAAGAAAGAAAACTTAATTAGAACTTAATAAATAATAATAATAAAAGGATTTTATTTAAAACTGTGAAATATAGCAGAGATTTGCACAGAAAGATGAGAATTACTGATTTGCACCACCTTCAAACCAACCAAGCATACTGTTTAACTTTGTAGGCAATCTAATCGTTTGCAAGCTATTCTTTTATTCTGCCCTTGTTGGTGAAACTTCAGGTTTCTTCCAAAATGTCCTTGTAATATTCAAATAAAAGGACTTTTATTAATTCTGTGCAGAAATAAAGTAGAAAGGACACAGCAGAAAAGGGGATTGGCACTGTTGGCGCCAACAATCAGAGTTAAAGGTGGATTTAGTCAACTTAAAAAGGGAATCTTGTCACCACAAGGGGGCAGAGTTTTACCAAATAGGTTGTATGTATTCAATTCTATGCAAGATTAAGTTATTTTCTGGCCAGCCTGTCAGGTAAAAACATGAAAGCATGTCAGCATCACCTTTCTTTGTTTATTATTTTGCTGTCATCTTTCTATTTGATCTGAAATGTTATCAGCGCGATGAATTCCTAAAACTGTGACAAGCACATGCCTATTTTAACCGTGAGGTAGTGATGGGCAAATGATCCTGATGTTTTGGAGCTAGTGTCCTTCCTGAAGTGGAAACCAGACGTCGGTTCACCATCATGTGACCAGTGATGTTTAAGAGCCCACTTATGCCTTTAAATGGTGGATATGGTGCGTTTTCATTACACCTAGAATTGCACAAAAACTAAATATTGCAACAAAAAAAAAACACTAATGGAAACTTATATTTCGAAAAAAGGTTGAAATGTCGCTAAAAAGTTTTTACGGTCTCATGGAGTGGCAAAAGTGTAATGGGGGCTGCATGGTGGCATAGTGGCCTCACAGCAAGAAGGTTGCTGGTCTGATCCTCAGCCGGGGGCGTGGCTTGAACAGTGGCCTTTCTGTGTGGAGTTTGCATGTTCTCCCCGTGTATGCGTGGGTTCTCTCCGGGTACTCCAGCTTCCTTCCACAGACCAAAGACATGCATATTAGGTTAATTGGTTACTTTAAGTTGCCCCTTGGAATGAGTATGAGCATGAGTGGTTGTTTGTGTCTGTGTGGCCTTGTGATGGCCTGGCAAGCTGTCCAGGGTGTACCCTGCCCCTCGCCCAAAGGCTGCTGGGACAGGCTCCAGCTTCCCCGCGACCCTTCAGTGGATTAGGCGGTTTCAGAAAATGAATGAATGAATAAAAGGTTTAAGGGAGACACTTTTTTCCCATTTACGTGTCCCCGGACGTGATGTGGGGGTCATGACGAGTTTATTTCTGGTAAAGATCGTGCAGTGTGGAACAAACAGTGAATTGCAGTTTTAGAAAAAAAATAAATAAAAAATGAGCAAGAAAAGCTTAAAAAATTCAAAGGAAATTCTCGCAGCAAGTAAAAAAAAACCAAAATAACGCTACCTTGCATAAGCCGCAATTTTTGTAAAATCTCATGAGAGGAACAAGATTTCATGAGACGGCGGCGAATGTGCTGAACACTGGTCAATAGAAACAGCAGCAAATCACAACTGTTGTCGAAACTTACAAATATAGATTTTATTTTGCAAAAAAATGTAATGGAAATGCAGCTAGAGACATTTCCATGCGGCCCTTGTATAGTTTATGACAGTGTTTCCCAGTCCAGGTGCTAGGGCTGCCCTGCATGTTTTAGACATGTTACTTCTCCAAAACACCTGGGTCAGTTTACTGAACTCTCTCATCAAGTTATTTGCAGTCTGTTAATGAGCCTTTATTTCTTTCAGGCGTGTTAAGGTGGGGTTGCCTGTAAAACCTGCAGGGCAGGAGGTTCTGAGGACCTGGATGGGGAAACACTGTCATTTTCATTGATTCATAAGAACTGGAGTTAGAGACCCCTGCTGTCGGGAGATATCTTTTCATATCTTCTACACTCTAGCTGTAGAAACAAAGATCTTTAGTGGTAAATAATATATAAATCTGTGATAAACTGGAAGATTAACATCACATGCAAAGAAAATTGTCTGGAGAAGATTCAGCGAGTAGAAAACTGCTCTGGAGAGTAAAATAGAGCCACTTTGAAGAGATTATAAAGTACTTTAAAGTTTTTTTTCATGGATCAGAGCTGTTCCAGCTGTAACCAGATTAAAAAATCATTTCATATTTTTCCAGTTTTCATGACAAATCTTTTATTCCACCAGTTTATTCCTACAAAGAGAGAAATGTAGTGAACTGTTGACCCCAGATCAGCTTCGCATGGCGGTCAGAAAGACAAGTCATCCAGTCAACTGTGGTATAACCGTCACCTTCGATCCCTGTAACCCCCCCCCCAAGGAGTTCTATTGAGCGACTATTGGTCCTCTGGACATCCTGTGGATATCATCCGCATGGTCAAACCTCCGATCAGGAGATTAAAGCTGCTGAGTGTTTAATCGTTGCCCTTTTCCCCTGCAGAAGCAGGTCCCAGCGGAGACGAGAAGCATGATGAGCATTACTGTGTCTCAGCACTCGACCCTCATGTCCTGAGATACAGTGAGTGGTAATCAGCCTAAAGGGCGCCACATGAAGATCGAAACGCTCCATAATAAAATAATAAATCAAAAGCATTTCATTTAAATGTTAACAGCAAAGTACAGGGTGTAAATTATGTCCACAGAGAGACATTTACACACTAAGTGGATTAAAATGTTTTAAATGTCAAAAAATTTCAAGCTTTTACAGAAAAATGGCCTCGAGGTGCAGTTAATGCTGACGCAGAAACGATGCTTTCCTCGTACATAAATACACAAAAACAAACTTTTTAAATCTACGTGTGATGATTATGAAGATGGAAACACTTGCAGACATAAAAAAGTGTCATGTCTGCCAAGAGGGGGGTCAATCTGCTGATCAGGAAGAGAGGAAGGATTTACAGAAAAGCCCATGTGAACATGACAGCGATGCAGATAAGCAAGAGAAACAAATGCTCCGTGGGTTCGATTCCACGGTGGCCTCAGCTGTCATAGCTCATATGGGTTTAACATGCTAGTTCTGACTGGGTTCAGCTGGGACCTAACTTGGAGCCCATTTAGGCCGCCCACATGGACTCTCCATGCCCACCCACACCCCTTATGAAGCTGGAACAACCCATATGGGTTCCACATATGGGGTCCCTGTAACTGAAACCATTAAGAATCTATTCAAGCCCACCCAGCACCCAGATTGTCCATATTTCCCCCTTATGGGCCCCAAAAGGACATGTTGGCTGTGATATGGGTCCTTCATGGGTCCTTCTGCTGAAACCAAGACAACTTGAAACCCTTATGAGCAAAGAAAAGTGAGGTCCCCATGGAAACTGTGGATGAACCCAAGTGGGACTTTTCTCCCAACCAAGCTGAACCCTGATGGGCCCCACAGGGACATGCTGGCTGGGAGGCACGTGGCTTTATTTCAACATCAGCTGCAGGACGTTCTCTCTGTTATACTGATTAAAGATGACTTCCTGTCGATGCTGAAACTGAGTTGTGTGGATAAGCAACATCTTTTCATCACTTTCATTTTCATCTCACTCCATAATTCAGCTGTAAAAGTAGTTTGGGTCAGCCGGATGCACGCAGGGTGGGACATGGTTAATGACACGGCCCAGTGGAAAACACGAAGAGTGGCTGTTTGGTTATTATCATTAATAAAACCCAAAATAACCTCGGCTAACAGAGACTGCAACAGGACTGTAGGAACATGGAGGCAAATGTGAGGTTCATCCCTGGCATTTGGGACCAGAAGCTTCTCCTGCAGCTGTGAGTGTCCCACACTGCACAGGCTGTTGCTGCCGGTGATCTGTGCTGACTATCTGCAGCTGCTGCACCACAGTAAACAGGAGATGTGGACACTACCCACAGGCCTGGTTGTTGGAGGCTGTCAGGGATCTGTCCAAACTAAGCAGCAGATGCAACTCAGGCAGGTTTTTACTTTCACAATATTTTAAAAGGATTCATCTCAGTTACTGAAAAACTGACAGTTGAAGGTTGAAGTCTTCCATTGTGTAACAGTTTCATCTAGCTTCTTCTCTCAGGGTCCAGCTCCATGCCTTTCCCACCTTCATGGGTGCTGATGGGAACCGGATTCCGCAGTTTCATCCATAATGCAGAGGATTCTCAGGAGAACTGCTTCATTTTCCAAGTCTAGAATATAAATAACACAAAGCAAAGAGGACTGAGGGGCAGCCACCATCACCTCGTCCTTCTCTAAAAGTTATTTCCTCTGGGTATCTTCTGAACCCCGTTTCTTCGGGTGATAAGTGGCCGTTACCACCCCCACCGCTGAAAAACACTCCAGTTTCTGCCTGAAGAGCTTTGATTCATTCACATCAACTTTATTTCTCTGGATGAAACATGGGCTCATTAATCTGTCCCTGAACCACCTCCCTGAGACTAATTTTAGAGATTTTCTACACAAATAAACATAAAAAAGGAAAAAGTGGATGGAGCTCAGATTTCGGTCCGTATTGATTTGTCTGATATGAACACGGTGGCTCGGAGTCTATTTTAGCTGCATGGGAGACGAGGATCTGCTGGAAACATTGATTTAATGGAGCTAAATCTCTCGTTCTGGGTTAAACTTCCTCACCTGGAGGACCACGGCAGCTTGTTAGAGCGTCTTTCATGATCCTCACCCAAGACTGGCACAAATTGGTTGATCCTGCTGGGAGTTGGAATCCCACTGCGGAAACACTCAGGGGGGTCTTTGAGAAAACACAAGCAGCTCCATGTTTACAGACAAGACACATGAGCTACATCAGCTTAGTGTGAACCTCTGTGTGCTGCTGCAGATATTTATGGTGTACCACAGGGAACGAAGAGGGAACGAAGAGGATTCAGCTGGTACAGAATTCCCAGTCGTACAACAACTGAGAGAACTGTGCACTGGAACTCATAATGTACCGAGCTGGTGGCCTCTGCAGCCGCGTCCTGCGTACAAGTGTTGCATTTTGATCCTTCACTCTCTTCAAAAGCACAGTTTTCTCCACTTTTCCTTTTAATAAAGCAACTTGGCATCAAAGTCAGTTGATTTTAGGAATCCTGGTTTGAAGTCTGGCAGGAAGCGTCTACAGCAGAGAGGGAAATGAATCAGGTTGCATTCTCACAGAAGCAAACGGACTGAAGGGAAGCCTGCTTGGTATGCAGCTCTTCTGCTTCTGGAGCATGTCTCATCTCTCCTTCAGTTTGCATTTGAGAAAAATGGAGGGAAAAAGGTGGGAAAATGCAGGAAGTGAGGAGCCTGGTCTTGACTAAGAGGCTGTTGGCGCCACAATGTTGATGAAAAGCCCCAGAGTTGATGTAGAGACATGGCCGGCCTGCAGTGGGGGATGACACTAAACACACCCAGAAGCTGCTTTTGCCTCAACAGACCAGATGAACTAAAAAGAAGAAACATGGGACGGGGTTCCGCCATTGCTGCTTTTTGAGTGTAAAAGTGCAGGATGATGTAAAAGACGTCAGCAGAAGATTCCAGTCACCGTTTCCACCGACACGACTCGGCTTGTGTTGCCAGAAAATCTCCGTCTGGAGGTCGATGTCAAAAATCTTTGTGGTTTGATCCACCAGAAACTCTGTTACCATGGAAACGAGAGGCCAGAATGCAGCTCAACAAGCAGCTTACCATCTCAACATTGTGTTGTAAACGGGGCCTTAATAGTCTGAGCTTCGGGACCATCAATGCTTTCTCCAGGTTTCACACCAGTTAAACCAGTATGAAGCTTCTCTATGACAGAGCATTAGGCTGTGATATTTACCTAAAAGCTGTTAAAAGTGATACGCACCAGGGCCTGGATTGGGATTTCCTGTGTGTGATGGATTATACAGTACCAGCTTGGATTAGTTATATAATGGTGATGATTTACGAGCTCGTGCGTCAGCCCTGGCCCAACGTGAACGTCTGATCAGCATCACTCAGGTCCCATTTGGTGACACTGAACTTTGTTGTGACTTTAGAACTGCGGCAGCCTCATTAAATGTCTCAAACAAGAGAAAAACTGAGAGAATATTGAAGGGAAAACAGCCGTTGATGTCAGCTGTTATAAAGTTTAGGAAGATGAAAACAAACTTCAGGGAAAGATGTTGGCTGTGCCACTCCGAGGCAGCCGTGCACATCCCTGCATTAACGCTGCCGCTGAAGGAAAAGCTCTTTTTTCCATGTGTGGGTGGAAACTGCATCCTTCTGCTTCCAAGAGATACACTTCCACTCTGAAAAGGGGAAACATTACAACCTCCAGAGTTAAACTAACTCACAATGTGACAAATGTGCTTTACTTTAAGCGACATGGGCAGAAAGAAATCACGTCGTGTGGAAACTGTTTCGTGTCATTAAATGTCAGATATGGAGAAGCTCTTTGCTTATTCTAACTCTGCTGAGCATTATAATGAAATGACATTTAATTGAAAAATAAAAAGATATGCATGACTTCTGTGATATGCAGGGTTTATTTGAGCTTCCTAGCATTCACTGGCATGTGCTAACAAGGTCAAATTAAATTAAAGAGCCATGTTTTAACGAGCAGTACATGTTTTTAAGCTCTTCCTTCCTCTCTGGATGCCCTCTAAAAGTGTCAGGCTTCTTAAATTGCCACTGGCAAAACCACACACAGCTCTCTGGGGTAAAACTGTCTCAATGTCTTCTATCGTACATAAACACACAAACTGCTACAGGCTCTCATCAAAAAAACACTCTGAGGTAATTTCACTGCAACATCGCCTTGTTGTCTGGTTTGTCAGGTAATGTTCTGACAACATTTAAAGGCACTCAAGTTGAGGAACAAAATAAAAGATTACTTTACATCTTTTATTTCAAAGACAATTGTGAAGATGATGTAAAGCTTCACAACGTACAGCAGTTGAACAGAGGATTGGACTCAGAGTAGCTCAGGCCATCACAGAAACACAACTCCTGTACACCTCATCACTGGAGACACTTTAGAAGGAGCAGTTAACCCATCATTCATTCCACGGTCACGTCATCAGGTCTACTGTCAAGTATAGGCTGGACCGCTTCATCCATCAGAATTGCATTTACTCTAAGTGTGATAGATCTAAAAAGGTGTTGGAAAAATTCAGAGATTTTGCTCAAAGCTGATATGAAGCATCACATAGTTGATGCAGATCATGATGAGAATCTCCCGTCCCACCTCATCATGATGAGAATCTCCGGCTCAACCTCATCACCATGAGAATCTCCGGTTCCACCTCATCACCATGAGAATCTCCTGTTCCACCTCATCATCATGAGAATCTCCCGTTCCACCTCATCACCATGAGAATCTCCGGTTCCACCTCATCATCATGAGAATCTCCCGTTCCACCTCATCACCATGAGAATCTCCGGCTCAACCTCATCACCATGAGAATTTCCCGTTCCACCTCATCACCATGAGAATCTCCCGTTCCACCTCATCACCATGAGAATCTCCCGTTCCACCTCATCATGATGGGAATATCCCGTTCCACCTCATCATGATGAGAATATCCCGTTCCACCTCATCACCATGAGAATCTCCCGTTCCACCTCATCATCATGAGAATCTCCCATTCCACCTCATCACCATGAGAATCTCCCGTTCCACCTCATCACCATGAGAATCTCCCGTTCCACCTCATCACCATGAGAATCTCCCATTCCACCTCATCACCATGAGAATCTCCCGTTCCACCTCATCACCATGAGAATCTCCCGTTCCACCTCATCACCATGAGAATCTCCTGTTCCACCTCATCACCATGAGAATCTCCCGTTCCACCTCATCATCATGAGAATCTCCCATTCCACCTCATCACCATGAGAATCTCCGGTTCCACCTCATCATCATGAGAATTTCCCGTTCCACCTCATCACCATGAGAATCTCCCGTTCCACCTCATCACCATGAGAATCTCCCGTTCCACCTCATCATGATGAGAATCTGCCGTTCCACCTCATCACCATGAGAATCTCCCGTTCCACCTCATCACCATGAGAATCTCCTGTTCCACCCCATCACCATGAGAATCTCCCGTTCCACCTCATCACCATGAGAATCTCCCGTTCCACCTCATCACCATGAGAATCTCCTGTTCCACCTCATCACCATGAGAATCTCCGGTTCCACCTCATCATGATGAGAATCTCCCGTTCCACCTCATCACCATGAGAATCTCCCGTTCCACCTCATCACCATGAGAATCTCCCGTTCCACCTCATCACCATGAGAATCTCCCGTTCCACCTCATCATGATGAGAATCTCCCGTTCCACCTCATCATAATGAGAATCTCCCATTCCACCTCATCACCATGAGAATCTCCCGTTCCACCTCATCATGATGAGAATCTCCTGTTCCACCTCATCATGATGAGAATCTCCCGTTCCACCTCATCATGATGAGAATCTCCCGTTCCACCTCATCACCATGAGAATCTCCCGTTCCACCTCATCACCATGAGAATCTCCCGTTCCACCACATCACCATGAGAATCTCCTGTTCCACCTCATCATGATGAGAATCTCCCGTTCCACCTCACCATGATGAGAATCTCCCGTTCCACCTCATCATGATGAGAATCTCCTGTTCCACCTCATCACCATGAGAATCTCCCGTTCCACCTCATCACCACGGGAATCTCCTTTTCCACCTCATCACCATGAGAATCTCCCGTTCCACCTCATCATGATGAGAATCTCCCGTTCCACCACATCATCATGAGAATCTCCCGTTCCACCTCATCACCATGAGAATCTCCCGTTCCACCTCATCACCATGAGAATCTCCCGTTCCACCTCATCACCATGAGAATCTCCCGTTCCACCTCATCACCATGAGAATCTCCCGTTCCACCTCATCACCATGAGAATCTCCCGTTCCACCTCATCACCATGAGAATCTCCCGTTCCACCTCATCACCATGAGAATCTCCCGTTCCACCTCATCACCATGAGAATCTCCCGTTCCACCTCATCATGATGAGAATCTCCCGTTCCACCTCATCACCATGAGAATCTCCCGTTCCACCTCATCACCATGAGAATTTCCCGTTCCACCTCATCACCATGAAAATCTCCCGTTCCACCTCACCATGATGAGAATCTCCCGTTCCACCTCATCACCATGAGAATCTCCGGCTCAACCTCATCACCATGAGAATCTCCGGTTCCACCTCATCACCATGAGAATCTCCTGTTCCACCTCATCATCATGAGAATCTCCCGTTCCACCTCATCACCATGAGAATCTCCGGTTCCACCTCATCATCATGAGAATCTCCCGTTCCACCTCATCACCATGAGAATCTCCGGCTCAACCTCATCACCATGAGAATTTCCCGTTCCACCTCATCACCATGAGAATCTCCCGTTCCACCTCATCACCATGAGAATCTCCCGTTCCACCTCATCATGATGGGAATATCCCGTTCCACCTCATCATGATGAGAATATCCCGTTCCACCTCATCATCATGAGAATCTCCCGTTCCACCTCATCATGATGAGAATCTCCCGTTCCACCTCATCACCATGAGAATCTCCCGTTCCACCTCATCATCATGAGAATCTCCCATTCCACCTCATCACCATGAGAATCTCCCGTTCCACCTCATCACCATGAGAATCTCCCGTTCCACCTCATCACCATGAGAATCTCCCATTCCACCTAATCACCATGAGAATCTCCCGTTCCACCTCATCACCATGAGAATCTCCCGTTCCACCTCATCACCATGAGAATCTCCTGTTCCACCTCATCACCATGAGAATCTCCCGTTCCACCTCATCATCATGAGAATCTCCCATTCCACCTCATCACCATGAGAATCTCCGGTTCCACCTCATCATCATGAGAATTTCCCGTTCCACCTCATCACCATGAGAATCTCCCGTTCCACCTCATCACCATGAGAATCTCCCGTTCCACCTCATCATGATGAGAATCTGCCGTTCCACCTCATCACCATGAGAATCTCCCGTTCCACCTCATCACCATGAGAATCTCCTGTTCCACCCCATCACCATGAGAATCTCCCGTTCCACCTCATCACCATGAGAATCTCCCGTTCCACCTCATCACCATGAGAATCTCCTGTTCCACCTCATCACCATGAGAATCTCCGGTTCCACCTCATCATGATGAGAATCTCCCGTTCCACCTCATCACCATGAGAATCTCCCGTTCCACCTCATCACCATGAGAATCTCCCGTTCCACCTCATCACCATGAGAATCTCCCGTTCCACCTCATCATGATGAGAATCTCCCGTTCCACCTCATCATAATGAGAATCTCCCGTTCCACCTCATCACCATGAGAATCTCCCATTCCACCTCATCACCATGAGAATCTCCCGTTCCACCTCATCATGATGAGAATCTCCTGTTCCACCTCATCATGATGAGAATCTCCCGTTCCACCTCATCATGATGAGAATCTCCCGTTCCACCTCATCACCATGAGAATCTCCCGTTCCACCTCATCACCATGAGAATCTCCCGTTCCACCACATCACCATGAGAATCTCCTGTTCCACCTCATCATGATGAGAATCTCCCGTTCCACCTCACCATGATGAGAATCTCCCGTTCCACCTCATCATGATGAGAATCTCCTGTTCCACCTCATCACCATGAGAATCTCCCGTTCCACCTCATCACCACGGGAATCTCCTTTTCCACCTCATCACCATGAGAATCTCCCGTTCCACCTCATCATGATGAGAATCTCCCGTTCCACCACATCATCATGAGAATCTCCCGTTCCACCTCATCACCATGAGAATCTCCCGTTCCACCTCATCACCATGAGAATCTCCCGTTCCACCTCATCACCATGAGAATCTCCCGTTCCACCTCATCACCATGAGAATCTCCCGTTCCACCTCATCACCATGAGAATCTCCCGTTCCACCTCATCACCATGAGAATCTCCCGTTCCACCTCATCACCATGAGAATCTCCCGTTCCACCTCATCACCATGAGAATCTCCCGTTCCACCTCATCATGATGAGAATCTCCCGTTCCACCTCATCACCATGAGAATCTCCCGTTCCACCTCATCACCATGAGAATTTCCCGTTCCACCTCATCACCATGAAAATCTCCCGTTCCACCTCACCATGATGAGAATCTCCCGTTCCACCTCATCACCATGAGAATCTCCGGTTCCACCTCATCATCATGAGAATTTCCCGTTCCACCTCATCACAATGAGAATCTCCCGTTCCACCTCATCACCATGAGAATCTCCCGTTCCACCTCATCATGATGAGAATCTGCCGTTCCACCTCATCACCATGAGAATCTCCCGTTCCACCTCATCACCATGAGAATCTCCCGTTCCACCTCATCATGATGAGAATCTGCCGTTCCACCTCATCACCATGAGAATCTCCCGTTCCACCTCATCACCATGAGAATCTCCCGTTCCACCTCATCACCATGAGAATCTCCCGTTCCACCTCATCACCATGAGAATCTCCCGTTCCACCTCATCACCATGAGAATCTCCCGTTCCACCTCATCATGATGAGAATCTGCCGTTCCACCTCATCACCATGAGAATCTCCCGTTCCACCTCATCACCATGAGAATCTCCCGTTCCACCTCATCACCATGAGAATCTCCCGTTCCACCTCATCACCATGAGAATCTCCCGTTCCACCTCATCATGATGAGAATCTCCTGTTCCACCTCATCACCATGAGAATCTCCCGTTCCACCTCATCACCATGAGAATCTCCCGTTCCACCTCATCACCATGAGAATCTCCCGTTCCACCTCATCACCATGAGAATCTCCCGTTCCACTTCATCACCATGAGAATCTCCCGTTCCACCTCATCATCATGAGAATTTCCCGTTCCACCTCATCACCATGAGAATCTCCCGTTCCACCTCATCACCATGAGAATCTCCCGTTCCACCTCATCATGATGAGAATCTGCCGTTCCACCTCATCACCATGAGAATCTCCCGTTCCACCTCATCACCATGAGAATCTCCCGTTCCACCTCATCACCATGAGAATCTCCCGTTCCACCTCATCACCATGAGAATCTCCCGTTCCACCTCATCATGATGAGAATCTGCCGTTCCACCTCATCACCATGAGAATCTCCCGTTCCACCTCATCACCATGAGAATCTCCCGTTCCACCTCATCACCATGAGAATCTCCCGTTCCACCTCATCACCATGAGAATCTCCCGTTCCACCTCATCATGATGAGAATCTCCTGTTCCACCTCATCACCATGAGAATCTCCCGTTCCACCTCATCACCATGAGAATCTCCCGTTCCACCTCATCACCATGAGAATCTCCCGTTCCACCTCATCACCATGAGAATCTCCCGTTCCACTTCATCACCATGAGAATCTCCCGTTCCACCTCATCACCATGAGAATGTCCCGTTCCACCTCATCACCATGAGAATCTCCCGTTCCACCTCATCATGATGAGAATCTCCCGTTCCACCTCATCATCATGAGAATCTCCCGTTCCACCTCATCACCATGAGAATCTCCTGTTCCACCTCAATACCATGAGAATCTCCCGTTCCACCTCATCATGATGAGAATCTCCTGTTCCACCTCATCATGATGAGAATCTCCCATTCCACCTCATCACCATGAGAATCTCCCGTTCCACCTCATCACCATGAGAATCTCCCGTTCCACCTCATCACCATGAGAATCTCCCGTTCCACCACATCACCATGAGAATCTCCTGTTCCACCTCACCATGATGAGAATCTCCCGTTCCACCTCATCATGATGAGAATCTCCCGTTCCACCTCATCATGATGAGAATCTCCCGTTCCACCACATCACAAAGCTTCTCTGCTGGATGTAGATCTTTGATCTCATCAGACCAGCAACGTTTCTCCATCTTCTATTGTCCAGTTCTGGTGAGTCTGTGTGAATTGTAGCCTCAGTTTCCTGTTCTTACTGACAGGAGGAACCCGGTGTGATCTTCTGCTGACAGAGACCATCTGCTTCTTGATGTTCTTTAGAGACGGCCAGACGAAGCCTCATGAAGCATTCAATATTCCAGCAAACTGGTTCAGAAAGTAGTTTATTTCTCAAGGCTTCAAGTCAACACATTGCCACCTTCTGGCCAAAGTGTTTTAACAGGCAACTTTGATGCAAGGCTGATAGATTAAGAAAATGGATGTGATGGATATTTTCTTTGTCTTGTGTTAAGTATTTTATTGTTTTCTAACTAAAACTGAATCACCATGTTGTTTCATAAAGGAGGATAACTGTTCTGTGTCACTTCCTGGAAAAAGGATTGGTTTAAATCAGTGTGGTGAGGGATGCGTAACTTCCCAGATTAGTCAACATGTTCTCCACAAACTTGGCTCATACATCTCATCAGTAATAATTTGCACATCTTGATCAAAACCAGTTCTTACATGACCTTGTGGCTTTTCTATCCTCACCAACAGTCTTCCCATTTCCTCTGACCTCATGCTCAAAGTCCCTCTTACCCCTTTTCATCCCTCATTCTGATGCTCAGTTTTAACACCGGCAAGTCATCTTGACCATGACCAAGCCTGGGATTTTGGTAAATTGTGCTGTTGTACCAGTGCTCTATGAATGAAGTTGGATTGGATTGGCTGATTGAACAGGTGGTCTAGACTGAGAGTTAGTCTGCACCTTCATGCATGAGACAAACATGCAAAATCAATGCAAAGAACCAATTAAGGCCCAAACACAAGACCTGCTTGCTGTGAAGCAAACTGCTAACCATGTCTCACCCACTGCAAAGCCTAAAATGCATCGAAGCAAAGATCAAGGAAACAGCTGCAACAATGAGCAGACAGACAGCTGGACCATGACTGAAACACAACAGCAGCTTCTGAAGGTAATATATGGTGAGGAAATCAGCACAGATGGACAACAGGTGAGGAAGCCAGGTATGAAGCAATCAGGACAGGAAGCAAAACAAGAATAGGAGGGAAAAAGCCTCCAAAACCCCTGATAACAATAACAAAACCTATTAAGAAGCATTAGAGCTGCACTGGCCAGTGCATCACTTTCATGTGTCACATAACGTGTCCAGAATTATAAAACAGTTATCAAATGTTGAATCCTAAACCAGCACAAAAAATCCATAAATCACATTTCAAAGTGCATACTCATCAAAAGCGTGCAAATCAAAGCTATCCCATGCCTGCGGCAGCATGTCGCTCAGCTGCTCCAGCAGCACCGTGTTCAGAGGCCACAGCTTTGCTTCAGGGGCCCTTTGCTGCAGATCATCCCCTGCTCTGTCCAAACCCTGTCCTGTCAAGCTGCTGTCACAGAAAAAAATCTAGAAAGTAGAAAAGGGGTTTTCAACCTTTTGTGAGCAAAGGTTCCTTTTTTCATTGAAAAATGGGCCTTTTTGGATGAAAACAGAGCTGATATCCTGCACTGCAACTGCAACTTTATTTATAACACACTTTTAAAATGACAAAGTTGACCAGAATGCAACGTGCAACATTAAAAACTGCTAAAATAAAAGTCATTTGAAGGACATTAAAATGTAAAATACCTTTAAATGAAATAATTAAAATGAATTTAAATCAAACCACTGAGATCAACTGGCGACATCTCCGGGGCGTTCGCTGCCTCTCGTGTGTGAAGGGATACTCTCCAGCTCAGGCGACCCTGAATTGGACTAAGTGGCAAAGATCATGGATCAAATCAAACTAAAATCAGACGAAAATCATTCTGTGCAAAAGGGCAAAGTGAAGTTTTAACAGTTTTAAGTACATAAAAGCAGCTCATTGTGCAAAGGTCTGGTCACTCATGAGGAGGGGGTCAGCTGACTTGAGAGCCTGTGAAGGTGTACAGAGAAAGAGGGGAGCACCATAAAGGGCACGAGAGCCAATGAAGACATGATAAAACCTGGGTGATGAGATCAAACCTGCTTCTTCCAGTTAAAAGACATGCAGATGCATTTTCTACAACCTGTAGTCACGATACAGAAGACTGACTCGCCCCAAAATAAAGTTCACGGCAGTGACCCAGCCGGGGGGCTACAATGGATCGCTGTTACAAAGTTTAGTTGGAGAAAGTGCTTTATGTTGCTGAGCTGCCTCGGTGCAAACAAAGTGCATCCAACAACTGGCAAAATCCAGCTTTCATGCTTTGATTCAGACGCCATTTTTAAAACCAGGTTCATTCTCTCTGCTCGGTGAAATCATTTCATAGTATCCAGATCCAAAGGAGGGAAACCAGCAGAAATGGGTCCAAATGTCACCACCTTTGTTTTGGATTTATTAAAATGAAGAGAGTTCAGTGCCATCCAAGGTAGAATGTCCTTTAAACATGTTTGGAGAGAGTCGACAGGGAGCTCATCCTTATTTTTAAGGTAAAGATCAATGGCAGTTATTTGCAGAACAATGGAAGAAGATGCCATGTGTCCTAGGAACTGAGCCTGGGGGGGCACACATAAAGAAAACATGGATTCCTGCGGGAAGAAAAACACGTGAAGCTCATCCTCAAAAACTCTCATTTCTGTTTTTGGTTGTTCTGGAAGCCAGCCTTGAGAACCCCAAATCGCCTCTGAATAACTCGTGCAGGGCCTTCATCCGGGTCACTTTACTCCAAGTCTCAGTTCGGAGACTAGCATTCTACTTTTTCAAAATCTTTTCCATTTATCAGTGTTGCTATCAGTTTGTCAGTTGTTGCTAGCTGCAACACCACGGTCGCTGCTGCCAGTCGCATTCAAGCATCACTAATTCTCTAGTCTGAGAGTACAATACAGTTAGTTACTTGCTGCCACCTACCGACAGGGAGGAGTATTACATGATTAATCTACCAGTCCCTAGACCTCAGACACTTGACAGTGGCATGTTATTTGCAGATAATGACTTTTTTCAAATTATTTCTAGACCAGTTAGGTAAAACTAGATAGTTTTACATCTCACTGGTGATCTCTTGCAGCTCACTCACTGTTCTTTATTTACAGTGGCTGCAAAACACAGCTCTAGAGCCCAGAAATCCATAAAAACTATCCAATGCCAAAGGCTGAGCAGTGGAATAAATTAGGATTTCTTTCTCCCACAGAGTGGCACCCTCCAGATGGTAAACATCAACTCAGCTTCAAGGACATGAGAGTGATCTTTTGTTAGCTTTTTTGGCTAATTTAGGGGTCTGTTCAGTCCAGCAGAGCCTCATGCTGAAACCATGTTATACCACAAGAAACATGAGTCTAGATCTGACATTATCATTTATTCTGACACATTCTGGGAATGTGAAGCTGGTATCTTTGATACCAAACATTAACAACAAAACATACGGGTCAATGCCATCTCAGATGTATGAAACCCTCACAAACACTTATATGTGAACAAACCAAACCTCTTCATACAGTTTAACCCACACCAGTATTTACAGAAGTTATTGTGCATTTATAAGAGTCAAATAATCTCAAGTTCCTCTCAAATATGTGAAGACTTCATGTATTTGTACGGCCTCTGCATGGTTCGGAGCTCATCCCCCACCAGCAAGCTAGCAGCCTGATTGACAGAGTTGTATTCCCAGGCGAGACCTTGAGGTGACATCTAAATGTTGAATAATGCATCCTGTCAGTCTTCAAACACCGTCTCCAAACCTAAAACGGAAAAAAAGGAAACACTGTAGATGGTTAAAGTAGCTGCAACACACCACATTATAAATCATGTTTATGATCAGACAGTGCTAGCTAGCACAACATTGTTACAGCAAAACTACACATGCACTATTTCACAGCTTTCCCCCATGAGCTGTCCGTACTACTGTATGCATCTTCCACCTATCAAAATGCAAGATCCTCCTGCTTGAAGTAATCTAGTACTTGCTCATTGGTACCAGGTCAGTTATCATGCAGAAACCATGACATTTCAGTGGAAGAACATGCAGGTGTTTCCAGGTTCAGCAGATGCAGAAATTGTAGATGAAACTATCGTCATAGCAACGATGTGAGATGGTGCAAAAAGCCAGGAAGAAGCCAGATAAAGGAGAAAAAATAAAACTTCAGTATGTTCGCACCGCAAAAATGTTTATTTGTGCTGGAACTATTTTCAAGTTATTAATGTGGGATTTGTTTAGATATGCAACTAGAGGCAAAGCATTGTGGGGCTTTTAACCAAAGAAGAAATGTGGTGGTGCGGTTCATTTTCACTGTGCTGACAGAATATACCTGAAAAAAATGTTACATAAAAATGATAAAGCTAATGGTGAGTATTGATCATTGGCCATGACGACAATACTATTATCACCCAGAGTTTTAATATTGTTGCATCCCAATAAAAGTCAATAAGTTCTGAAGAAATCAAATATACAAAATTCTAAAGGTCAACCCCAACAAGCCCCCAATAATCCAAACTCTGCCATTAATCAGCTGCAACGTTTTAACATCTAAAATGTTCCAACTTCGTGTGCTTTTACCCAAAACTCTTTAATCGCAACAGTTATAAATATTATAAAGTCTTGATAAAAATAATAATCAACTTTACTCGGGTGAAGAGAACAGTTGACAAAACATTCATTTGTTTTCTCCATAAAAAAAAATCATGTTTGATTAAAAACAATAAAAAAGTGTGAATGTACAATTTTTCCATTGTCAAAGAGGAAGAAGATACAGTAATGATAACAATAATTATACTAGTTATAAGAACTGAAATAAGTATGTTAATAACCTCTATACTGAGGCATCATATCCACAAAGCTCTTCTTGGAGAATCCTACTTATCTGACACAACAAAGCAGCCAGACCATTCTTCTGTTGCTATGACGATGGACAGGCAAGATAAAAAAAAGTTTGACTGCTATAATTTTGCAGCTACATTAAGCTAGCTGTCAAAGCTGGGAAGGTAATGTTGGGAAGCCAGCATGATATGAAAGTGGCACCCTGTCTTGGCTCCTCTCCCTGCCTTGGCTCCTTCCCCTGCATTGGTCCATCCCCCTGCCTTGGCTCCTCCTCCTGCCTTGGCCCCTCCCCCCTGGTTCTGCTCCTTGCGTGATTCAAGGCTTTTTTATTCGCAGCTTTTTCCACCAACGATTTTCTCTTTCTCAGCTGTTTAGTGAGAGGAGTTGGGTGGGGAAATCCTTTTCTCAGCCATGTTTGCCTTCCGAGTTTCTTCTTCACTACTTTGTATTTTCATCCTAGCACGCTGTTTATATGCAGGGTGTGGCTATCAGGTATGCGCTACTGGAGGGGGAGGAGGGGAGCCGGGAGAAGAAGCTTACGAAATATAAGAAATGAACAACTTCACTTTGGTCGGAACGTTTGGATTGGTCAGAGTTTTTACAGATTTACAGTAAACTGAGGGGTCTAACTATATTTCTTATTGTTCATGATTACAGAATGTATAGACTACTATCAGGACGAGGAACCACTTCACCCAGAGGAAAAAAAATTCTCTGAGCAAGATTACCAGCTATAGCTTTAAAGTAATTATTTACTGCATCTGTGATGTGAGTGCAGACAGCGAGCCGGCTTTAAGGTGGCGTGTCTGAAGACTGTGTCCGTTCTGTGGTGGAATATTAATATCGCTGTGGTATTTCAGGCTAAAACATTCTCCTAATGGGGCTGATTTATTTCCCTCCGTGACACAATCAGAAGTGTTGATCATGCTGTGATGTTTGCGGTGGAGCTCGGTATCAAACATTTCGCCTGGAGACCAAATAGGTTCCTTTATGGCTTCTATCAGCTTCCAGTCAGACCTTTATTTCAGCCCGAATGGCCCCATTAACCTTGGCCTGCTCAGGCGCTCGGTATTAACCCGCAGATTTAATGAACTGTCAAACTTTACTGTAGGTGCCTTCGTTGTGGGTGGGTGTGTGTGAGATGTGTGTTATTACTGAAGCGGTGAAGATAAGGCCGTGGTGCTACACCTGCTTGTATCTACCTGTGATGTGCAAATAGGATGCTTAAATTTTCATCCTCATCCTATTAAAACATCACTCAGAGCCGCTCTTTCCCTCCATCCATCCGTCATGTCTTCCCTGCCTCCATCGCAGCTCTTCTGTAATCCTTTCTGTCTATCTTTTAATATCCGAACGTGTCGGCTTTTTCCTCGTTTCCTCATATCCTCCTCCGCCTTCTCTTCTGTCTTCACTCACACCTTCCTCCTTTCTGTTTCCTGATCAGTTTTTTTCTTAGTTTAGTTGCTGATAAGAAAACTGCCTGTTGCAAAAATAATAGTTGTTTTTATGTGTTGTATATTAAATCTGTTTCGAACACTCATTTGTGGCACTGTAATGTTCAGTGAAACCTGCTTTTAGCAGCAGATAGAGTAAAAACAGATGAATATTTCAAACAGAGACTCTGGCCTTGGCCATTAGCACACTGTTAGTAATCTAAGCCGGATGTGATGAAGGCTCGAATGAGGGTTTCAGCTGCAGGAAGAGAGAATTTAACGCAGAATTTGACTCATGTTCAGTCCAATGCAGCCAACTTTCTTCCACTGGAAGCAGCAAACTTGTCCAACTAACAAGGCACAAGCAGTCATGCCAGCCCGCTGCATGTGCTTTCTGCCTGCAGGGAGAGTGGTCACAGCAGCATTCAGAAGCCAACCTGAGCTGCATAATGCAGGGTTTAAATGCACACTTTCTCTTTATCTGCATGTTGGAGTCAGAGCTGTTGTGTGTGCAGCGAGTCTCATCAGGATTCCCAACAGGAGGAGAATTTCTTCATCGTTAGGGCTTCACACGCTCATCTCACGTCACTCTGTCTCACGGCAGACAACATCATTAGGATCTGAAGAAAGCTGCAAAACCTAACAATGAATTCCACATTTTAATTAGAAAGTCTGATAAGGAGCACAACACATAAATCAATATGAATAATGCCTCTTTGTTAAGTCAATCCATATAAATAATTCTTCGCAGTTAAAAATCAGTCGGTGCTTATTTTCCCAGATGCAGCAGAAATGAAGCTACTTAACTATTCCAAGTGTTCACCGTGTTGCTAAATGGACTTTTGTTTCAGTTTTGCCTCTCTTTTCCCACTGCAGACACTTGTTATTGTCATTTTTTCCTCTGAATTTAGGTTGAAATCATCGCAAATGGACAGGAAATCTACAGACTAATGGTCACTGAGAGGTTATACACTGATGGGACTGGTGCGTCCAGACTGGAGCAGCTGGGATTGGACTAAAAGCATGAGAAGCTGAAGTTTACTCAGCATGTCTCATTCCTGCTGCGGTTAAACGGGGAACACATTCTGGGATGGGAACTGGAGAGATGAAGATGCATGATGTGCACATTTATCCACAAACATGAAGTTTAAACACATAATACCATGTTAGTAAGTCTGATTGTCCCCATCTGCAGAGGTCTGGTAACCAGACCTTCATTCCATTCAGGTGTGCTGGAGAAGAGGGTGGAGGATCTCCAGGAGCTGATGGATCATGTGTCACCCTGCTAGGCAGAGGTTTAACAACCAGCTGTGCAGGTCAGCCCACACAGAATCCATGTTTCTGTTATTGCATCTGCTAATAGAATAATACAGAAGGCTTTTCCAGGCTGCTCAGGATCTCAGATTTAGACCAAAGTTCTGCTGAGAGAAGCATGAACTGAGCAGAAGGTCTTAGGAGAGATCCAAAACGGGTTTTCCTTCGATGCTTCGCCAACCGACACCCAAAGGAAGAACATACAGAGCTTAAGGATGATTCCCAACAAGACTCTGGGACCAAACATAGTCTGTCCAGGTTTTAGAAGTTTGCAGCTTAGTGGTTAGAAAGGTGGACTTGGATCTGGAGAACCAGATCCACACAGTGCCAAAAGTAAGGCCTTTAACCCTGCACACAGAAACATGGCAGCTCTTCAGTACATGCAGGCATGGGTCAAAGGCGGAGCTGAATTTTCCATTTGGCTTTAATAAAGTAAAATTAACTATTTATAAACCAGAACCATTTCTACTTCATAATAATCTGCTGCAGTGATTGCCTTTGTCCTGGTGGGTTGGTGGCGTCCTCTGCTGTCTGAATGTGTAGTGGTGGGCGTTCCCGCCTGCCATGCACTGGGTGGTGGCCTCTGTAGACATGACCAGTGTCCCGGTGTGGATGGATCCCTAAGATATTCCTTCCTCATAGTCCACTGAGCCTGGTGTTGGGGTCTAATGTTTGCCTGAGGGGTTGGATGAGAGTGTTTTATATGTTTTATCTATGTGAGTGTGACTTTGGGTGAATTATATGTTTTTGTATGTGAAAGCTTGTTTTTAACCTTGTTTAGCTTTGCTTTTTATTCTGTAAAGCACATTCTGCTACTTTTGTATGAAAAATGCTGTAGAAATAAACTTTGATTGAATATTCCCAGTGTTTTTGTATTTAAAAGGAGTGATTGCTGCTACCTGCTTCGCACCACTAACAACTGGTCCTCCATGTTTGCTTGCAGTGACAGTAAGGAGCTGCATGAAAGTTTACATTTTAAATAACAGAAAATAGCTAAATAAGTCTTTGACTTTCTCATGAATATGAAACAGGGCTGTTAAATTAATGAGGCGCACGATGAGGCAATAATCTGAAAATATCTTTCTCGACTTAATTTTCTCCGCCACTAATTAATCCCATCAACACGGAGAAGTTTCACTGTTTGTACGTTTGCACCAGAGCTGCACCTGCCAGCAGATCGGCCACTCTGCTGGGCGGTGTCGGTGGCATGAGGGAGCCGCCACGTTGTCCGTCATGTTGTGTCACATGAAAAGGAGTAAAACATGCCCCCTCCTCTTGTTGTGGGTCTTTCAGATCCTCCTGCAGCACCAGTAATGATCCAGATGACTTGAAAATGAGCTGCTTCAGAAAACCCTCCTGGGTTCATTACAGGCTTGTGCTGCGTGACTGAGTGGATGTGTGTGTTTCTGAGTGTCTGTGGGGAGGCGACCGGCAAAGGAGAACCGCAACGACATGGATGTTTGACAGAAATATTCTGAGCAGAAAATGAAGAAGATGAAGATCTGACCAGTCTGTAAAATAATATAAAAACAAACACAGAGTTTCCTCATTTCCATCTCAGTCTCTGTGTTTGTAAAGTCATTTTTTAGCAATTCAGCTCTGGAAATGTGTGAGAAGTTTTAAATGAAGCTTTCAGCCTCATTCCTCACAGGAGCTGCAAACCAAATCATTCATGACTTAAGCAAGAATAAAAAGCAACAATCCATCAAAAAGCTCCAACAAGCCTCCGTGCGCTGTGGAAGTTAAAGGCTAAACGTTGCATTTTTACACAGCAATGCTCTTAATGTTTCACTGATAATCACTGATTTACCATCACTGCCATCATCTGTCACATCCCATCAGGGTTTAAACAGCTGAAGGGTTTTGGAACTGAGTCCAGGTCTCATGTGGTCTACATGCAAACCAGGCATGTAGAAACAAAACTAACCTTATGTGCATTTTTATAAACAGAATAAGTGTTTCTCAAATCAGAGGCTGCATGTTAATGAATCTACACAAACTATTCAGTCCAGGTACGAACACCTGAGGACATGAACACACATAGCTGGGTTTTTGTAAAACACGTGGACACGCACTCTGCAGATTGTCAGCAAGACCTGGTTAATTTGGCAATAATGTCAAAGTATCCATTTATCTCATAAATATGAGCACCTGGACAGGTAGAATAAAGGCTGAACTAATTATAAACAGGGTGTTAATTTATCTTTGTCCTCTGTAGAATAATCAGTCCCGATGTAAACACCTAGCAGGACCTGGTCTCATGTGCTCTTAATGCCAAAAATAATCCATAAAATACTAAACTAATTACAAACAGGGTGTTTCAGGATCAATGTCCTCTGTAGAATAATCAGTCCTGATGGAAACATCTAAAGTCTTGCAGCTTTTCAGGACCTGGTATATTGTGCTCT
This sequence comes from Telmatherina bonti, assembly GCF_933228915.1. Lineage (NCBI taxonomy): Eukaryota > Metazoa > Chordata > Actinopteri > Atheriniformes > Telmatherinidae > Telmatherina > Telmatherina bonti. Next base: position 35,648,129 of record NC_136627.1, on the reverse strand, counting down.
TAATGCCAAAAGTTACCCAGAAAATACTAAATATTTTAATTTTGACAAGTAGAATAAACTGAATAAACATGAACATTGTTTTCTGTAGAACAACTCCGACCACATGTAAACATCCCAAGTCTTGCAGTTTTTCAGCAGGACCTGGTCAAAGTCCCAAAGAAAGCGGTGGAGTCAGACTGGGTCTACAGGGTAAACAAGACCTGCCCATTCACAAAGCAAGGTTACCGGGACCCCCCTCTGGAGCCAGGCCTGGAGGCGGGGTACGAGAGCGAGCGTCTGGTGGCCGGGCCTTCGCCCATGGGGCCCGGTCGGGCTCAGCCCGAAAGGGTTACATGGGCCCCACCTCCCGTGGGCTCACCATCTGCGGGAGGAGCCGTAGGGGTCGGGTGCAATGTGAGCTGGGCGGCAGCAAGAGGCGGGGACCCTGGCGGTCCGATCCCCGGCTGCAGAAGCTGGCTCTAGGGACGTGGAACGTCACCTCTCTGGTGGGGAAGGAGCCTGAGCTTGTGCGCGAGGTTGAGAGGTTCCGACTAGATATAGTTGAACTCACCTCGACGCATGGCTTGGGCTCTGGAACCAGTACCCTCGAGAGGGGCTGGACCTTCTTCCACTCTGGAGTTGCTCATGGTGAGAGGCGCCGAGCAGGTGTGGGCATTCTCATCAGCCCCCAGCTTGGTGCCTGCACGTTGGGGTTTACCCCGGTGGATGAAAGGGTAGTTTCCCTCCGCCTCCGGGTGGGGGGACGGGTCCTGACTGTTGTCTGTGCTTATGCGCCGAACAGCAGTTCAGAGTACCCACCCTTTCTGGAGTCCTTGGAGGGAGTGCTGGAGGGTGCTCCTTCTGGGGACTCCATTGTTCTGCTGGGGGACTTCAATGCATACGTGGGCAATGACAGTGAGACCTGGAGGGAAGTGATTGGGAGGCATGGTCCCCCCCCTCTGAACCCAAATGGTGTTTTGTTATGGGACTTCTGTGCTAGTCATGGATTGTCTATAACGAACACCATGTTCCAACATAAGAGTGTCCATATGTACACCTGGCATCAGGATTCCCTGGACCGCAGTTCAATGATCGACTTTGTAGTCGTATCGTCGGACCTGCGGCCACATGCCTTGGACACTCGGGTGAAGAGGGGGGCGGAGCTGTCAACTGATCACCACCTGGTAGTGAGTTGGCTCAGATGGTGGGGGAGGAAGCCGGTCAGATCTGGCAGGCCCAAACGTGTTGTGAGGGTCTGCTGGGAACGCCTGGCTGAGTCCCCCGTCAGAGCGAGCTTCAACTCCCACCTTCAGCAGAGCTTCAACCATGTCCCGAGTGAGGCGGGGGACATTGAGTCCGAATGGGCTGTGTTCCATGCCTCTATTGCTGAGGCGGCCAGCCGGAGCTGTGGCTGTAAGGTTGTTGGTGCCTGTCGTGGCGGTAATCCCAGGACTCGTTGGTGGACACCAGCAGTGAGGGATGCCGTCAAGCTGAAGAAGGAGTCCTATTGGGCCTTCTTGGCCTGTGGGACTCTGGAGGCAGCTGATGGGTACCGACGGGCTAAGCGGCATGCGGCTTCGGCTGTTGCCGAGGCAAAAACTCGGGCATGGGAGGAGTTCGGCGAGGCCATGGAGAAAGACTTCCGGACGGCTTTGAGGAGATTCTGGTCCACTATCCGGCGGCTCAGGAGGGGGAAGCAGTGCTCCATCAATACTGTGTACAGTGGAGGTGGGGAGCTGCTGACCTCAACTCGGGACGTTGTGGGTCGGTGGAGGGAATACTTCGAAGACCTCCTCAATCCTACCAACACGTCTTCCCATGAGGGAGCAGAGCTGGTGGACTCAGGGGTGGACTCTCCTATCTCTGGGGCTGAAGTCGCTGAGGTGGTCAAAAAGCTCCTTGGCGGCAAGGCCCCGGGGGTGGATGAGATCCGCCCGGAGTTCCTTAAGGCTCTGGATGCTATGGGGCTGTCCTGGCTGACACGCCTCTGCAGCATCGCGTGGACATCGGGGGCAGTACCGCTGGATTGGCAGACTGGGGTGGTGGTCCCCCTTTTTAAGAAGGGGGACCTGAGGGTGTTTTCCAATTATAGGGGAATCACACTCCTCAGCCTCCCTGGTAAGGTCTATTCAGGGGTCCTGGAGAGGAGGGTCCGCCGGATAGTCGAATCCCGGATTGAGGAGGAGCAGTGTGGTTTTCGTCCTGGTCGCGGAACAGTGGACCAGCTCTATACCCTCTCTGGGGTCCTGGAGGGGGCATGGGAGTTTGCCCAACCAGTCTACATGTGCTTTGTGGACCTGGAGAAGGCATTCGACTGTGTCCCCCGGGGGCTCCTGTGGGGGGTACTCCGGGAGTATGGGGTACCGGACCCCCTTGTGCGAGCTGTCCGGTCCCTGTATGACAGGTGTCAGAGCTTGGTCCGCATTGCCGGTAGTAAGTCGGATTCGTTTCCGGTGAGGGTTGGACTCCGCCAAGGCTGCCCTTTATCACCGATTCTGTTCATAACTTATATGGACAGAATTTCTAGGCGCAGCCGAGGTGTTGAGGGGATCCGACTTGGTGGCCTCAGGATTGGGTCCCTGCTTTTTGCGGATGACGTGGTCCTGTTGGCTTCATCTGGTCGTGATCTCCAGCTCTCGCTTGAGCGATTTGCGGCTGGGATGAGAATCAGCACCTCAAAATCTGAGACCATGGTCCTCAGCCGGAATAGGGTGGATTGCCCTCTCCGGGTCGGGAGTCAGGTCCTGCCTCAAGTGGAGGAGTTTAAATATCTCGGGGTCTTGTTCACGAGTGAGGGAAGGATGGAGCGCGAGATCGACAGACGGATCAGTGCGGCGTCTGGAGTAATGCGGACTCTGCGCCGGTCTGTCGTGGTGAAGAAGGAGCTGAGCCAGAAGGTGAAGCTCTCGATTTACCAGTCGATCTACGTTCCTACCCTCACCTATGGTCATGAGCTGTGGGTCGTGACCGAAAGAACGAGATCTCGTATACAGGCGGCTGAAATGAGTTTCCTCCGCAGGGTGGCTGGGCTCTCCCTTAGAGATAGGGTGAGGAGCTCAGTCATCCGGGAGGGGCTCAGAGTAGAGCCACTGCTCCTCCGCATCGAGAGGAACCAGTTGAGGTGGCTTGGGCATCTGGTCAGGATGCCTCCTGGACGCCTCCCTGGTGAGGTGTTCCAGGCACGTCCCTCTGGGAGGAGACCCCGGGGAAGACCCAGGACACGCTGGAGGGATTACATCTCTCGGCTGGCCTGGGAACGCCTCGGGATCCCCCCCGCAGAGTTGGCAAATGTGGCTGGGTAGAGGGAAGTCTGGGCTTCCCTGCTTAGGCTGCTGCCCCCGTGACCCGACCCCGAAAAAGCGGCAGAAGATGGATGGATGGATGGATGGAGACGTCTGTGCTGGGTTCTAATGGTTCTGTTCAGCACGTGTCATCATACTCCATTACATGATGATTCTCTGTTAAGAAATGAATTTGTTCAATTTGTGCAGAAATGAAGACTTGTTAGAGCAGCAGAAGCAGCGCTGAAACAAATTTCCTTAACAAAGCCACCTCGGTGAGCCGTTACCCTGAGCTCCAGTTCACGATGCCAAGACCCTGCAACCAAATCAGCATAATGAATGCAGCCATTTGTAATGTCATTATTAACAACACCTGCTGTTGGAGGGCAAAATGCCAAAACGTTTAGCTGAAAACTACGAAATCCTGCTGCTTTGAGTGATCTTAAGCCTCATTCTGCAACAAAACATGAGACGATACCAGGAAATGGACAAAAACTGGTTTAGCTTCAGGTAAGAGCAGTTGTCTTTTCTCACAAAGCCTGACCAGCTGGCGATGCAAAGATCACATTTTACTCACTTTGCACCACGTTCTAACTTTACAGTTTTGATGTTTTCATATGGGATTTAAAGCACCGACTGCTGCAAACCTTCCAGAAGCTCCCTCAGCATGCACGTTGAGCTGTTCGCTGCTGAGAGGCAACACCAAGCGCTTGCCCTCAGGTTGAACTCGATGCTGCTTCTGGAAGGTGTTTATGGATGACCTTTAACGAGATGTCTCATGTCCCTGCAGATCGGACTCGCCCTTAAATGATTGAAAAGTCTTCATACAGCACTCCAACAACAGTCATGTTTCTCTCAAGAGCTTTAATTCCTCCTCCTGAGGACAACATCGAGTTAAAGTTTCAATCCATCAGCACACTGAGCTGCCTTTTAACTCGCCTTCCTCTCGCTGAGCATCGTCTTCCTCTTCTGTTTGCGTTGTTTTAAGGCAGCTGGGATCCGAAGAGAAGCCAAAACTTCCCCACTAGGGAAACTTTTGACCCTCAGTTTATGTGTTTGGAGGAAACCGGTCTAAGGCAGCTGTTTATTCAATATTTATGTTTGCACTGGCATTTAACAAACACCACTTCCCATATGCCCATCAGTGAGCTAAATGTCAGGAAAAACAATGAGTCCGCAAAGAGGCTGTTGTTCATTTAGAGCCGCCAGACACACAGAGAGAACCTGGAGGTTTTGGGATTGCATAAAGCAAACTCATTAAGGCTGGTTTCAGTGGTTATTTGGTCTGACATGGCTCAGACTTTTCTCTTCCTTAAGAATGGCTTTCTGACATCTGCGTTTCCATGGAGACCACTTCTGCTGAGGCTTTGGACAGAAGCAGATGAATCAGCTGAAGGTCTAGACGTATCTCCCAAATCCTGGTCCAGGTCTTTGCATGACTTCTTCAGGACATTGTTTAAAGATCTTGTTCTTCTGCTGTACATTTCTGGTTCTGAGATTTCCTCTCTTGTCCATTCGACTCAACAACACGCTGAGCTCTGCCAGGTTTGCAGCAAATATACTTTTGGAATCACTTTGTTGAAGCAAAAATCCTATTTTCTGCCTGTCAAACTGTGTTATGTTTGCAGTTTTTCAGAGATGAAACTGAAGAAATGGGAACAAATGATGTCCCTTTGTGATTTGCTGCTGGCAACCAAGTTAAATAGTTTATTTGCTAAGTTGGCTGTTATGTGTCAACACAACACTGGAATGAATTATTCATTCATTGTGATTCCTAAGACTTTCTCAAGCACTCTGGTGGCCTTGAAAAGCAGGATAGTATAGAGTTCGACTGCTAATTAAGCCTGATGTGTGTGAAGTGTGTTGCAGCAGGACTACTGCTCTTGGTCACCGCTGCTTTAAATATTCAAAGACCAGACAAGAAACAGAGACTCTAAAACAGCAAAACTCCCAAAAAGTTTGTGCCTTCCATTGTTTTGGTTTGCTTACCAAAGGCTCAAAACCACCTGGGCAACATCACACATTCAACAGCAACACACGGGAGAGGAGGGGGGGGGGGCGCTTTCACTGCAGCTTTTTCACTGCAAGTAAACAGTGGAGGAAGAATGAATTTGTGCTCTCATTGGGTTTCTGCTTTTATTTTGGTGTTTTCACCAGAATCTGTCATGTATGAACAGCAGGAGAGGTCAGAAGCTACAAATCCTACGTCACTTCCTCACATTGGTTCACCAGATGGTCCGTTTGCTTTCACACTGCAAGCAAAACGCACCTGGTTCACTTCCAACTGAACCATTTCCTGTGGTTTTTAAGCACCAGAGAGCAATGAACTGGACTATCCATGGAAGTGGACCAGGGTTTGTTTTTTCCAAAGAACTTAGCTCCTCATGCTTCCCACCTAATCAACTTGTTTAAGTAATACAATGGAGACGATGCTGGTAATTGTCAAGGAAAAGGATGGTTCATTTCTTGGTTCCCATCAAGCCGAGCATAATGAGTCACGTGGATGCAGAAGGTAAAACCGTCCTGACTGAGGTGCCACTTACTTAGATATGATGTTTGCTGATTTTCATGAGGTAGCAGGATGGAGGGAAACACACACACACACACACACACACACACACACAACATGCAAACTTAAAAAAGATCTATAAATAGCCGGAGCTGTCACCAAGTGGATGAGATAACAAAGTTATTAATATTCAGGGTTTGCCTGCAATTCCCCCCTTAATCAAAAGACAGAATCTGCTGCTGAATCTGAATCACTTCCGACCTACAATCTCACACACACACACACACACACACACACACACACACACACACACACACACACACACACACACACACACACACACACTAGCACATTAAGAGGAGGCACACACAAACACAATCCTAATGTATCACCATTGACAATCAGAGGAGCACACCTCACACACACCTCAGCATCCTCATGGTAAAACCATGTGTGCACTACTTAACAAGCACAACTGACTCAGAAGAACACACACACACACACATACACACTCACCACTGCTTTCCTTTGCAAAATAAATTAAGCGCTAATGAAAAGAGTCAGGGTTGGAATTCAGGGACTAACACACACACACACACACAAGGGCTTCAATTACTTTACACTGTGGTGCCTAATTGCTGGAGCGATGGCTCCTGTAATGACTTTTCAGGCAAAAAGTAGGATTAACATGCAAAGAATGCCCTGACTGACCAGTACACACACACATTACGTGGACAACACACACATACGGACTCGGAGTGGCCACCATTGAGCTGAAGGGCTTTAGGGACGGAGCCAACAAGGCTGCTCATATCAGCATCACAGTTTCTGCTTATTAAAATGCTGGAAATGACTGTAATGAAATAGATGTGGATTAAAGTTTGGAGCTAATTGCAGGAAGGAAGCATGACCGCTCTTTCCTAATGGAACAAGGCCCAGAAGGCTCTGCAAATTATTGTTCAGAACAGCATGGTGGGTTTTACCACAATCGTGTTTATCCCGCTGATGTTTTGTAGCCTTGGTAATTAGAGTTAATGGGTAGGTTACAGTTTTAATTATCTGGCACGAGTGGAAAGAAACAAAGCTGTTAGTTGTGAGAGGTTCTCCACTGTTACCTATCCATGCAATTTTTCTTTTTTTGTTAAATCATAAGAGTTGATGGCAACGTGCAGCACCGTGCCTCAATACATCATGAGTTAAATGAGACTGTTTGTATCAGACATAGTTAAACAACTACATCCAATCAGATTTATTTAAGTCTAGTTTGAATAAATTCACTTTTATTAAGTTTGATATTAAGTTAAAATCGTTCTGTAGTGAATTTTGCAGTTGAGTTAGATTTGAGTCTGATAAATAAACTTTTTTTAAAACATGATAAGAAAAAAGGACAATTGTGTCGTTATGAACAGTTGGTGAAAGGTTAGATCCTAAAGTTCCTAAAGTCCACAAAACAAGATGCTGAGTGTATTCTCGAGCAAACATTTATACATGTTTCTGATAGTTAAAGTGATCAATAGGTGGTGAATCATTGGACCTTGTTCAGCTTCCGTTCTTACACGTCCGTCTTCAAGTCCTACTTACTTATGAACGTTTCACAAAAATTTCAGCTTTCATGGAAATCTGTCCTGGATTTGTCCGAAGAATTGTCCCACCAATACGGAGCGGTATGGTTACATGATACTGAATTAACAGTTTTATCCTACGAGTTAACATGGAAATAATAATTCTGAATGGAGGTTTAAACACTTCCTCAGTAAATTACTTGTAAATACAGAAGGCAGCTATCCGACTGCTAATGACACCGAGTGTTTGACACTGTTTGGAGGCGTTTCCTGAGGCATCGTCGGCTCTGATTGGACAAACACGTGTCATGCGCCAAAGACAAAGGCTCTGATTGGAACACCTATTTTGACACAACACTGTATCACCTCTGAATGGGCTACAGTGATGCCGGAACTACCGTCTGAAAGCCCGGAGTCTCCCGATTAAGAGGGGAAAAAGTATGTTTTGTTGAAAGGCCGACCAGGAGATTGTGTCAGGAGCTTCCCCTCTGACCTTCTGACCCTAGAAAAGCTATTCTGAAATCATATATTCACTGCAGATTCACATATGTTTTTACATGATTAACACAAGCTACAACACTATATGTATTTTGTTTGAAACGCAATAGTTGATTAGTTTTATTATAACCCTTTTTAGTAACTTTTATAATTTTATAAATTCACATTTGTAGATTGTGGAGCAGTGGTGAGAGCGGGACCCGCCCTCCCTCTGTTCTTCTCCTCTCTCCCTCTCTTTACTCCAGGCCCTGTATGCAGCTGTGGGGGGAGGCGAAAGAGATCTCCCTTCGTAGTTGACCTTGGATGGCAGAGTGAAGAGGATAACATAGAGATGTTATATGCTGTTTGTAATACAATAGTTTAATTAACTGCAGTAAACTTTTATAAACCTTTGGTTTTTAGTAGTAGTAATTTTTGTGAAATTATATTTACCATGTAAATGTTTGCAGAGTAGTATTATAGACGGTGTGTTTAAGAAGTTAGTAGGTGAGAATTCATCCCTATTCACCCCTCCTCTCTGCAGCGCTCTAACTTTAAGATAAGAAGCTGCATCGAGACTTGACATGTTTTATGAAGTTTCAAATGCCTAACACCATAACAGGGACTATCTCTCAGCATGAAACCAGGTTCTAATTGTTAAAAAAAAAAAAAAAAAAAAAGATGAATTTCATAATGTCAGCCACCGGCAGGAACTCTCCTCCTGGTTTCTCAGCTTGGGCTGGAAGAAGATGGAAGATTCACAAGGACGTCCTGTACGCCGTAATTGTTGTGAAGACCAACACCTTATTTCTCCGGAACCTGCCTCAGTGCAGGCCTGAACCACCTGAAACGGAAGACTTCTTAGCTCATCAAAACAGAGTTTCTTTGTGTAACTGTCCCCCATCCCATTTGGGAAAATGCATGCTTTTTGAAGGAGGGGACTACTAGTTTTGCGTGTAATAATTTGTATTACAGTAAATGAGAAATGTATGTGCGTTCTATAAGGTGGAGTTTAAAGTTTAATATAAAAACTGTGGACATAGACGGATCCAGGGTTTTGCAGCTTCGCTGCAGCCCAAAGACGGGGCTTTTGCAGCTCCGCTGCGGCCTGAACGCATCACTTCGAAGAAATTGGACCGAATTGGAAATGACCGTGGAGAACTTATCATTGTGTGGGATCTACATTCTACATAGAACTCATTATACAGGACACAGGATGTTCAAGATGGGTCTGTTACACTCACATATCTGTTCACACTGTACTGACAACACAATTGACAGCTACTACCATGCTTTATGGTCTTGTCCACCTGTCCAGAGATTCTGGCTCCAGGTATGTAAAGATCTGTCAGACTGGTTTAAATGTAATATCCCTGCAAACCCCAAATTGTGCCTATTGAGTCACTTAGGTGAAAATAACATAGGGTTTAATTTAGCAAAACCAATCCTCAGTAGCCTGTGCATTGCAAAGAAAACTATCCTTGTGAACTGGAAAAGCAAACAGAATCTGTGTATCCAGCAGTTTAGAAATCTGTTATTAGATTACATCAGCATGGAAATGATGTCTGCCTCCTCAAAGGATCAGTCAGATGAATTTCACTCTCTCTGGTCTCTTGTGATCAACTCCATCACTTAGTGTAGGTGGGAGAGTGTGACCTCATCCCGCTCGGGGCTGGGGACTGGCTGGGTGGCTCAGGTGGCTGTGGGTCTGGGGTGGACCCCTGGACGGGGATCTTGGCTGCTTCATTACTGGGGGGGGGGGGCTAGGTTTCCAGACCTGGCGGGAGGCCTTGGGTGGATCAATGGTTGGAGTTGCCTTGCGGCGGTGGGGCGAGGTCGCTGGCGGAGGCTGGATCGGCGGGTATTGGCTCCGTGACGGGTGGCCATGCCGCTGCGGGGTGGGCTGGGTGGCGGGTCCTGGGCTCCGGTGCCCGGGGCTGTCCCCTGCTTCTCGGGGGTGGGGGATCGGCCCTGCCGTGGGGGGGTTGGTCTTACCTGGACCTGCCGCTGCAGTGGGGGCAGGTCCGTGCCCTGGTGCCCGACAGAGGGGCCCGGGCCCAAGATAGTTGAGGATGGGGGGGTGCCTGTGTGTGTATAGGGTGTGTATGGAGTGTAGTGGTACATGAATGTATGGGGGGGTAGGGGTGCATGTATGTGGGAGTGTGTTGGGGCATGTATGTGTGGGGGTGTAGGGGTGGGGGTTTAGGGGAGTGTGAAAGTACATGAGCGTGTGGGGTGTAGGTGGGGTACGTATGAGGGAGTGCGGTGGTGTATATGAGGGGTGTGTATAGAGGATTGTAGCGGTACATGAAGGTATGGGGGTGAGGGGTGTGTGTATGCGGGAGTGTGTGAGGGGTGTTGGGGTGGAGGTTTAGGGGACTGTGATAGTACATGAGTGTGTGGGGTGTAGGAAGTGTGTGGTGGTTTATATGTGGGGGGTTTATGGGGAGTGTAGTGGAGCATGAGTTTGTGGGGGGTAGGGTTGTGTGTAAGGGGGAGTGTGTTAGGGCATGTATGTGTGGGGGTGGAGGTTTTGGGGAGTGTGATAGTACATGATTGTGTGGGGGGTTGGGGGTGTGGATGAGGGAGTGTTTGGTGTGTGTGTGGGAGGGGGTAAGGGCTTGTGTGTGGATAATCTGGTGTTAAATGCATGGGAGATAGGGCTGTGTATATAGAGGAGTGTCGAGGTGCATGTTTATGGGGGGGTAGTGGTCCGTGTGTAGGGGGGAGTGTGGGGGGTGCATGTGTATGTAGGTGTATAGGGGTTTAAGGGTCATGATTAGGAAGGGGGTAGGACTTCAGTGAGAGAAGTGGGGAGTTGTGGTGGTTTGTTCTAGGGTAGGTAGAATGGGAAGGGGTGTTTTGTGGTGGGCAGGGGGGGGAGTGGGATGTAGGGTTTTGGAGGTGGACAAAACTTTTGGCCGTGTATCTGTTAGAATGGGTGTGTCTGTGTGTAGATGTGTGTGTATACCAGGCTAATGGTGAGGGGGTGTGAATGTGTTGGTGTGCCGCCCCTCCTCTTCCTTGCCCCCCCCCCACTTTTGCATGTGGTTCGTTGGTGCCTTCTGGGGCTGGTGGTGGCTCCTTTATTGGGGTTGCTGAGGGCCCTGGTTGTTGGGGCAGCTGCCCCTGGCCTGTCCAGGTCTTCGGGGGCCCCGGGAATGGGGGACGTGCCTCGTGCCGCAGGTGGCTCATCTTCTTGAGGGAGGCGCGCTTCCCTCGGGACCTAAATCCCCGGACCCCCCTCCTTCCCTTCTTCCACCACACACAGGCAGGGCGTTGGGAGGTGGACACGTTGATCTGGGTGGTGAGAGAGGCCATCAAGGTGGTTTCGATCGCTGCACCCAGCATCGGTTCACCTCCCAGTTTTAATTACACTTAGTCAACATAACACAAAAAACACACACTGACAACACATGGACATATTTTGGGGGGCGGGCCATGCAGTGTGCGGTGGGCGGGGCTGCTTTGGTGGTCCCGCTCCCAACATGATGTGGTTACTTCTTCCCAATTTTAATTGCAAACAACACACACTTCACAATCATTCATAAGCTGGGAGGGAGGGGGTGACAATGGGGTCCTGCCACGCCCCTATTTCCGGGGCTGTGCCGGGGGGGTTTGGGCGGGGGAGTGGTGCTGTTCAGGGGGCCTGGGTCTGGGCTGGCCTGGCAGGGGTGGGACTGCTGCTGTCCCTGGGTGGTGCTGGATCGGCTGCATGTGTGGAGTGGTGGGGGGGCATTGACAGGGGTGGGGGGTAGTTGTGGGGCCCTAATCGGGGCCCTCCTATCCCCTGCTCCCCCGGGGGTATCTCACAGGGGACACGTTGGGAAAGAAAGGTGAGGGCGTGCATGAGCCAATGGATGGAGTGGTGACTGAATGTTAGGGTAGAGGGGGGGTGGGGGGATCAGGGTGAAAGAATTTAGGAAAGTGGGTGGCCGCTGGGATAGGAGGAAGGGGGGGTGTATGCAGATGGGTGGGGGTGCGTATGTGGGGTTATGTTGGTGGTACGGGGGAGTGATGGGGTGGGTGTACAATGAGGACTGTGAATGTGGATAGAGGGGTGTAGGGAGGTGTGTGTGTGTGTAGAGTCGGGTATGCGTGTATGGAAGAATGGGTGATTATAGAGGGAGCAGGGATGTGTGTGTGAGTATAAAGAACGGGGGTAGGAGAGTGTGAGTTTGAGCGTGTGTAAGAGAATGGGTGGATAGGGTGTGTTTAAGGAGGAAGTGTGGATGCGTGTGGGTGGGGGTAGGTGGGTGGGTGCATGTGTGTGTGTGTGTGTGTGTGTGTGTGTGTGTGTGTGTGTGTGTGTGCGTGGGTGCGTGGAGGGTCTTGGTGCTCGGGGAGCGCTGCTGGTGCACTGGGGTGCGGCCTGGCTGCCGCTCGGTGGCGGTCTGGGGATCCCGGCCCTCCGTCGGTGTGGGCTGGGCCCTCTGCCTGCGGGGGTGGGGGGTTGCTTCTGGGCTCTTGGGGCCGTGGGGCCCGCGCTCTGTATGCCCTGGGTGGCCGGTGCCCGGCGGGGCCGGTCCTCGCTGGTCCGGGCCTGCTGGGGCCTGTTCCCCCTGACTGCGGGGGACTCTGGCTGGGACCCCCCTCTGCCTCCTCCTGGGTCGGTGCATGGCTGGCTCCGGGGTGGGGCGGTTGGGGTCTGTGCCTGGGGGTGGCTGCCGATGGCCCTGGTCTCGGGGGTACTCCTGGCGTGCCTCTTGCCTTTGTGTGGGAGGGGTCACACTGGCATGATCACCTTTTCCGGAACACGTTCCACTCTGCATGTTCTGCATGTGACACAGTCACCGAGTCGTCTGTAGTTTTATTCACTAACAGCAGCTAGTTTTCTCATTTCTGTTTGTTTCTCATTTATATTTAACTTTTTAGATTCATAGTTTAGTTACTATGATCTAAAGTTGGCTTGTATGTGTAAGTATCTGTGTTAATACTGGCAAGTGCGTATATGTTTGTACGTATGTATGTGTGTGCATAGAGGTGTGTGTATATGTATGTATTTGTATATGTATATGTGTACATATGTATATATATGTGTATACATATGTTTGTATATGTATGTGTATGTATGCATGTGTATGTGTGTGTATATCTACGTGTGTGTATGTATACATCTGTAGGTTGTTTTTTTTCTTTTTGTTTTTGGGTTCTTTTTAGTTTTTTTTTTCCATCCCTTTTCTCTCCCTTTATCTCTTCCACTTTACTTATGAGGTGTTTTTTTTCTCTTCTCTCTTTCTGTCTTTCGTCTGTCCTCTCTGGTCCAGCAGTACAAACTCTACAATTGAAACAATAATACAAAATAAATATAGAAATGAAATAAAAATTCAGAAAGTCAAGGGGATCATCATATCTATAAAGCTTCCCTTGGCAGAGAAAATTTGCTCAGCAGAACATCCAGACCATCATTCTGCTTGCCTAAATGCTGGACAAGACAAAAAAAAAAAAAATCATTGTGTGGGATCTGTAACTCTTTGGAGATTTTAGCCCCGCAGAAAAGATAGTTCTTTCCGGACGAAAAGAGCAGTCTTTCTGAAAAGGAAACTAGAATTTTAGCAAAAAATACTCTCTTGGGATTTAGTCCTGCAGAAAATTTGGTTCTTTCTGGAGAGAAAAAGCATTTTTTTCTGTAAAGGAAGACATAATCGTATTGAGAAAAGAGAAAAAAGAAAAGAGAAACTCTTTTGAGATTTAGACCTGCCAAGAAACAGAATTCTTCGAAAAGAGGGATTGTCTTTCTTGAAGAGGAAGTTTAGAATTTTATAGAAAAAAAGAAACCCTTTTGGGATTCAGCCCTGCCAAGAAGGAGACTTTTTCTGAAAAGGAAAATTATTCTTTCTTGTAGAGGAAGACAGCATATAGGGAAAAAAATACCCTTTTGGGAATTTTAGCCCTTGGTGAGGAAAAATAGTTTTTTTTCTGAAAAGAGAAAACAGTTTTTCCTTAAAAGGAAGAATAGACTTTAACAATAAAAAATATTCTCATCTGAGACATATCCTACACTTGGTTTATGCCTCTATGGAGACTATTCTGAAAAAAGAAATATAACATTTTAACATCTTTCTCTGAATAAGGAAGATATTTCCTTACACAAAAATTGAACAAAATTTAGTATGGGTTAAACCCTAAGGGGAATTTTCTTTATAATTCTTTGTTTGTATTAATCTCATTGTTATAACCTGAAAAACTTCAATAAAAGGGTTAAGAGTTAAGTTATAACCTTAACCTCCCAACAAAAAGTTAGCTTCTTCAGTCTTCCAGCTTAAGGACAAGAAAGCATGAAGGAGTCCTCAAACTCTTCAGGTAAGCCCCTTTACCCAGACGCCAGCAGAGGCAGAAGGTCTGGAACTATTATGCTGTTCTTATAACCTTCCGACCCCTGGCAGCGAAAAACTAGACTAAGCTCGGAGGGTACAAAGAACCGTTTAGTTCGGCTAATAGTTGGGACCTTTTTGTAGGGGATCAGTGTGAGAGACTATCCCCGGGGGGTCAGGGTGAGAGTCTGTCCCCCACCCTCTAACGAGTAAGTGATAGGCTATGGCAATATTCTCTGAAGGGGTTTTATGAAAATAACTCTGGTAAGAAATTAGCTTCAATAGCAGTTTCCTATTAGGGTCTAGGATGATTGAAAATAACTCTAGTGCGAAATTACAGTTTCTCACTGGGGTCTAGAAATATTATTTAAAAAAAACTGGTGGGAAACTAACATCAGCAACAATTTCTTATTGGATATTAAAAAGAATTCAATCTAATCTTAGGGATAGTTCTACAGAGTTCAAACCTCATAACCAGATTCTCACTGGTTATAAAATATAATATGAGAAATTAAATAACCAGTATCTCACTGGTTATATGAAATATTAAAAGAAAACCTCATAACCAGATTCTCACTGGTTATAAAACATATTAAAAGAGAAACCCCTCGACCAGAGTCTCACCGGTCGAAGAAAAGATCAAAGAGAGGAACTCGAGAGGGAATTGTTTTGTAGTTACATCTCCTTCGAGGGTTCAATAGTTTCTATCTTTTATCGTTCAAAAGCTATGCTCGATTAAACAACATGGACCCTGGCATCATCGACGATGCCGGCGCCCCCAGAGTGTTAATGGACAGAGGGAAGGCATGACGTACTTATGTTTACTGGAAATAAATTAAGTTTGCTTCCTGTTTCTCGTCTTTTCGGTCGTAAGTTGGAAAACTACATAATAAATACCAGTTTCAGGGTTATTTTGATGATAATTTCTATAATTTCTGACTATAAATCTGAAGCAGCAGGTTGACGTGAGCATACTAAATCACTTTCTTTCAGCACACGAAAGATAGACTACCATAAACTAAGCAAAACAATGCATGGCATATGTTCGTCATCGGGATGGGACAAAGTAACAACCATGTGCAGAATGATCGGAATGAATGTTTACATGACAGAGGACTTCATCAGTTCAGATTTAGAATGCAAATAAACTCGCAACTTACTTTGAAATCAAGTTTAATTGATTGATTTTTGTGCTCAGAATTAAGAGTTTACATGGTCATTATTCACCAGTTTAAAGCAGATTTAACTTATTTGGAAGGGGAATTAAAATCCCCATGTAAATGTGGCCAAAGTCTGCATTTGTGATATGAAACGTTTCACAGTCAATGAAGATATTTGTTAATCTGACCGAGGATTTTTGTAAAAAAAACTTCTGAAGTACAAATTAAGAACAAATTAAAGAGGATTTGTAAGAAGATATTGTCATTGAAGGGTGGGGAGGACCCAAACCAGGAGGTCAGACATGCAACAGAGATGTTTGTTATGAAGTAACTTGGAAGAAACATGGGAGAGAGCCACAAACAGTGAACCAGCAAGTGAGACCTGAAACCAAGAGGCAGCATAAGACACAGGAGGAATGGATAAGCTAACTGAACCCAGGTGAACCAACGAGCAGGAAACAAAACCAGACAGAAAACAGAATAAAACAGGAAACCTGAACTGAGACTAAACACCATGACGGATAGTTGGCATGGTGTTATCCGCTGTCCAACAGGTGACGACGTTAGCTTCATGTTTGTCCTCTTGTTGCAGTTAGAATCATAAAAGACACAATATCTTCAGACACGGAATACCTTCTCTGGTGTTCCCAGATGTTCATTAACACCAAGAATATTTATATGAAACATGTTCAATTTTTCAATTCAATTCAACTTTATTTATATAGCGACAAATCACAGCAATGCCATCTCAAGACGCTTTACAGCAATTTATTCTGGAGCAGTTCTTAATTAACTCTGAGTATGTCTGTCAGGGTGCTTTCTTATGAAAATATGGGCAGGAAGTTTCTGACACTGTTTTTCTGCAGCGTTGTGCATCAATGGTTCGTGTCACATTTAACTGTATCTCGTTTTCTCTTCACATGCTTCTGCGGTCCTGGATGCCTCCCTGCTGAAGTGTTCCAGGCACGTCCCTCTGGGAGGAGACCCCAGGGAAGACCCAGGACACGCTGGAGGGATTATATCTCTCGGCTGGTCTGAGAATGCCTTGGGATACTGCACAAATATGGCTGAGGGGAGGGAAGTCTGGGATTCCCTGCTTAGGCTGCTGCACCCGCGACCCGACCCCGGATATGTGGAAGAAAATAGGTGGACGGATGAGTGGACAGATGGACGGATGGGTTGATGGATGAATGGATGGATGGGTGAATGGTTGGATGGATGGGTGGATGGATGGATGACTGGGTTAGGGTAAAATAAATGAATGGATGGATGGATGAATGAGTGGGTTAGAGTTACATTGATAGATGGGTGGAAAAATGGATGGACGGATGGACGGATGGATGGATGGGTGGATGGACGGGTGGATGGATGGGTGGATGGACGGGTGGATGGGTGGATGGACGGATGGATGGATGGGTGGATGGGCGGATGGATGGGTGGGTGGATGGGTGGATGGATGGGTGGATGGATGGATGGACAGGTGGATGGACGGATGGATGGATGGATGGACGGGTGGATGGACGGATGGATGGGTGGATGGACGGATGGATGGATGGGTGGATGGGTGGATGGACGGGTGGATGGACGGGTGGATGGATGGGTGGATGGACGGGTGGACGGGTGGATGGACGGGTGGATGGACGGGTGGATGGACGGGTGGATGGACGGGTGGATGGATGGGTGGATGGATGGGTGGATGGACGGGTGGACGGGTGGATGGACGGGTGGACGGGTGGATGGACGGGTGGATGGACGGGTGGATGGACGGGTGGATGGATGGGTGGATGGACGGGTGGACGGGTGGATGGACGGGTGGACGGGTGGATGGATGGGTGGATGGACGGGTGGATGGACGGGTGGATGGACGGGTGGATGGACGGGTGGATGGATGGGTGGATGGATGGGTGGATGGACGGGTGGATGGACGGGTGGATGGACGGGTGGATGGATGGGTGGATGGACGGGTGGATGGACGGGTGGATGGATGGGTGGATGGACGGGTGGACGGGTGGATGGACGGGTGGACGGGTGGATGGACGGGTGGATGGACGGGTGGATGGACGGGTGGATGGATGGGTGGATGGATGGGCGGATAGATGGATGAAAGTCTTGCCATTCATTTTTATGCAGATTATATCCAAATATTTCTAAGTTTAAAACCAGAAGTTTCTGATTCACTGCAGAATTGAAATGATCAGAATACCTACTTGGATTTAAAGGTTTTGAATCTAAATTAAATAAAGAATAATGTTTGTTGTGTTGCAGCGTTCAGGTGGGGAAAGTTTCCAGCCCACTCACCAAAAAACGAAACTGATGCGATGCACCTGACGATCTGTTTTCAGTTCTGCTTCACAGGAAAAGCTAAGAACTGTTAGTGGTCCAGCTATACGTAGTATCACGACACCGATGCAGACGTGACCGTGATGCATTCAGGTGGCGTCACATTTGTAAAAGTGAGCACAGTAAGTCGTGCTGCTTCCATCACAACATCTGACCTCGCACTTTTCCTGCGCTGTGGTAAACAAACTCATCTAAAATTAATTTAACCCGGGGAATTTACATTTCTAGCATGCAGCCTTGACATTCTTCTTATTACTTTTCCAGTCTTAAGGGCATACTGGTGCAGTTCTAAGAGTCAGTATTAACTGAGGCAGATATCACCGTCTGCACACGAACACTTGAATAGCAGTTTTGCCAATTACAGGGATTTTTCTGACATGTGGCAGATTTACGAGATGCTGCTCATAATGACTCATTTGCTGCCTGTCAGCGGAAACACGAGGGAAGAATCGAAGCAGCTTGCAGGAAGGAAAGGAGGAAAAGGTGAACGAGTGGTGCAAGTGGAGTTTTAACTTTGATAAACCTTTATGCTGGTACAAGAAGAAACCGTGTGGTCTGATGGAACATGACTGATAACCTCAGAAAAATGGTGAATTTTTAAAATAGTTTTATTTTTATTAATCACTTAATTGTATACTACTTTATTTGAGTCTCATATAATTTTTACCATTCCTACCAGCAGCTATAGACCTGCAGTACAGGGACCTTATCGATTAAAGATTATTATTAAAGACTGGAAACTAAAATAAAATCTTACTGTTACATTATAATTTCCCTTTAGAATTAAAAACTATTTTAATTGAATTTCCTTTTGTGAATCTTTGCTGGATAATTCGTAATTAAATGAATGAATATTTACACCATTTTCTGTTTGGAAATATGTTTTAATCCAGTCAGCAGGAAACTATTACTAATCTTCCCCTAAACTTTCTTTTGGACTAATAATGCTGAAAATTTACCACAAAATGTCCTGATTGATCTGAAAGTTTGACATTTCAGGAGAAAATTTCTGTGTAAATCGTTGCCCTTTAACAGTTTTGTGATTATTATTTACAACACAAACAGGACAACTTGTCAGGATGGAAACATTCCTCAGAGATTATCTTCCACATTGACATGAGAACGTTACAGTTGGCTGAGTGAATGTTTCCTTCCTTTAAACGTTTGTTGGATATGTGATGTAAGAAATGCTGCCGCCTGGATTTCTGCTGGTCTCGTTCCGTTTTCTGCATCAGGCCATGGGTACCTAAGCCACCTGTAAACTGACAAAATTACACGGAGGTGGAGGAAACTGTCCATCTGTCTGCATATCCGTCTTCCACGTCGAGCATAAATGGCCTCTTTTAAAGAAATAAACAGTTTTTCTTTGGTGCAGTTATCTACAGTCAGATTTCAGCAGTTAGATAAAATAGAGAAATGTATGTTGGTTTTTAAATGACTTTTCTGTGAATGTAGCATCGGTTAGCTACAGTCGTTAAGGTATATTTGGAAAAAAACAGAAAATGTGAAGTATGTTGCATTATAGCAGACAAAGTGAATAAATGATATCTGGGTCAGTCTAGTTCAGCGTGTCCATGTAAAGCACAGGTGGGAAGGGGGTGTTTGATCCAACACGTCTCTCTGAGGGACTGAAGTTCTACAGAATTTTGTTCAATGTTCCTTCTCTCTCATAAATCCTTTATGATTATTGCATGTTTGACCTCTTCCTGCACTCTAAACAGTCTGTTCTTAGATTTGCTGTTTACCTTGAAAGCAAAGCAATGGTTGGCATGCAGCCCCATTCCGCTGCTCGCATGGAGCAGAGCATGGAGCTGGTTGGTCGACTGATATGCTGGAAAAGTCCACTCAGGTCTGCTGATGCACAGGAATGACCCACCCCGACCGACTGCAGGTCATCACCCGGGAGGAATGGCTTCTTGCAGACGTTAAGTGATGGCATGAAAATGTCAGCGGCACATTTTTGCATGATCTACAGCTGCGTTTCCATGACATTTTTTTTTTTTAAAGCAAAATTAAAGCGATATTTTAGCGATACGACTGTGTTTTTCATTGAAGAGTGTTTAGCGTGTGAGCCGCGGTTCTCATGAAATCTAATTGGTTGGCAAGATTTTACGGGAATTACGTGCATTAGTTTAGGCTTTTCTACTTGCTGCAGAGAATTTGCTACAGCTTTTCTGAGCTTTTCTTCCTCGTTTTCTTTTCTAAATCTCTGAAATTTGTTGTTTGTTTCACACTGCGCCATCTTTACCCCCACGCCACGTCGGGGGACACTTAAATGTGAAAAAGGTGTTTCCATTACGATGTGTTTAACGCTCACCACTGGTCACTAAACTGTCACTCTTGTGTCCAACACCCAAAACACTCCTGTCACATTTGCCGCTTGTCAGGAGCGAGCGGCAAACATGACGGAAAGAAAGACCGGGGGGGGGGCTTTCTCTCCGATCAGTTTAAATGATGACGGATGCAGTAGAGCGAGGCATGGCTTTATTTAAAAGATAAAGTGTCATCGTAGGGCATCCCAGCCCCATGTCTCGGTTCACCAGATAAATCATAAGCGTTCTTAGTTTGGTGAGTTTCACCATTTCCTCCAGGAGCTGCGTGCTGATCGCTCTGATTGGTTGACGCCGCGCGTCAAGCGCCAGAAGTTCAGATTGTCCCTTTCTGGCGTTTGCGGCACGTTTTTATTTTAATATTTAGTTTTTGCACAATTCTAGGTGTCATGGAAACAGACCTTATGATGGAAAACTCTCCCTTTGTGTGAAAAGACATTTATCTTTTGACTTTTTAAACTAAATGAGACACAAGTTTCCCAGGATGCTGCGATGCCACTAAAAACAGAAATGGTTCCACTGCCGTGGTTATTGACAATTTAATAATTCATGGTAATATCTGACATTTCCTGACGTCTGACTGCTTGGACTTGGACTGCAGCCTCTCTGTACTTTAACTCTACAACAAATATTTTCCTCTGTGGCCTTTTGCCTGCCTTAGAAGAAGCACAGGTTAATAATTTACCTTGTTTATCTTTGCCTTCAAGCATTCTGGAAGACTTTGCAACTCATATCCCAGCTGTTTTCAGTAAATATTTATCAGTTGGGTGCTGATTTTTTTTTCTTAAAAATGAGACTTGCCATAAAAAATGGAAATGCAACGAGCAGATTACGTTGAAACTTAACAGGTTGCTACATGCCCAATCAAAAATGTTTCCATCTGCTTCAGCTGAGCTACGCTGCAGAAGAAGGTTAAAAAAGCCCATTTTTCCAAAGGTTACATTGAATTTTCTCGGTTTTCCTGGAGAGGTGATATAGATCTGCAAGTACTGAATCCTGACCTTTCGGCCAAAATCAAAGCTGTAATCAGACTGAATGCATCCCACTTGTCTCAGAATGCATTTTAACCCCGTATCAAGCGGCTTGCTGGATCAGGGAAGCCACATGAACAAGAGACATGAACTGGAAGAGACCTTTCCAGTTCCATCTGATCACAGATAACATTTCTGGCCTCACACAATCATCTGAGCCACAGTTTTACTATGAAATACAGCAAAGTATGTTAAGTGTTTCTACAGCGATGTTATGTGTTCGTTCCACAGACGTTTGCACCACTGGAACGTTGAGGATGTAGGTGGAGATGGAATGTTTGACCACGACCAGAACATCATTCTGACCCTTCGTCTGTCGAAGAGAGACTGCTTGCATGTACCCTGATAGAAGAACACGGGGTTCATACATGCACATGTTAAGACCATGAAAATCACATGTGAGTCCCGTGTGTTTGCCACATGATATACATGTAATGTGTGATTCATATATTCGTCACATGTGGACTGTATGGAATCCCTCCAAAACCATGTTTGTTCACGTGGTTCACATGTAAACCACGTGGTTGGTGATCCCATTAACTCTGTGTTATGGCTGACTTGTAATGTTTCCATTCATGTTAGAAAATGATGTTTATCTACAGTAATATAATGACTAAAATGGGTAAAATAAGCTAAGAAAGTTGCTGTGAAGCTAAATTCTGAACCAAAGTGAAAGAAAAAGCTTTGTTAAACTGTGTTATTTTTTTATTTTATTTCCAGTTAAAACCTGTAAGCTGCTGTTAATGTCTTTTAGCACATTTTTCTCTTTAATCATCTGCTGAAGAGTTGCAGGTTTGCAGGAAGGTATCATTTCCACAGCAAGCACAATTCTACGAGAATAAATTCTCCAAATTCCTTTATGTCCCAGCCAATGGTTTGTCTAACGCTGCCAGGCCCTCTGTGTGGAGAAAAACCAGCAAATGCTCACTACCAAGGCCAAGGTTTTCATATTAGTACAGAAATGGTGCGCAGCATTCTTTCTAGTTGTGCCAGCTGCTGGGTAGAAGAGAGCCTACGTGTCTGCCTCTGTAAATCGTATCACTGTCTGCCGTAAGGCCAAACGTTGCACATTAGCATTGACGCTCTACAATAGCAGCATTCATGACTGTTGCTGCTTCCAAATAAAACTGAACATCAGAAAGCAGATGCAGCGTAGGAGAAGAAGCTGGAAAACACAGAAGAAAGGAGCGAAACGGATGTAAAATGTAGAAAGACATCTCCCAGTTCTACAAACTTAACTTCTCACATCACAAAGTGGTCACCAGTGAAACCATTCAGGAGAACTGGGCTCTGCTGCTGCTGATTATCTGCATCACGCATACATGCATATAATTCATGCATACTTATTGATCTATGTCACGGCTGAAGTCCCAACAGCGCAGCCTGGTGATGGAAAGTTTGGTTCTTTTCAAAGATTCAGCTCTTTTGAATCAGATTCCTTCGAAGAGTAGGCTCTTTAGCTTGTCACTTCACATCATTCAGAGCTTCTCTTGCAGCCAGATTTTGTAATTGTGGGTGTTTTTTTGCAGTTAATTAGTTTTCATTCTTGTTTTTATCATTAGATTCGTTTTGTGCATTTCTTGCATAAAAAAAAAATGTAGCTATGTTTTGTATTTTTATTCAAACCTTTGAACAAACAAGTGAACACAGGAACAGATTTTTCCTGACACATCTGGCTCGCGGCTCTCTGTGGACCTGATCTGTACCAACTCCATGTCTGCTGGGAGGCCCTTAGTGGCATGATCCTCGTCTTTCCTCAGAGGGAATTCACTGCATGGTGTGTCCATCTAAATGAAGTCCCATCATCTCTAAACATTCAGCTCTGTTCGAAAGGAATCGCTCTATACCAACCAGATTCCTGCAGAACTGCATCCCTCCCTGATAACCGGCAGGCTAAATGGTCCAACAGGAGGAGGAAAGCCAACATAACAGAAACACATCAAGGAGAAGGAGGGATCAGAGATTGGACTCTGTGGTCATTTTCTTCCATCTATTTCTTTTCCTCTGCAGAGGCAACAGGGTTAGGAGAAGTGCATTTACTCCTCTGGGATCACAGAGGAGTCCCAGGCCAGAGGGAGTACAAACGCTGAAGCAGGTCCTCGGTCTGTCCTATCAGATGCCTGACTTCTCAGCTGACTCCTTTTTTCAGGAGCAGCTCCTCCACGCTGAGCTCCCTCCAGGTGTGTGAACTCCTCACACACCTGAACAAAACCCACAAGCTTTCACCTTTCATCTCAGCTTTCTTCACCACAATAAAACCATGGCGTCCAATCTGCCTGTCCATCTCCCGCTTCACCCTGGCAACACATACCTGGAAGAAGATTCTGCGACACTGAAACACTTCCCGACCCAGATGGAGTCCTTCACCGTTACTGGAACCATGGGCTCAGAGGAGCCGACTTTCCTCTGGATCATACTCACCTGCGAACCATCATAGGGGATGCTGTAGGGACAAGTTCAGAGGAAGCCAACCGCACCATGTCACATCTTCTCGAGTCTGCAGACTTTGACATAACTCGACGTCTTTTCAGCGTTTTTAGAAACCCTTCAGTGTTCATCAACTGATTTACCGTGCTGTGTTGGGCTCTGATTTGTCCATAACGGTCATTATGCGAGGCCTTTGCAACAGGTAATATTCTTCTATAATATCTTTTTAAACACACTCAGCATCTTCTTCACTTTCCAGCTATCCATCATGTGCACACTCATGATTATTCAAAGTGATTCCACTTTGCAGAAGCATGTGAATAATAGATCCAACATGCTGTCCAGTTCCCATCCTGACACCTACTAGGTGAAGCTTTGTGTGGGGACGGTGATCCCAGTTAGAAAAGGCAGACAACAAAGACTTGAGCTCAGGCTCCCTTGGGTGTCATGGTGAGGATCAAACCGACAGCCGTCCCGGCAGAACCAGAGCTGGGAATACATGAATACAGATACTGGATGGGGGAGAAGGATGAAAGGGAGGGAAATAGTGGGTAAAAAATGTGCAGACACATGCTTTTCTAACGAACATCCTCTGCGGATAAGATGCACTGGAGCAGAAAGCAGTATTGGTGAAAGTTCCACTCAAACGTTTGTCCGTGTTAGAAACATCTGGCAGCCAGTGGCTACGTTCACATGAAACTAATGTAACGGACAAGATTTTCCTTGTTTGTTTAATTTTACTGGAATGTGATCCTTTTCCCTCCCTCTGATTTAGCTTTATTCCCATGTCCCAGTCTGTGTTTCAGATTGCACACTTTGACTCTAAAAGTCCACCCCTAATCCATTTTCATATCTATATTTCATCTATATTTAGTCATTTGCTATAAATATGTAGATTTCTAACTGATATACAGTTATGCATTGATGTTTAAACCCATTTAACACACAAACAAAGCAGACATGACTCATTAAAAACACATTATGGCTCCTTTCCTGTTGATAGAAGCTGATGTGAGGCAAACCGGTGCTTCGTCGCAGCAGTGAACCGATCCAGGAAAAAGCCCTTTCTCCTCTTCATTCGGACAGTTTTCAAGCTGTACATTGAGAAGATGCTTTGACTGCAGGTAAAAGCAGGAACATGGAAACATGTCAACGTAAAACAAACATCTGCCAGCTTGACTGACATGAAGCATCCAGACAGCTTGTTTCCTCTGAAGCCGGGAGTTTGTGGAGGGATATTCCATACAGTAACTTTCACACATGAAGCTGCATTCATCATCACCATTTCCAGCAGCTAGAAACTGGCGGAGCCCCAGAAAACCAGGTCCAGCCGTAGGTGGGGTTGAGGAGCAGCATGCTGATGTACTGTAACCTCACAAGTCCAAAAGGTCTACTATTAAACTCAGTCAAACAAAAAACAAGCACCGGTTGGAGCTTTTTATTTTATATAGGACCTCTTGGTCTTATAGTGACCTGGGACACTAAAATAGATACCCCTAAGTACTTAAAAAAAGTTTATGTATATTATCTATCTATCTATCTATCTATATATATATATATGTATATATATATATATATATATATATATATATATATATATATATATATATA
The DNA here is from genome assembly GCF_933228915.1 of Telmatherina bonti. Lineage (NCBI taxonomy): Eukaryota > Metazoa > Chordata > Actinopteri > Atheriniformes > Telmatherinidae > Telmatherina > Telmatherina bonti. The sequence continues at coordinate 35,623,108 of NC_136627.1, read as the reverse complement.
TATATATATGTGTGTGTGTGTGTGTGTGCCAACTGAAAACCAACAAACAACAAAAAAGAAAACGGCAGAGATCACACTGAATCTGACAAAGGAAGCTTTTTTCATATATAAATACACAGCTGGGATCTGGCTGAAATCTAACTGGACTTCTAACCTCGAAAAGTTCATCGATAAATATTATTCAAATGAAATATTAAACCTAAAACACCAGAAAACCCAACCTGGAGGGAAATGATTCGTCCACCTACTCGGATGACTTCTAGATGGTAGAAATCTTGCTAGCATTGATAGTTAGATTCAGTTTTTTTTTCTTTTGTTGATTATTTGGCAAATTTTCTTCGATTAAACTTGACAATTTTGATAAATAATCGTTTATTTTAAAAAAGGAAAGACATTTGTGAGGAAAGTGCTAATCGGATGATGTAAAAACGAGAATTCTTTCTGTAGTAGTGCTTTTGTAAAACATAAATAATGGCTGAAACACAAACAGAAACCTCCAAACACTGAAGATTTTAGGTTTAAGGTGTCTTTATTTTCCCTCTGGAGGCAGTTTGATTTATAGCCAGAAGCTTTGTATGAACATAAAACAATAAACAAACACGGTTTACGCTCAAACATTGCTGTTATGAGGCTGAAAGAGCAAGAATAGATGACTTAGAGAAATATATCACAATGAAAAAGAAGATGAGATCACCACATACGGATGTGCCAGCAGCTGAGGTATAAATGCAGTCACACACTCTGAGGAAGACCTTTCTCTAATATCACCCTGAATAATTTATACCGCAGAGGCAAAAGGAAAGAGTGTTTGTGTGTTTGCATGGGCAGCCCCTCAGTGCAGCAACAGATATGAGACCTAACACTCCATCCATGATTTATGTGCTGCAGCCTGGACTGTGAACAGGAGGGAGAGGCAGGACGAAGACGTCCACTCAGAAACACTCACTAAACAGGCAGAAGGTTCACGTGGAGTTTGGGAAGTACTCTCTTTACACTTTCACGTGTTCATAAAAAACCTGCAGAGTCACCTGGGACACAGATCCATCTCATGTTCTGAAATGTTAAATATGGAAGTCAGATTTTCCTGGAAGTCCCACTTTGTCAGCCTCAAGGTGGACCACCTCCCTGACCCAAAACAAGATATTATCATACTTACTAGTGCTGTGACGATATGCATTTTCCCGATTCGACTCGATTCCGATAATTTGGGTGCCAATTCAATTTAAATTGCGATTCTCACAATTCTTTGATTTTGCTGATTTTTGTAGATTAAAAAAAAAATGTACATAACTTTATTTGGATCGTCATTTTTCTTGATTTAAATTTGGAAAAAACAACACAGTAGCCAGACCATCATTCTGCTGCTATAATGCCCAAGAAGACCAATCAAAAGAGCAATAAAAATAATAATAATTACAAAAATTTTATACTGAATTGTTTTTATTTGGAAAAAAAATCAATTTAACCAAAAAATCTATTTTAAAATTGTGAAGCAAAAAATCTTGATATTTGATTTTTCAATTCAATTTTCCCACCCCTAATACTCACACAGTAAATAAAACCTTCATTCACAACAACACACACCTGATCATACTCCGTCTCTCACACACTCATCCCGACGGCGCACATATCCAACCCCCATCCTGCACAAACATAACCTCTCTATCTGAATCCATATGAAAACACAAATGTCACCATGGGAACCACCCCGATCCGGGCACGTCACAACCAGGGCTGCAGTGCAGGACCCCACCAACCATCTCCATGGCGATGACCCGATGTGGAGGATACCCATGAGGACCACAAATAAAAGCAAGACCACAATAATCATCCTGAGAAACATTACTCCACAACTGTTGTACAAAACTGGACATCAACATTAATGAAGCCGTGTGGGAGGATCTGGAGAGAGAACGAAACATCAGAAGCAGATCTCTGGAAAGTCCTTCAGGAAGTCTGGAGAGCTGAAGACTCCAGCTGGTTGATGGCTTTCTGCTGAAGCAACCACACTGTCAAACAAGTTTTAGTCTCTCATTGTAATTAGATTGGATGTAATGAGATCATGTTAGCAAACGAGCAACTGAATCAATCCTATAAAGGAAAGCTGCATGTTTGTTTGTTTGTGTTGAGAGGTGGTGAGACCTGAATGAGAAGAACAAGAGAGGAGTTTAATAAGATTTGTAAGTCATTAAGATTTAGATCTCCTGGAATCTAAAGGTGGCCTTTACCTGGACATTTTACAGATAATGATCATGCTGAGTGTTTGTGATTGTAGCTGCATCAGAACAATCTGATAGGCCGTATAATTAATGGCAAAGATTTGCTGGATTAGGCCAAAGGATCTTCATTGTTGCAACTTGGACGATAAAATGCTGCCTCTAATCTGGATCAACGAAGGACAAACAAAATAAATACAGATCAGATTTTGTTTGACAACAAAGGAGAAAATCTCAACAAGGGTAATAACATGATGGACCGCGATTTAAATGACCTTTTGTCAGAGATTTCAGTTTAGAACTTGAGCTGCACATAAACACCCTGGATACCATCAGATCCATCTTTTAAAACCAGGTTGGACCATAGACTGTATATGAAAGATGGGCGGAGCTTCTGTGACGTCACCCGTAGGTTTCTGAAGAGCTGAATTGAAGCTCGGTGGGCGGTTCTTTACAGCAGAGAGTGGTACAGCGTGTTTTAAAATAGAATTTAGGAATTCTATAAAGCGTTCAGCGGGATCAGTTAGTCAGTTTTCTGTAATCTCATCAGCAGTAAATAACAATTTACTTCGATTGCTCGGACGGATCTATACTTCTTTTATTCTCTAAAGCCTCTTCCCACCTGCCAGCACTTTTCCCTCCATTTTAGCAGCAAACTCCTCCCTCGTTCCTACAGAATGGACCTGTTGCATGCACAGAGTTGCAGTCATGGGATTAATCAGAAAAGACACCATATTAAGATCTGCAGTCAGACCCACCCACCCACCCACCCACACACACACACACACACACACACACACACACACACACACACACACACACACACACACACACACACACACACACACACACACACACACACACACACACACACACACACACACACACACAGGTTGTTTCATAGATGTCCTGCCTGTGGTGAAGGTGCAATGCCCTGAATCATTTCTAACCTTTCTGGGTCTCAAGTGCCTCCTGTGTGTTTGAAACAGTACATTTCACATTAATGTTTAAAAGAAGAACCTCAAGTAGTTATTCACAGCCTGCACAGTGTTGTGGAGCTGCGGTGTCATGCTGTTTTTAATCTGATTTAATAAGGCAGGTTGAAACAGAACAGGCTGATGTGGAGCAGCAGCCTGGGGACACAAGCTAATATCAGCCAATATCAGCAGTCCAAAGACCGCCATGTTGTGGTTTGTTCAGTTTTATTTTATTTTTTTACTCTCCCAGGATTCTGTTTCTGATCAACCTCAGAAATGAAAAATGTCTCTTTTGTCTCCAAAACTTGCAGTGAGATGTTATTTCAGCCTAAATTAATTCAAATAGTTTTTTTCTGTTGTTTTGAGTGTTTGTAGACCGACTGGGGAAAAAATCCATGGAAAGTACACAACGTGTACATCAAAATGATTCAGAAACAGAGTTTTAAAGTTAAAACTATGCAGCTCTACCTTAAAGCTATAGTAGGTGCTGTTGCTCAGAGACATGTTCCTCTGGGTGAAGTGATTCCTCGTCCTGATAGTAGTCTATACATTCTGCAATCATGAATAATAAGAAATATAGTTAGACCCCTCAGTTTACTGTAAATCTGTAAAAACTCTGACCAATCCAAACATTCGGAAATGGAGTTGTTCATTTCTTATAATTTGTAGCTTCTTCTCCCGGCTCCCCTCCTCCCCCTCCAGCAGCGCATACCTGATAGCCACACCCTGCATATAAACAGCGTGTTAGGATGAAAATACAAAGCAGTGAAGAAGAAACTCGGAAGGAAAACATGGCTGAGAAAATGCAGGAAGGACTTCTCGACCCGGCTCGGTTTATTTGCCTCCTCCTGCTAAACAGCCGAGAAAGAGAAAATCGTTGGTGGAAAAAGCTGCAAATAAAAAAAGCCTCGGATCACGCAAGGAGCAGAACCAGAGGGGGAGGAGCCAAGACAAGGCGCCACTTTCACATATTACTAGCTTCCGTACATTACCCACCCCAGCTTCAATCACTGCTGGTAATGTCAGGAGGTTACAGATAGCTTCGGCTATGATTTCATTCCACATCCCCCCCCCGTAGGTTCAGCATTCAGTTTTAAATCTTCATCCTTACCTTCAGATCTTTGCCTCAAGCCTCTCAGATCTGATCAGAAACTGTTTGTTGTTCCTGGACCCTGCTCCAGAACTGAAAGAGACTGATTTTCAGGTTTCTGTCCCTAAATCAAGAGAATTTGGTCAAGATTTGGCTGAACAAACCTACTAGATCTACTGGGATGTAGAGCCATCTCTTCTCCAACACGCCTGAACCAAATGGCTGAATCACTCACTTGCATGTGATCCAGCTCTGCCGTGACCTGGTGACCAGACGATGATTCAGGTGTGTTGGAGGGTAGATGAGATAGAGGAATGGACTTAGGTAACCCTAACCCCCTGTCCTAGATACTCAAAAGCTTGCAATCAGAAATAAAAATATTAAACTTACAGATTTAACAGAGCAAACATCTAGCATGGAGCATAGTCCAAAGATCTTCCACAGTGTGTTTGCCCCACAATCCCCAGTTAGGATCAAGTTCCTGTTCCTGATATTGTTGGTAAATATTTAAACAAATGTTCTGTCATCCTCCCACGCTTTAATAAAGAGTAAACTTCTCTTATTTTGGCACTGACAGGAAATGAATCAATTACTTAACTTGATTATTATCCCTTAAACATCAAGGCTGGAAGTTTCTGAATTGGTAGCATCTCATGCGTGTGTGGAAGTGGATCACATGGGACTCTTTTCTCAGGTTCACTTGTGTGAGATGTGGGTTCCTCACCAAGCTGAAACTAATTCAGCCTTTCAGCATCTTAAAAAACAAATTAACCTCCAAATCCAGCCTCAAATAGTCTCTCCATCCTCCAGCTCTGATTCTGAAAGGATTTTCCACACCTCCATTTCCACGCTCCGTCTTCTGAATGGAAGACCAGGTTGAAAGCGCACTCTGAATGAATTTCGCTCTCAGATCTTATAAATATGGCAATAAATCAGCCACGCTTTGCTCCAGCGCATCCATGGTTTTGAAATTTCAATTTATTATGTTTACAAATCAGGTCAGTGTTCATTTGAGGCGAGAGCGGAAATCCAGAAGGGAGTAGGTTCTGTTCCGAGTTTCTGTTTATCAAACCTGTACCACCTCACCGCAGAATTTCCCTTTGGATTTAATTATTATGTGCAGCTTTACTCAGATCCTGGAGGAAGGAGCCTCACATGAAATCTTCTCTGTGTGGACCACAGAAAGCTCCAGGTCACCTGCTGGTATTGAATGTTTCCTGACTACAACACATCTGATTCAAATAGAACGGATCTCCAACAGCCTTTTGTCAGTCGTGATGTATCGTTCACAAACGAGCTGATTCTTTGTACTGAACGAGAAGAACTGATTCCTGTCAAAAAGAGCTGGATCTTTAGAAAGTGCAGGACTTTATAAAATACATGTAGAAATAAACTCAGAAATGAACATTTGTGTGTGGGGGAGAATTCTGGCCACTGACAGCCACCATCCATTCAACTTGGTGTTTCAACTCATTACAATCCTCATATTTAAATATAGATGTCAGTGATTCTCATACACTGCACCTTCAAAGGTCACAAACATGTCTAGTCAAAGAGTTCAGGAAGATTCAGGCCTCATAGTTGTGATGAAGTTCCTGTTTTTTGTCAGACACAAAGTGATTTTATCCCACAGAGAAGACACATCCATCTCCCTGTGGTCTTGAATCACAAGCATTCATGCATTCAGTAGTTTAGGTGGAACAATTACTTTGTTTGCTTCATTTAATTCCTCTGTGCTAGCCAGAGCAGCATACATGCAGTCTGTTTTCCTCCAGAGAAAAACTCTGAAGTGAAATATATTCGGTCTCATTGGAAGCAGAAACAAACAGCAGACAGCTTTTCTCTGCAGCTTTCTAGCTCACTTGTGTCAAAATAATCAGAAACGACTCAGGATCTACAAAAGAAAAGTTCTCCTACAGATAGTATTATTGTTTTGAGCAAATATTACTGAGCTAAAGTGACTTTAAGTTATCTGAAAATGCTTTATTGTCTCAGTGGGCTGTCAGAGATTGTGCAGCTAAACAAAGATAAGCGCTTTATTGCTCTGATCTCAAAGGAAACGGGATAAAAACACCACCTCTTAGGGGATGGAAAAGCAAAGAAAGATAAATGTCTGAAAGCTGAAAATAATTAAAACAGAAGCAAAGTGGAGGGAAAATCTTTGAAAAAGGAGCACAAACAAAAGAAAAGCAATGAGATATTTGAGAGAAAAACAACTGTATGTAGTTGCAGCCAGGAGTCAAGCTGAGCTGAGCATGCTGGGAAAATAAACCAATGCGGCAGTCAGGAAGGACAACAAACATAATGAGCCACAGTTCTGAGGAGATGTCATTCCTGCCCCGCTTTGGCAGGCGGACTGATCTGGGAAGGAATGGAGTGAGGAGTGAAGATGATGAGATGATCAGCGTCAGCTGGGCTGGTTGATTGGCAGCAACACACACAAACCGGGAGAAGAAGCAGAGCGGGGAATGAAGCCGGCAGAAACACGGAGGTGGACGCTGCTTTCACACAGAACGTTCACTGAGTGAGATGTTGACATGACCGCCGTCATAACACTGAATCATATTCACCAACTATGATGGAAAAGTCTCTATTCGCTACGATGAAGCAGGTTCTTCATCTGCAGGTTTCTTTAGGTGCTGCAGGAGGGCAGAAAATCATCAGAAGATTATTAATGACCTGTTTGTAAACTGGATGCCAAACCCTCGGTCCTGCTCTTGGATCTTAGTACTGACGTTGACACAGTAAATCACATTTTATGGCACAGTCTGAAAAGCCTGTCAGGTCCCGTAAAGATAATTCACTCCTGTCACACAGGTTTATGTTTCTACATCAACTACGGGGTGCCCCAAGGATCAGATTTAGACCTAAATTGTTTTAATCTACACATGTTGCCAGGAGATACTGGTCTGATATTCAGAGCTATGTTGATGACAGACAGCTTTACTTCACCATTTCTTGTCATCACCAGTTAACGACATAGGTATTTAGGATGACAGAAAGCTCAACCAGGACAAAACAAAAGTTTTCATCATAAAAACAAGATTCTTTAAAATCCTCTCATTGTGACAAATCAGGGTGTCCTTTTTGACTGAGGTGACTTTTAATCCACGCATCAGAAACATAAAAACAAACCTAAAAGCATTTCCAAAGTTCACCCTTTTCCCTTTCTCGAAAACACCGGGGGGGTTGATGCATGCTTTTATATCTAGCAAAATATACTACTGTATTCTCTTCTCTCTGGTCTTTCCCAGAAAAAAGTATTTCTATGAGTTACTTGTCTGCAAGTGTGTTGACAAGGTCCAGAGGAAAGACACACACTACACCAGCATTAGATATGAGCAGGGGTGGGAAAAGGACTGACAACTTGTAATTAGGTAAAAGTATCTTTACATCTCTTGGGTACTTTTTCTTTATTTGAATAGAATTCATCTAAAAATGAACTTGAATAAAAGTAGATTTGTTTAGTACGCATGTTTGCGTATCCCTGTGCATTGTCCTTTTGGAGTGTGTATTAGACCAGTAACAGGGATGGGCGGTCCATGCAGGCTGATGCTTTTTCCTGCTTTTCGTTCTTTACTCAGTAACAAGGAGGTTTCTAATGTAAAATACTTTGGTCAAAATGTACTTGAGTAAAAGTAAAATTACCCATTTCAAAAACTACTTAAAAATGACAAAGTACTCATAAAGCTACTAAATTACAGTAACGTGAGTAAATGTTATTTGGGACTTTCCTCCTCTGATTATGATACAACTCCTCGCTGGATGTTTTCTCCTCGTCAGACCTTCTCTGTAAACCCTGCAGATGGTTGTGTGTGAAAACCAGTAGATCAGCAGTTTCTGCAGCCATTCCACATGCAAACTAACTTAAATCTGCTTTCTTCCTCGTTCTGATGCTGTTTGAACATCTGCAAGTCATCTCCACCGTGTCTACATGACTACATGCACTGAGCTGATGTCATGGTGCAACAGCTGTGCATAAGACAGTGCTTGGTGAGTGTCTCTGCAGCGTATACCCATATCTCCCCACGCAGCAGCTGGTACTCTGCAGCTTTTCCCGTCAGGAATGACAGAAAGACTTTTCTGCCACCTCGGCTAAAGTCAACTGTATAAACTGTCTGGCACAAATAAAACCGTAAGAATGAGGCTGGCGGGAGGAGGATGTGGCATGAAATTGAACTACAGCTGCAGCGTCACACACCTGGTGGGGGAAGACTTCTCAGCGCTTGAGAAGAGTTTTTGATACCATGATCCCATCATGGCGAAAAGGTTCTGAGGTTAAATACCCTCCTGCAGCATCATCAGGACTTCACATGGACAAAATCTGCGGTCAGTTTGCCTCACAAAAGCCTAGTGATGAGAAAAGCACAAAACAGGATCTTCTGCAGACTAATACACACACACACACACACACACACTCTCCCTGCTGGTTGTTTGTTATCTGCAGTAAACAGCAAAGATTGTAATTCTTGTCTGGAAAGAGATAGAAAACCTAACAGAACATCTCTGTGGTCCAGGTTAATCCCCAGTTTGCACCATGATACAAACAGCGCAGACGAGAAGAGATGAGGGCACAAAGGAAAGGAGGAAGGTGGAAACGAGGCAGCAAGTGAAGGTAAAGAGAGAAAAAACATGAAAGCAAAAGAGATTAAAGAGGACAAAAAGGGACAGAAGACGGTGATGGAGACTCGAGAAGGAAGTGAGTCTGAAGATAAAACTGGAAAGCAGAGAAAGGAGGAAAAAGCTTGGGAGTAGATGGGAATGACAAGTGCCAATTTCCACTGCAACACAACCAAAAGTCTAACAAGTAGCCTTAAAGCAGGAGAGAAAGGTGTGTGTGCTTGTGTCAGACATACTGATCATGTCATATGCTTCTCCAGAACAAAAACTCTTCACAACATGTGGCCCTCTTTATGCTGCTCGGAGCTGAGGGATATGAAACCATAAACCATGTAAAGTTACTGCATACATTAAGAAAAAGTGAAGCATCCAGAATGACCAGAGGGACCTGGTGCCTCGACATGAGCTCTCAGATTAAACACACATCGCTGTAAATAAGAGACAATCCATAAAATCTTGAGGCCAAATGTGACACGTCATAAAAGCAGAATGTGCTGTGATACACACTCTGGTGTCGGCGTTTAATGGCCCAGCTGGAGCTGCACTGGAAGCTGCATCACTGCAGATCTCTGGAGATGAACTAAATTATATTTACAAGATTGTTTGGACATTCTGAGGTTTGAAGAACTGAGTAATAACACTCCTCCAGTTATACATACGCATGTCACAGCAGAGTTATGAAGGACAGTTTTTCCAATCCTTGAAGCACTAGAAAAGCACTCAGAGAGCAAAACATTCACCACGGCCTTTAAAAAATTTCTGGATCCAAACAATCCAAACACCTCCCTGGCGGAGGTAATAAAGCTAGCTAATGTGATAATCATATGGTAACATCTCAGTGCCTTTCGGCATGTCAATAAGGTCAACGTGAAGCTGGTTGGAGATGAGGGAAAGTCAGTCTCTGAACATAAAACCCGTCCAGCCTGGAAGCAGATGGTCTCCAGCAGCAGAAGACCACACCGGGTTCCCTCCTGTCAGTAAGAACAGGAAACTGAGGCTACAATTCACACAGACTCACCAGAACTGGACAATAGAAGATGGAGAAACGTTGCTGGTCTGATGAGTCTCCAGTTCAGCTCCACATTCACATGGTAGGATCAGAATCTGCTGGAAACATCATGACAACATGGATCCATCCTGCCGTCAGGATCAACGCTGCAGGCTGACCATGTCCATCCCTTTCTGAGCACAGTGTAGCATCTTCTGATGGAAACTTCCAGCAGGATGATGCACCATGTCACAAAGCTCACATCATCTCCACCATGACGATGAGTTCACTGTCCTCCAACGGCTCCACAGTCACCAGATCTACATCCAGCAGAGCAGCTTTGGGAGATTCTCATCATGATGTGGTGGAACTATAGACTGTATATAAAAGATGGAGAGAGCCTCCGTGACGTCACCCGTAAGTTTCTAAAGAGCTGAATTGAAGCTCGGTGGGCGGTTCCTACCATCACCATCTTGGCAGGGGCATGCGTGTCGTCTCACCCAGAAAATACAAATATGGGCAAAGAGGTGGAGCTGAGAGGGGGGCTGTGAGCGTCATGGTGGATGATTGACACCGAGCGAACTCCGAGCTTTCTGTAGCTAAGAGCTAACCGAGCTAACCTGAAGATAACAGGAGCTAACCAGCTAACGGAGCTAAGTCACGTTGTTAACCGGCTAAAAACCACGGTTGTTCTACATTCTTCTGACTTGAAGCGGGAAATTGGTACCTGTCAATCAAAAGGACACGCCCCTAAATATGCCAAACTTCAAGATTAAATTACTTTTAAACAGGCGAGTTAGAAAAAAAATCACTCCCCCCACAGTTGTCATGAAGGTAAACCTGAACTATTAAACCTAAAATGGATTTTTGAACCAGGCTGTAAAGATGTTTCTTCCTTATTAAGTGAAGTTGGTCTTTTTAACATGGGAGTCTATGGGGATTTGCTCTGTTTTGCAGCCCCTAGTGGATGAAGGGGAGTTGCAGTTTTATGCACTTCCACATAGCCTTCACTTTTTACCGCCAAAGGCTCCGTCCATCTTTCATATATACGGTCTATGGGTGGAATGGGAGATTCTCATCGTGGATGTGAAGCAACTGTATGATGCTATGATGGTAATATGCAGTAAAACCTGTTTTGCAATCAGCTGTGTTTCCATTACAGTTTGTGTCAAAATAAAACCAATATTTCTAAAGTTACAATTTACAGATGTTTCCATTGGATGGTGTTTGGCGCATAAGCCCGATGAAATTAATATATGTTAATCACACACACTGTGAATACACACTGGCTAGAAAAGGAGAAAGAATGTCAGACTTGAAGACAAGAGCTTCCCACTGGCAAAATACTGGGATAATTAATATGTTTAAACTCTAACTGGAGCATTGTGATCAATAATCTTAGATGACAAAGTTTGAACAGTTCTAACTGGAGATTATTTATAGAATAAATGATTTTTTTTTTAAAAATTGAAAGTAGGACATTTCTTCACTATGTGAAGAGAACTCATGTAAACAGCTGTGTAACCTTAAGAAAAGTCCCCATCAGTGGAGCTAATTCAAACATCAGGACTTTCATTTGCTAGAGAGCACAAAGATTGGACTCTGGAGCAATGGGAAAAGGTCATGTAGTCGGAAGAGCCCAAACCTGGCCGTTTGCAGAGTGATGGGAGCATCACTGCTCGCTGGACTCGGCTTCATCAATCACTTCCTGCCTGCTGTTCTTTGTAATGGCTCGCCTTTCTTTTTTTTAAATCAAGTTTTAATAAGTTGCTTCTTGGCCACCTCTGAGATTTCAGGCTGTATGAAATAAAAGAAAAAGCACACAGCAGAAAATATAATCAGTCCCATTATGGAGCCATTTGGGAAGAGTTGTGTTGATGCTGGTGAGCAGAACTGATGCAATACTTCAGGAAGCAAGCTCAGACAGTACGGGTGGAGGGAACTTTCCAGTAAATGAACAGCTTCCCAAACTGATGAAACATTCTTGAAAAGTTACAGAAAAGCTTTTTTAGTTTCTAAAAACAACAAAGGAAAATGAAAGTGGAGCTGATTGATGCGGCGATGAAAGGGCGCTTTTTTTCCTTTGCATTCGTGCTTTTTGCTGCCATGCCTCCACTAAACTCTCCACAGACCAGACCTTTAGCTTCTTCTGTAAAAAGCTGCATCTTTGCATGTTTTTGATGGTTTCACGCAAATAAAAGTAGCATGATTAGTTTTTTATTTAATAAGTTAACTTATAATCAGAGCACGGCCCTTTGCAAACTCCCAGCCAACCAAAGAGTCACTTGTGGCAGACTGGGGGGCTGAGATGATCTCAGAAGTGGATGTGCCGATGGAGGGATGCCAGCTGTTTCTGTATGGGTAGGAGGCTTCCCGCTGTGTGTTTCTGCACCAGTTTGTTTGTTTCCCCCCTACATATTTGTTCAGTCTTGTTGTCTTTCATTTCCTTTTGTTTGGAGATGCTTTGATGAAAAAATGGTACATCTGCTCCAGCCAGTCTCTCTCTCCAGCTTTGTCTTCTTTTATTAGTTTCTCTTTCATCTCTCTCTTGTGAAGAGGAAGCGTGAAATCAGCCATCATTTAATGTGAAGAAATCTATATTTGCTTGTAGCCGACATTAAATAAATGTTTGATGATGCGTTGTATTAGCTGTTCAGCCAACAGGCTCAGAAACATTCAGGATTGGATGAAATGAGATGGTTTGAGGTAATTTGAGTCGGAGAAGCACGAGAGTTCAGCATCCTGCTGTTTAAAGTGTGACAGCGTGTGCTTTCAGTGACGTTTACTGTTTACCAGCGAGCAGCAGACCAAACAGGTGGTGAAACTGGTTGGAGATAACTTTCACTTCAGAACAAGCTCTGCTGCAACTTCTGAAGTGGCTGATGTCATTCAGATGGAGGCTGGTGATCTTCTGGGCTGCTGTTCTCTGCTCTGTCAGCTGCAGAATAGCTTCCAAACCAAACTTCCCACCGAGCAACGCTGGGAAGACAGGAGCAGGTTTGAAGGAAGGTGGTCTTTCTTCAGCGTTATGTGGCCTCTGTTGAGCCTTATTTACATCACCAGCGGCGTTTCCAGACCAGTTAAGATCTTCTCCCAGAAATTTAAAACTGGGCATCCTCTGCTCTAGGGAGCTGAGCTTCACCCGTTATGAAAAGTACTGGTGGTGCACTGCAGGACAGGAGCCCAAAAGCCTTGTCTAAGTGAGAAACATTTCTGAAAATGTGTGTATAAATGAATTATCTGTTACTCTCTCTGGACTTCTGAAATGTTTCCATCTGATCTTCAGCTGTGTACGTTTGGAAAGGGCTAAAAATGGCCTACGTCACTGCTCAGCATGTTCTCTAGTTGAAATATGATGATTCATATGAGTTCTGTTCGAGTTCCACAGGAGTCTGTCCTCGGCCCACTGTTGTTTTCACTAAATGTGGAACCACTGAGTCCTCTGGGATAAATTAGCTCCATAAGGCTGTTTTAGCAGAACATGGATCTTAGCTTCAGTCAAGGCCTGTGAAGAAGAGCAGAGTGGCTTTCTTTTACATAAGATCATGAAGATCAGAAAAAGATGTCATGATTTCAACCATGACTTTGTGACATCAGAGTTGGATGTTTTTCCTCACTTATTTTATTTTTTACATTTTTATGTTATTATTATTTTTGTTATTATTTTTTGTATGTGTGGGGTTGGATGATTGACTTTGAGCAAACTCTGACCTGCCTGTTGTTAAGCGCTATCTGAGCTAACAGGAGCTAACCAGCTAACAGAGGTAAGCAGACTAAAGCTAAATCAGGCTGTTAACTGGATAAAAACTACGGTTGTTCTACATTCCTCATTCTTGAAGTGGGATATCAGGTACCTTTTAATCAGGCGGACACGCCCATAAATATGCCAAATTTCTATATGAAATTACTTCTAAACAGAGGAGTAAGAAAAAAAATTAATTCCCCCCACAGTTGTCATGAAGGGAAACCTGACCTTTTAAACCAAAAAGTTCCAGGCTGTGAACATGTTTATTTCTGCTGTAAACATGTTTATTTCTGCTGTGAAGTTGGTCTTTTTAACATGGGAGTCTATGGGGATTTGCTCTGTTATGGAGCCCCTAGTGGATGAAGGGGGAGAAGGACGGCGTTATAGCAGATGCTTTTACCTGACATCAGTGGCTAAAATCAGTTAAAGACGTCATGGTTTTCATCCATAATCTGGTAACATGAAAGTGTGACTTAAGATGGATCCTTTTTCCTCACCTGCCTTACATTGTTCTTATTTTCACATTTCTCACTTCTCAAATCTCAGTTCTAACCCCTGGTTCATCCCCTCCTCAGATTTGCTCTGTGTTTTCTTCTGCTCTGGGTGCAAGATAAACCCAAACAGCGATAATCTCTAGCTAAACAGTCAGCTGATCCCTTTAAACGCCATGTTGCCGCGGAGAAGAGAGTGTTTACATAGCCTCCAGCAAACGGGCTGTACTGTTGGGAAATTAATTAGCCGTCCCAACTCTCAGATGCTTCCAGTTCACTTCATTTGCTTTGCTTTTCTTTTGGAGTTTGTCTCTTTCTGCCATTTTCATCGTTAAATAATTTTCCTATTTATTATTGACTAGTGATTTTTATAGCTAAGAATTAATCTCAGAAGCTTAGAAAATACTTTTTCCATTAAAAAAAACAATGATGAAAATGGATGCAAGTGCATCTCTTGGGGAAAAACTGCTCCGGCATACACTGAAAACATGAATTAGTTCTGGAGTTTAAACAAAATACAAAGTTCATCATGATTTTTGTTGCCAAATCGATGTTTGTGTCATTGTTCTTTTAAGTACTGCTGCAGTAAAATCAGCACAAGGTAAACACCTTCACAGTCCTTTTCTATTGGTTTTAGCTTTTTCTTTTATATTATAACATATTAATCTGAAAGTAAACAACTGCACAGGTCTGGTAGATCATGTGACGGATTCATAGCACAGCTCTACAGTTCGTTTTTCTTGACTCAGTTCCCTTTCAGGAGAATGTTCTCATGTTCTTGGTTAAATGTTACACAAAAACACTTTTGCTCCACATGAACATGCAAACTGGATGTGCAAACATGCGGTTGTGGAATATTCTTATGTATTCTGCATGCGCTTCCCATTTTCTCCACATATGGATCGTATGTTTGTGGACTGCATGTGAAGCACATGTGGATCACATGTGCAAAATGACTTTGGAGCATTTCATCCTGGAAGCACATGTGGAATATTTTATGTTATATTGGATGCAGATGTTCATGCACATGTAAAAGACACGTGGTCCATGTGTGCAAACAAGGGGTTTTAGATTTTCATGAGAAACATGTGAAGCACCTGTGGACCAACATATCCATGCACATGTGAATCATGTTAGTTTCAAACAGGGTTTATATGTTTTTCACACGTGGTTCACATGTTTTTTCTATGACTGGACACCCGGAAGCTACATCAGGTTTGTCCACCGTTCTGTCTCTCGTCTCCATCATGTTTCCTCCTGAATGATCAGAATTACAAAGTAAAAGGGTAAAACGTGTTTTCATTGTGTGTCATGATCGCTGCTCCACACAAAGCTCCTGCCAGTTATGATTCGCTGTGATGCAATGTCCCAGCTCTGTGTTGTGGTTATGAAGACAAGTGCACTCTTTCTAGTGGAACTTGGCATTTTATGGAATTAAATGACAGTCGGAAAGGTGGGAATAAAAGGTCACAGCAGGACGTCACTCCTCTGGAAGGCAGAGCAAATAATAAAAGCAAGTAATCACACACAACATGATTTGACATTTTATTAAGTGACATCAGGCTGTGTTTTGGGGGGGTGATTTTTCACTTCTCCAGCTGTGTGATCATCACGTCGCTCCATCATTTACATAGTTTCTTCCACGAGGTAATGAGGTTCACAGGTGTGTCTGTAGCATCGCTGGCTACGTGACTCTGCTTGTCTTGATTCTGTTGATCTTAAAAAGGTTTCAGAATGTCTGTGTGTTGCTAAAACTCTGCTTTCCAGATGGTCACATCGCTTGTCTGCACAGGACTTCTGCAACCAGCTACTCTCAGCTCTCTGCTGGACTTAGTATGATTGTTTAGCTCAAACTGTCTCGAGGCCCATGAAGGAAAAGGTGACTTTGTCCTTCCTGCCAGCTGTCCATCTTTCTGCCCTTCACAGCTCTACTGTAGCTCTAAGACATTGTGTGTGTTTGTGTGTGTGTCCTTTATCACATCAAATATTTAAACCATGAATTCTTACTACTGGCAGTATGAGCGAAGCCTGTGAGGACCCAGCTTTGTCTGTTTGTGTCATGTTTTCTGCAATCATGCTACATTTTGTCCTTCCCTGCTTGTTCATCTCATCATGTTTTTCACATGCTGCTATTTTTATCCTGCTGTTGTCTTCACCTGCCTGCCTCCAGCGTCAAGTCTACATCTGGGACTTCCACTCAAACACCCTGACAACAGTCAGGTCTGGAAAGAATCTGTTATAAAAATGTTAATGGTGTGCTTTGTCTGAGTTGGGAAAGTGTCTTTGCCATGAGCGATCCAGTGATGAAGCAAGAGATGGACGGACGGACGGATGGTTTGGAACTTCATCAGCGGTAATGAGGACGCTAAACCGTCCGTTGTGGAAAAGAACGAGCGAAAGCTTTCAGGTGACTGGTTCACCTGCAGTCATGAGATTTAGGTTTTGACTGAAGACAGACTGAAGAGATTGTGGATAAAAGCAGCAGAGATGATCGTCTTTTGGAAGCAAGCTCAGTCGGACAGACTGCATGAGGAACTCGTTCATCTGGAGGGAGTCAGCGGTGGTGGTTTGGACATCTTTTAGTCCTGGGAAACCCTTTGAATCACCCAGGAAGAACTGGTCCATCTAACAGAGGCTGCAGATGTCTGGGTCTCTCTCCTGAAGAGTCCAATCAGAAGAGAAAATGAATGTTAATTATTCTCTATTGTTTATTTGAATTTCTTTAAACCAGCCAAAAAACAGGACTAAGTCTGTTGGATGTGTGCTTCAACTGGCGTTACAATAATCAAATATAACATTAGTCGTGTGTTGTTTTCAAACCATATCTAACATACAGACCTGAACATGTGCATCATTTCCATCCTAAATAAGTCATTTTAATACAGAACCCTGAACATTTGAGGATGGAAGCAAAGTGAAACTAAACTTTTCGGACTATTAAAACTGTTGTGAATCCAAATGTAAATTTCTACGTCAAGAAAAGGAGATCTGTAAGGACAGATAAAATGAAGGCTTGACACATTTACTGGTGTACAAAGAATAAAGTCGGGTGGTTATACAAGTGAGAATTCGAACTAACAACTAGTATAAGGAGGCTGTTGGGCTTTGAGGGTGTGCACTGAACCATGTGAATCTGGTGAAGGTGGAGTTGGGAAAAATTTAAAAGAAAGGGAGCGAAGATATAGTCTTGGACCAGTGTAGTGATGTTGCATCGATGTGGAAGGTTTGTTGGAAAAGAGGAATGAGTTTGTTGGCAGTGGAAAAACCAAGAAACGAGAGAGATAGAACAAGAGGACCAGATGTTGCTGACATTCACCAAAGCTGCAAAGATGTTCACGTCTAATTATGATATGTAAAGTTTTATTCTGGTCAAACTGTTATTTTCATCATGAGATCATGTTGTTCCAGCTGCTGGCCTGACTGCTGTGGGGTGTGTTACCATGGTAACTACAGCGAACCTCATCCCAGCCAGTTTTTCTTCCAAAGTATTTTTAATGTCTAAGACTAAATGAAGAGAGTTTAAAGCAGGAATAGCAGGAAGAGCACATGCTCTGGGGTTGTGCAACCCCCCCTGCAGATGTGTCACACTTACAGCTCACGTTCTCATGCAAGTCAAGCTTGTCAAGCCTGTCAAGCCTGTGCTCTTCAATTTTACACTCTTAAATGAAGCAATGTCTGTGAATTGTGTCAAATTATCCAACTCTTCTGTCACTGTCACATATTTCCACGTCGCTCAGCTTGTTGCCGAGTCTGATTCCAGCATTTAAAGCAACACCTCCAAACCGAAGGCAACATCTCCAGGTGGAGCATCCACTCCTGCAGGGATACGAGGCCTGGAGTTATTCTGACTGCTCTCTGTGCCGGGTTTTTTAAAGAGAGTTGGGGACATGTTCCATGAAGAATATAAAGCTTTGCAGTGTTGAAAGGCCCCTCCCTGAGCCATCACCATATCGTGGGGGGGGTGGGGGTTTGTGCGTCCCGAAGATCCTAGCAGCTATGTTGTCGGGGGCTTTATGCCCCTGGTAGGGTCACCCATGGCAAACAGGTGTCTAGGGGAGGGACCAGACCAAGCATGGCTCATAGACCCCTATGATGATGACCAACCTGGGCATGAATGTTCCCTTGCCTGGACGCGGGTTACCGGGACCCCCCTCTGGAGCCAGGCCTGGAGGTGGGGTATGAGAGCGAGCGTCTGGTGGCCGGGCCTTCGCCCATGGAGCCCGGTCGGGCTCAGCCCGAAAGGGTTACATGGGCCCCACCTCCCGTGGGCTCACCATCTGCGGGAGGAGCCGTAGGGGTCGGGTGCAATGTGAGCTGGGCGGCAGCAGGGGGCGGGGACCCTGGCGGTCCGATCCCCGGCTGCAGAAGCTGGCTCTAGGGACGTGGAATGTCACCTCTCTGGTGGGGAAGGAGCCTGAACTTGTGCGCGAGGTTGAGCGGTTCCGGCGAGATATAGTTGGACTCACCTCGACGCATGGCTTGGGCTCTGGAACCAGTACCCTCGAGAGGGGCTGGACTTTCTTCCACTCTGGAGTTGCTCATGGTGAGAGGCGCCGAGCAGGTGTGGGCATTCTCATCAGCCCCCAGCTTGGTGCCTGCATGTTGGGGTTTACCCCGGTGGATGAAAGGGTAGTTTCCCTCCGCCTCAGGGTGGGGGGACGGGTCCTGACTGTTGTCTGTGCTTATGCACCGAACAGCAGTTCAGAGTACACACCCTTTCTGGAGTCCTTGGAGGGAGTGCTGGAGGGTGCTCCTTCTGGGGACTCCATTGTTCTGCTGGGGGACTTCAATGCTCACGTGGGCAATGACAGTGAGACATGGAGGGGAGTGATTGGGAGGCATGGTCCCCCCCCTCTGAACCCAAATGGTGTTTTGTTATTGGACTTCTGTGCTCGTCATGGATTGTCCATAACGAACACCATTTTCCAACATAAGAGTGTCCATATGTACACCTGGCGTCAGGATTCCCTGGACCGCAGTTCGATGACCTGCGGCCACATGCCTTGGACACTCGGGTGAAGAGGGGGGCGGAGCTGTCAACTGATCACCACCTGGTGGTGAGTTGGCTCAGGTGGTGGGGGAGGAGGCCGGTCAGATCTGGCAGACCCAAACGTGTTGTGAGGGTCTGCTGGGAACGTCTGGCTGAGTCCCCCGTCAGAGCGAGCTTCAACTCCCACCTTCAGCAGAGCTTCAACCATGTCCCGAGTGAGGCGGGGGACATTGAGTCCAAATGGGTTGTGTTCCGTGCCTCTATTGCTGAGGCGGCCGGCCGGAGCTGTGGCTGTAAGGTAGTTGGTGCCTGTCGTGGTGGTAATCCCAGGACTCGTTGGTGGACACCAACAGTGAGGGATGCCATCAAGCTGAAGGAGGAGTCCTATCGGGCCTTCTTGGCCTGTGGGACTCTGGAGGCAGCTGATGGGTACCGACGGGCTAAGCGGCATGCGGCTTCGGCTGTTGCCGAGGCAAAAACTCGGGCATGGGAGGAGTTCGGCGAGGCCAGGGAGAAAGACTTCCGGACGGCTTCGAGGAGATTCTGGTTCACCATCCGGCGGCTCAGGAGGGGGAAGCAGTGCTCCATCAATACTGTGTACAGTGGAGGTGGGGAGCTGCTGACCTCAACTCGGGACGTTGTGGGTCGGTGGAAGGAATACTTCGAAGACCTCCTCAATCCTACCAACATGTCTTCCCATGAGGGAGCAGAGCTGGGGGACTCAGGGGTGGACTCTCCTATCTCTGGGGCTGAAGTCGCTGAGGTGGTCAAAAAGCTCCTTGGCGGCAAGGCCCCGGGGGTGGATGAGATCCGCCCGGAGTTCCTTAAGGCTCTGGATGCTGTGGGGCTGTCCTGGCTGACACGCCTCTGCAGCATTGCGTGGACATCGGGGGCAGTACCGCTGGATTGGCAGACTGGGGTGGTGGTCCCCCTTTTTAAGAAGGGGGACCGGAGGGTGTGTTCCAATTACAGGAGAACCACACTCTTCAGCCTCCCTGGTAAGGTCTATTCAGGGGTCCTGGAGAGGAGGGTCCGTCGGATAGTCAAATCCCGGATTGAGGAGGAGCAGTGTGGTTTTCGTCCTGGTCGCGGAACAGTGGACCAGCTCTATACCCTCTCTGTGGTCCTGGAGGGGGCATGGGAGTTTGCCCAACCAGTCTACATGTGCTTTGTGGACCTGGAGAAGGCATTCGACCGTGTCCCCCGGGGGCTCCTGTGGGGGGTACTCCGGGAGTATGGGGTACCGGACCCCCTTGTGCGAGCTTTCCGGTCCCTGTATGACAGGTGTCAGAGCTTGGTCCGCATTGCCGGTAGTAAGTCGGATTCGTTTCCGGTGAGGGTTGGACTCCGCCAAGGCTGCCCTTTATCACCGATTCTGTTCATAACTTATATGGACAGAATTTCTAGGCGCAGCCGAGGTGTTGAGAGGATCCGGCTTGGTGGCCTCAGGATTGGGTCCCTGCTTTTTGCGGATGACGTGATCCTGTTGGCTTCATCTGGTCGTGATCTCCAGCTCTCGCTTGAGCGATTCGCGGCCGAGTATGAAGCGGCTGGGATGAGAATCAGCACCTCCAAATCTGAGACCATGGTCCTCAGCCGGAATAGGGTGGATTGCCCTCTCCGGGTCGGGAGTCAGGTCCTGCCTCAAGTGGAGGAGTTTAAATATCTCGGGGTCTTGTTCACGAGTGAGGGAAGGATGGAGCGCGAGATCGACAGACGGATCGGTGCGGCGTCTGCAGTAATGCGGGCTCTGCGCCGGTCTGTCGTGGTGAAGGAGCTAAGGCAGAAGGCGAAGCTCTCAATTTACCAGTCGATCTACGTTCCTACCCTCACCTATGGTCATGAGCTGTGGGTCGTGACCGAAAAAACGAGATCTCGTTTACAGGTGGCTGAAATGGGTTTCCTCTGCAGGGTGGCCGGGCTCTCCCTTAGAGATAGGGTGAGGAGCTCGGTCATCCGGGAGGAGCTCAGAGTAGAGCCGCTGCTCCTCTGCATCGAGAGAAACCAGTTGAGGTGGCTCGGGCATCTGGTCAGGATGCCTCCTGGACGCCTCCCTGGTGAGGTGTTCCAGGAACGTCCCTCTGGGAGGAGACCCCGGGGAAGACCCAGGACACGCTGGAGGGATTATATCTCTCGGCTGGCCTGGGAACGCCTCGGGATCCCCCCCGCAGAGTTGGCAAATGTGGCTGGGGAGAGGGAAGTCTGCTTAGGCTGCTGCCCCCGCGACCCGACCCCGGATAAGCTGCAGAAGGTGGATGGATGGATGGATGGATGAATGGCAGTGTTGAAAGTGCCCTTTCCTGTGATTGTCCCCAGTTTTGTTTGGGTTTTGTCTTTAACAGTACCTTCTGTCTGCTCACCACTCAGCCTCTCAGTGAGGAAAATACTTTTATGAGGCAAAGCAAGTCAGACCGAATGGAAACAAGAACAACTGAGAGAGCTTCAGTAGTGTGAAAGCACAGCGATGCTATGCAAGCGCTGCTGTGATCCAAACAGCTGCAGCTTTGTGCGCCGCTTTGTTTACCCTCCATTTTACCTTTTCCTCCTCCACTCGTTACTGTCAGCCATCCCAGTTCACCTCCACAGATTTCCAGTCTGGGCTGGAAATCAGAGGTTACCTCCACCTCTTCGGTAAACACGATCTGTCAGCTGCAAAGCTCTTTACTCTGAATATGAATATATGGGGAGTAGCTTTGTTGTTGTGGAGGAATGTAATCAACCCAACACGGTGATCTATCAGTGCTACAGAACGGCAACAACTACCTTTAACTTGGCTCAAACCGCCACATGGAGGTCATCGGTGTCATCCTCTGACTGCATGTGGGGAAGAAGATTTAAAACACGGTGAAAATGTAAGAGATCAAACCTCCCTGATCTGATGTCTTCATTGCATGTTAATGCCTTGATTGTGACCTCTCATTACATCTTTGTGTGTGTGTGTGTTTCCGTCACCATCCGTTTTTGTTTTTTGTATGTACAACATGAGCTACTTTATGTCAAGCGTGTGTTATCATGTAATTTTATTGTATCATTTTTTTTTTTTTTTTTTTTTTTTTACCATTTTTGTAAGAAATTCTTACATTGTTCTTATTTTAATAATGTTGCATTTTTTCCTGACACGAGGACCGTAGAAACTGGAAAGTCTCCAGAATGGCAGCGATTGTTTTTTTCTATTTCTATCATGGCATTTATTAGAATGTTTGAAGTCGTAATTGTGGAAATCAGATCTTGATGTGGCTGAAAATGTGATAAATCAAAGAAACATGAAACAAAATCTGAAGGAAGTGTTTAAAACTTTCCTTAAAGACCGGCAGCTATTCAAGGCGTGAAGGGAGGCCTGACCCCGGGTCGGTACACTGCTGCTGTGTGTGAATGCAGGATGTGATCCATTTTCAAAGTGCTTCATTTTCTCTATTTCCTGGAACTGAGGAGCAAATAGAGGAAGAGATATTTTTCTTTAGCTAAGAATAAATATAAACCAAATGTACTTTTCAGTTGCATCATGTGCTGATTGTAGAGGATGTGCAAAGCCTCATATCCTGCAGATGGAGGTCAGCAGCTTCATTTAGGTTCTATATTTCATCAGAAGAGATGTTCCACCATGTCCAGCTTGCTGCTGATGTGGGGAATGTTTACTTCGCCCTTAAATGCCCAACATAACAGACAATCAATTGTTCTATTCTATTCTACAGTCATTTTAGCGGACGCATTTATCCAAAGCGACTAACCCACTCGTACCCTATTAGGCACATCAAGGGGCAACTTGGGATTCAGTGTCTTGCCCAAGGACACTTCGGCACATACAGTAGTCAGGGGAAGCCTGGAATCGATCTGTCAACTTTCCAATTAGACAAAAAAATATGACATTAATCCAATTTATGGTCAGTGTTCATACAAGCCATTAAAACAGTAGCCTTGCTAAGGAAACTTGGCATTGACTCTTCACTTCAATCCCTCATACTGAGGCAGCTGGGAGGGTAGAAGAAAAAAACAAAAAAAAAAAAACACTTTAACAGGAAGGAAAATCTCTGGTAGAGCTCAGCTCAGGAAGGGTGTCAGCTCTGCGGCTCAGCTGGGAGGTTGGTACTGGTTTGTCCATTTGTCCTGTCCTTTAGAAGCTCTGCTAGCACAGATGTGACAAACAGTAACACTGCTAAAAGGGAAAAATAAATACGCTGCTTAGCACACCTTCAAAGGACAAGTTAATGTTGACATTTCAGTTTCCTTCTGTCTCAATTTGACACCCTTCCGGTGTCACGGCATGCCTCATTAATTCAGTCTGTTATTCTCCAGAGCTTTGCATTATGATTCATTAATTCCCTCATGTCACATTTTTCTTTCCACACAAATGCTATTTAGGTGTTCCTTGGAGCAATTAATCATCTCTGCAAGGTCTAAATCCACAAGTAGATTAAGCACACCCCTACTTCCCGACTTGAGTTTTTCTTTGTGCTTGCAGTCCTTGAAAATGTTGTATTTATAATTTGTTTGTTTCCTCTGGTGGTGAAAGCTGATTTCACTTTGAAAACAGAAAATAAAAAGCTAATTAGGATTCTTTTTTTCTTTGTTTTGTTCATTTATTGCAGACATGCAAACAACTATGTTAGGATGAACGTCAGCAGTGAATCTGTAATTAATCAGCGTGGCCTCATTTAGCTTGAGGTGTCACTGTGAAAGTATGTTTTCCACGCTAGAAGAAGCATCTCTGCCATACCTGTAGGGTTGTGGTTATCTGGATCTTTGAATCCACTACAGATTTAACAGATATGAAGCAGCAGAGCACCAGGGATGAACTGGTGATTAGCCAATTAGCAGCACGGTTAGGGGATTTGGCGAGGTGTGGTAAAGCTTTTAGTTGGGTTTAATTGAGCCGTTATGATTAAAAACGTTTGTCAGTATAATTGAACGGCAGTAAAGCAGATCCCAGTTTAGAGTTTGTGCAGAAATACTGACTATTTTAACGTTTTAGAGAGAATGTTTCATTCTTAAAGGCAAGGTGATGCAAGTAAAGGCATGTGTATTTGTATAGCACTTTTCATGTCCAAGACAATTCAAAGGGCTTTGCATGAGACTTTAAAAGATACATCTACATCAACCATGCCCAGCTCTAGTCAAGGACCACAATCCTGCATGTTTTCCATGTATCCCTGCTCCAACACACCTGACCAAACTAATTACACATTGTGCGGAACTTCATTGGCTGTTGGATCCATTCAATGGAAGCCAGGTGTGTTGGAGCAGGAATACATGGAAAACCTGCAGGACAGCAGCCCTTGAAGACCAACTTTGAGCACCTCTGATCTAGATCATCACCTTCAGAGTAAGAAGTCAGAGACTTCGTTGTACTCATCGTGAGGAAGAAGTAACTTCTGGAAACAGTTTATCTGCTCTTATTAACAACTTTTGCGTTAGATTTTAGATTTACTTTTCTGTCACAACATCCTCATTTAGCACATGTGGAAAACAGTGAATAAACAGCCCAACTTCACTAAACAATACAGAAAAACAGCTGCATGCTTGTAGTCCCAGCACATCATGTGGTTGTTAATCTGAAATAGTTATAAATCCTTTTTCCCCAGTCTGTAGCGTTTCAGTGGCACGATGGGAATCCTGATGGATTAATCTGTTCCTGTCTAGATCTTTGTGGCAATGATGTGACTTCTAACCAAGTAGTTTCTAACTGTTGTTCAATAGTACTGGTAGAAGTACAGAGGATGGAGAACAACTGAATGGTTTTACATCCAGCAATGTAGGACATAGATTATAACTGGTATTATCAGTTTAATCCGTATTCAGGTTTCTGTTTTTATTTATGTTCACACCAAGTTTGGTTTTCACCAGTATCTGCCCAGTACGGGCAGCAGGAGAAACAGCACATTACCCCACAACAATGTTTCCCAATCTGGGTTCTCAGGACCCCCTGCCCTGTGTAACCAGGAATGGCTGAACCTTAAGTTATAATTCCACTAAATTTGGATACATGTTGGTTTACCTGAAGGGTATATTAGTTCAGTTTAAGACAGAAGCCCCTCCTTCTTCTTGCGACTCCTCTATAAATTCCTTAAGTCCCAAATATCCTTCCCCTTTTGTACGTTCTTCCTGTCAGAGGTGGGTGGCATTATCATTTAATCATTTTGTTGACCCAACCCATCCCATTGCTGCATATATTCTTCATAGCAAACGTTTTTCTCATTATAAAAACAACATGTAGATGTAAATAATGACAAGACGATTGTGGCGCGCCGATGGTTGTGGAGGGATAATTCGGGGTCGCCATTCTTAGCATAAATTGTGTTTTTTCTTGTAAGAATTGGAGTGGACACCATCACGTTGGGATTCATTTTCTTTTGTTTCCTTCAGCCTTTGGGAAGGAAATTAAAACAGAGGTTTCCTCCAAAGATCACACTGTGTCGCTATGGTTTGTTAACCAGCATAACACAGAAGCAGACCGGTTACACCTGCATGTTTTATATGAATCCCTACTTCAACACACCTGAATGAAACAAAAGTCTCATTAACAGGCTGCAAAGAACTTGATGAGGACGGTCAGTAATCTGACTCAGGTGTTGTGGAGAAAGGACATGTCTAAAACATGTCAGTATCGCCCACCCTGATGGAACAGTGATGTTTTCTGGCACCAATAGACACAAAATGGCGAAACAATTTATTTCTTCAAGAAAATTGTCCAAACCCTTGTTGTCTGTCTTCGTAGAACAGATATTTCAGTGGTTCACACTAAATTCTGTAATAAATGGGGAAACATTTATTTTTCACCACCTGATAAGTTTTCAGACTTTAATTCAATAGATTTTTATGAGGTACCTGTTTGTTTTGGGTTCTTTAAGGCTGTAAATATGCTTTGGATCCCAGCAAAGAAAAGGAAATTTAGATTTAACATGAGGTTGTACAGAGTTGTTAAGAGCAGAAAAGCTCACATCTCCATTTATCACACGAAGAGCTTATTAGAACATGATCTGATTTGTCTGATCATTAAAGCAATAAATTCCTTCAGCTGTGAGTTCAGCTTTGCTGGAGAAAGCAGACATGGAAGATTTGTGCTCACACCGTGTTAAAATGACAGTTTAGAGTTGGGCTGCCACTCCATGTCCCAGATTTGAATGAATTTGATTTGATGTTTCAGATGAAGAAGCGTTTTCAGATTGCTGCATGGCGTGAAGCTGCACACTGTGCTGTGGCGCCATGACGGAGCAGAGCTGAGAATCAGGAACAGCTCACCAGGGATAGCCTCACCCACAGTCTGAAAGCAGGCTTGATTCTTTGAAAGGTTCATTTTCCGGCATTTTCTAAACGAATAAGTTGTTTCTCAGCTCTGAGGAATAAATTATGAAACAACCTGTAAATGGGAACGATGGGAATATTTTCAGAGAAGCGTTTTGCAACCAGCTGGGTTATGAAGACAGAGAGAGAAAAGATGTTTTCAAACCTGTTTCTCTAAACTTTTTTTTCTTTTGAAGGTCTGAATCTTCCTGCCTGGAGGGAGGAATTGTATGAAAGTCTTAATGTAGCTGCATCTGTCACTAATATTTACTCAGTCGCTGTGACTTCCCTGCGTGAATGAGAGGTTATTCTGTACATGCATCTCACACACAGAACTGTTGTCACTCATTTAAATGGGAAATGATTGTACTGTGTGTGTGTGTGTGTGTGTGTGTGTGTGTGTGTGTGTGTGTGTGTGTGTGTGTGTGTGTGATATGTGTCTGCAGTCGACATGTTGCAAAGAAGTTCTGATTGAAACTCAAATAACATAATAAATTCTGCCCTTTTTATGGTTGCATTCAAGCATTCCAAACTTATTTGACATTCCTCCTGGGTTAGCTGTCCGTTAACATCCCTTATGCTAGCAGGTCGGTTTTAACTTAAATCTGCTGGAAAATACACCACAAGAATTATCTGTCATCCATTTTCCTTGTTAGGCTTCCTTATCCGTAAAATTATTACTTTGAATGTGGGTCTCTGGGACATTTTTCATTAGTTCACCCCTCACTTTTAATTTAAATAAACTGTAAAATGAATGTAAAAGATAAATGAAAGGTTGTTGTGTTACCCCATGATTAGTGAGGGGTGTGAAAACACAAGTCAATCTGTAGAGGATATACACCACACACTGGTTGATTCTGTCTTCATATGTATTGCAGTTTATTGATTCTTATGTGGTAACTGAAAGGGCTTTGTTTTAAATAATTATTCTTGGTTTTAGCTTATTTGAGACCCACAGAGCAATGTTTATGAGGGGGTGTTGGACTCCAGTTCCTCGAAACCTGCTGTATTTCAAGTTTTCTGAGGTGATGAAGAGGAGCACACATTCCCAGCCAGATTCCTTTTTTCTTACAACTTTGGAGAGACACTTCTTTGAGCCTTCACAGACCAGAATGTTCCTCCCAGCAGAGGCTTGCACTGACTGTCAAAGCCCAGTAACTCCACACAGTCAGCATGAACTGGTTGTTTTACTTGTTAAAAGGAAGAATAATCCTTGTGATGTGAAGAGGCAGCAGGGCTGGAGTGAAACCAGGCAGGCATTTGTGTGTTTTGTGTTCAGATGAAGGGAAATCTGACATGAGTTGACCATAGTAAACATTCATTTCTGCCTTTTCTGTGAACTGGAATCAGTTGCTGGTGAGATTAAACCATTTTGACTGGAAAAGTTTGGAGACTGAAAGTTTTTGGAAATTCAACAGCACAGATCTGTCAAAGCAAATCACTGTTCTGTGGTGGGCCGATCTGGCAGAATCTGCAGGATATAATCCCAGCCAAAATGTCCCACAGCTGACTTCACTAATTAGACACAGCCCAGAATGATTAAAGATAATTAGCCAAATTATCTGCAGCAGGTTTGTTGTTTATTGGAATAAAACAGCAAACAGATGTACCAGACTGCAGCCAATGAATGTTGAGTTCACAATAATCACAATAATTCATCATTTTCTTTGAAATTAGGTAAGAATTAAAGTATTTGACATCATTTGTCAATCAGAGAAAGTTAGCAACAAGCTAACGCTAAAGTGACTGAAAGCAGCAGGAAAGCTCCCGACTGGTCTTAATCTGAGCTCCGAGTTTCATGAATGAATAAAAATCCTTCAGAGGATAAAACACCAGACTTTTCATTCTGTTCCATGTGTTTGAGATTCCTTAAATCTGCAGGACTCAGCTTTAAACATTTACTGCTTTGTGATACAAACTGTTGACAACTTCATTCATTCATTAAACAAGAACTTTTTCTGCACCTTTGATTAATAAACTCGCTTGCAAAGAATTTTTATTCAGCAGGTTTACTTTTTTTATGAAATGTCAAAGTGACAGAGACCTGCCAACAGCAAACATACAGCAAACACGGAGGAGTGTTGTTGGTTTGTGACGCTAGCAGCTAATAGAAGCTCAAATCTTTCACATTATAGACACTTCAAACTCAACTTTTCACTAAAGCAGCTCAAAGTGTTTTATATAATTAACACAAATTATGAATTAATATATAAAAAGTCATCACACATTTAAGTTTAAAATATTAGTTTCAAATCATTCATCTGGTTATACACGTCATATCATGTACACACATCATGTCACACACACACCTGCAGTACCCCCCATTCAAAACTACCCACCCTCCACTTAAACATAAGCTCCAGTTTCTAGTCTGTAGCTACATTGCCATTACATGTTTTGCAAATATAAGCAAACAATAGTTGCAATTTGCAGGTGTTTCCATTGAACAACGTTTAGCGTATAAGCCTCAGTTCTCCTAAAATCTCATCTGGTTGACGAGATTTCATGAGAATTATCTAGCAATATATTGGGGTTTTCTACTTGCTGTGCAGAATTTTCTATGAAAAAAGTATTTAAAAGTGTGATATAAAGTGTTTCCACTACGTTTTTGCAATATATTTCTGTATCAAAACATCTAAAAAAAAACTACCTCATGAGTCCAAAAACTTTTAACGATATTTGAGACTCTTTTTGAAATGTGTTTCCATTTGTATTTTCTTTTATACTGTGATATTTAGTTT
Source organism: Telmatherina bonti (assembly GCF_933228915.1). NCBI lineage: Eukaryota > Metazoa > Chordata > Actinopteri > Atheriniformes > Telmatherinidae > Telmatherina > Telmatherina bonti. The sequence continues at coordinate 35,593,972 of NC_136627.1, read as the reverse complement.
TTGTGCAATTCTAGGTGTAAAGGAAACACATCTTGTGTCTCTTTAACCAAAACATCCGTCTAAAAAACATGATAGATGGTAAACATCTGAGGAGAAACATCTCCCCTCACTGACAATTCCAACTATGCTCCATGTGCAGACACCTGATGAGAGACAGTTGTAAAAAAAATAAAGAATAATTATATAATAAATATGCATTTAATCCACTTCTGAGCCACTTCTCATTTTGGTGAGGTTGTTTTATGGTCTCTGGAGTGTCGGTGCTGTGATATGATGTGAAGCTGTGTTTTCAGAATAATAAAAACTAAGATTGCTATATTACCTGAAATTAAATGTAAAGAAAAAGAAGATATATTCGTTTTATTATTGATTTATATAAATAAAAAATAAAAAATAAAAAAACCCTGTTTGGGGTCCTAAAACTAAACTTTCACCAAACAGCAGGAAAACATGCAGGTTTTAACTGACTGTTATCTGGAGCATCGCCGTTTAAGAGCATCACTACCACTACTGAAGCTCCAGAGGGTCATAAATGTGTCAACATCTTGCATAAGTTGGAGTGTCTCGTCAGGTGATGGGGTGCAGAGTGAAACATAATTCTCTGTTGTTATTGATGCCAAAGTGTGTTGTCAGTCTAGTTGACAGCAAGCTGCTGCTAATAGCTAATATTATGTGAAACCATGTGACCAGAAGGAGGACATCTAACCCCACCCCCTTTGACAAATCAGCTGAAGAAAAAAGGATGAAACTTTGTGTGAAAATTTGTGTAAAAGCAGCGTACGGTGGCCTGCTGGTATGAGAAGAGTAATAGCAACTGTTAGGCTAACTGACATATCAGCATCTTTACAGCAAGTAACAGTAAATGTTGCGACTCAAACGGGAGGATAAAGTAGCTGCTGGACTTCCTGTCCGGTTTCTAACATAACGCCAAAATAAACTTCACTGAATGAACTTCCGGTTCCAACAGAAAGCTGCAACCTCCACCTCAGTTCTGATGTCCCTCATTATGAACTGTCTCCATCTGCTAAACGCTGCACCCATGTTTATTTTATTTGATTTACTTTTCCTCCCTGTCATAGGACAGCTTGAATGATCCACGGCCATTTTTGCTTGTTTGTCGTCCTCCTCATGGAGACAATGGAGGATGCATCGAATTGGTTTGTAGCTACACTGATACATCATCAAGATGAAGCTGATGTCAGACGTGGTCAATACGTTGGTCTTCCCCACTTTCCATCATTCCCTAGCTGTCAATCCTGTGACCTTCCAACTGTTCCAACTGGTCCTACACTGCCTCCCACTGGTTACTGGAATACCACAGCTTGAAAATCACATCAATTAACACAGATGTGAACAAATAATGCTTCAAACAGCAGACAGCCATGATAAACCATGTGTGTAAAATCTGGTCTATTCTCTCTACAGGGATCTGGTCTGGACTCTGGTCTGGGCTCTGGTCTGGGCTCTGGTCTGGACTCTGATCTGGACTCTGATCTGGACTCTGGTCTGGACTCTGGTCTGGACTCTTGTCTGGACTCTGGTCTGGGCTCTGGTCTGGGCTCTGGTCTGGACTCTGGTCTGGACTCTGATCTGGACTCTGGTCTGGGCTCTGGTCTGGACTCTGGTCTGGACTCTGGTCTGGGCTCTGGTCTGGACTCTGGTCTGGACTCTGATCTGGACTCTGGTCTGGATTCTGGTCTGGGCTCTGGTCTGGATTCTAGTCTGGACTCTGGTCTTGATTCTAGTCTGGACTCTGGTCTGGACTCTGGTCTGGGCTCTGGTCTGGACTCTGGTCTGGACTCTGATCTGGACTCTGGTCTGGATTCTGGTCTGGGCTCTGGTCTGGATTCTAGTCTGGACTCTGGTCTTGATTCTGGTCTGGACTCTGGCCTGGATTCTGGTCTGGACTCTGGTCTGGACTCTGGTCTGGACTCTTGTCTGGATTCTGGTCTGGACTCTGGTCTGGACTCTGGTCTGGACTCTGGTCTGGACTCTGGTCTAGACTCTGGTCTGGACTCTTGGCTAGCTGCCCTGAGTCTTTGGATGGAAGAGCTCTGCTTGGTTTATATTCTCTGAACATTTCACAGATTAATTTTAGTAATTTTAGTGTAAACAGTCAGCAGGGTTTTAAAATCTATAAAATAAAATACAAATTATATATAATATATATAAATCTGCAATATTGATGTTTGTCCTTCATGAGTTTTTACAGCAGAAAACTGGTGTCTAGGTCCAGATCAGAAACTTTTGTAGCACTTCTCTGATGGATGAGCCGGGAGAAGCAGCTCGGGACTGAGGGACTGAGTTGGGGTTCAGATGATTCATAACTAAGTTAGGATTTACAAACCTCTGATCTGTGTGGTCGTCTACTCTCCACTTAGCAGCACTAAGATCATTCTGGAAGCACAACTTCCGAGTTCATAAAAAAATGGTTTCTTGCTTTCTATGCACTTTATGACATCAGTGCCTGTCAGTCGTGGTTGCTTCCCAATCAGCAGTTATGGAGACAAATCTGTAGAATTAACAGAAGAAATGTGGCAACAACTGCATGTGCTGTAAAGGGTTCGTTTTGAAAGGGAAAAGGACTGTTTCTGCCTGCTGAGGATGGAGTAAATCCCTCTGCCTCCTTTGTTCAGCTGTGACTCAGCTCAAAACCGAACCAGAGAGGAGGTCGGGTGGAGCTTCACAGCCTCGTCGCTCTACAAAGAGACTCACTGCCTGACAAACACATCAAGCAGAGCAGGACAAGTGCTGCAAAACACCTGCAGATGTTTGGTCAATAGTGGCTCATCAGCCGTAAACACTGAGCTTGTTTCAGTCTGATGCATCTCCATCATTCTTTCATCCTGTACTCTGGACCCTCCGTCTGTCCTGTTTCTGTTGTTTAGAGTGAAGGATGCAGGATCTATAGTCAGCTAAGTGTATTATTGTCCTCTCCTCCTCCCACGTGTGGGCTGAGCGTGTACACATAAAGATACTGAGGTGAAAGTAGCTGAGTTGAACGCAGAGTTTATGTACAGACAGACACAAGTAGGAACAAATGTGCTGTAAACTTGTATTTCATGGAGATGCTGTGCTGGTATTTCTAAAAGAATTGCAGAGGTGGAGGGAAAATATGGTGCAATACTGCAAAGAGACTCATTAGTCGAGTTCAGCAGGTAAGCAGCTTCAGATTGCAAACAGCTTAAAGGGCAAAAGCTGTGCAAGGCTCCTTCAGTCCCTTCAAGGGGGAGGACAAGGTGCACTCAGCGGGTGGAGTCTCTGCAGTGCTGAGATGCTGCATGGGAAATGCTAATGCTAAATATTTGTATGTACTAGACCTCCAGACAGCATACTACAGAGCATAACTACCGCTCTGGCTGGACTCTGCAGGGTATTCTGGTCTGCAGATAACTACCGCTCTGGCTGGACTCTGCAGGGCATTCTGGTCTACAGATAACTACCGCTCTGGCTGGACTCTGCAGGGTATTCTGGTCTGCAGATAACTACCGCTCTGGCTGGACTCTGCAGGGTATTCTGGTCTGCAGATAACTACCGCTCTGGCTGGACTCTGCAGGGCATTCTGGTCTGCAGATAACTACCGCTCTGGCTGGACTCTGCAGGGTATTCCGGTCTGCAGATAACTACCGCTCTGGCTGGACTCTGCAGGGTATTCTGGTCTGCAGATAACTACCGCTCTGGCTGGACTCTGCAGGGTATTCTGGTCTGCAGATAACTACCGCTCTGGCTGGACTCTGCAGGGTATTCTGGTCTACAGATAACTACCACTCTGGCTGGACTCTGCAGGGTATTCTGGTCTGCAGATAACTACCGCTCTGGCTGGACTCTGCAGGGTATTCTGGTCTACAGATAACTACCGCTCTGGCTGGACTCTGCAGGGTATTCTGGTCTGCAGATAACTATAGCTCTGGCTGGACACTGCAGGGTATTCTGGTCTGCAGATAACTACTGCTCTGGCTGGACTCTGCAGGGTATTCTGGTCTGCAGATAACTACCGCTCTGGCTGGACTCTGCAGGGTATTCCGGTCTACAGATAACTACCGCTCTGGCTGGACTCTGCAGGGTATTCTGGTCTGCAGATAACTACCGCTCTGGCTGGACTCTGCAGGGTATTCTGGTCTGCAGATAACTACCGCTCTGGCTGGACTCTGCAGGGTATTCTGGTCTGCAGATAACTACCGCTCTGGCTGGACTCTGCAGGGTATTCTGGTCTGCAGATAACTACCGCTCTGGCTGGACTCTGCAGGGTATTCTGGTCTGCAGATAACTACCGCTCTGGCTGGACTCTGCAGGGTATTCCAGCCTACAGATAACTACCGCTCTGGCTGGACTCTGCAGGGTATTCCGGTCTGCAGATAACTACCGCTCTGGCTGGATTCTGCAGGGTATTCTGGTCTGCAGATAACTACCGCTCTGGCTGGACTCTGCAGGGTATTCTGGTCTGCAGATAACTACCGCTCTGGCTGGACTCTGCAGGGTATTCCGGTCTACAGATAACTACCGCTCTGGCTGGACTCTGCAGGGTATTCCGGTCTGCAGATAACTACCGCTCTGGCTGGATTCTGCAGGGTATTCTGGTCTGCAGATAACTACCGCTCTGGCTGGACTCTGCAGGGTATTCCGGTCTGCAGATAACTACCGCTCTGGCTGGACTCTGCAGGGTATTCCGGTCTGCAGATAACTACCGCTCTGGCTGGATTCTGCAGGGTATTCTGGTCTGCAGATAACTACCGCTCTGGCTGGACTCTGCAGGGTATTCCGGTCTGCAGATAACTACCGCTCTGGCTGGACTCTGCAGGGTATTCCGGTCTGCAGATAACTACCGCTCTGGCTGGACTCTGCAGGGTATTCTGGTCTACAGATAACTACCGCTCTGGCTGGACTCTGCAGGGCATTCTGGTCTGCAGATAACTACAGCTCTGGCTGGACTCTGCAGGGTATTCTGGTCTGCAGATAACTACTGCTCTGGCTGGACTCTGCAGGGTATTCTGGTCTGCAGATAACTACCGCTCTGGCTGGACTCTGCAGGGTATTCTGGTCTACAGATAACTACCGCTCTGGCTGGACTCTACAGGGCATTCTGGTCTGCAGATAACTACCGCTCTGGCTGGACTCTGCAGGGTATTCTGGTCTGCAGATAACTACCGCTCTGGCTGGACTCTGCAGGGTATTCTGGTCTACAGATAACTACCGCTCTGGCTGGACTCTGCAGGGTATTCTGGTCTGCAGATAACTACCGCTCTGGCTGGACTCTGCAGGGTATTCCGGTCTGCAGATAACTACCGCTCTGGCTGGACTCTGCAGGGCATTCTGGTCTGCAGATAACTACCGCTCTGGCTGGACTCTGCAGGGTATTCTGGTCTGCAGATAACTACCGCTCTGGCTGGACTCTGCAGGGTATTCTGGTCTGCAGATAACTACCGCTCTGGCTGGACTCTGCAGGGTATTCTGGTCTGCAGATAACTACCGCTCTGGCTGGACTCTGCAGGGTATTCCAGCCTACAGATAACTACCGCTCTGGCTGGACTCTGCAGGGTATTCCGGTCTGCAGATAACTACCGCTCTGGCTGGATTCTGCAGGGTATTCTGGTCTGCAGATAACTACCGCTCTGGCTGGACTCTGCAGGGTATTCTGGTCTGCAGATAACTACCGCTCTGGCTGGACTCTGCAGGGTATTCCGGTCTACAGATAACTACCGCTCTGGCTGGACTCTGCAGGGTATTCCGGTCTGCAGATAACTACCGCTCTGGCTGGATTCTGCAGGGTATTCTGGTCTGCAGATAACTACCGCTCTTGCTGGACTCTGCAGGGTATTCCGGTCTGCAGATAACTACCGCTCTGGCTGGACTCTGCAGGGTATTCCGGTCTGCAGATAACTACCGCTCTGGCTGGATTCTGCAGGGTATTCTGGTCTGCAGATAACTACCGCTCTGGCTGGACTCTGCAGGGTATTCCGGTCTGCAGATAACTACCACTCTGGCTGGACTCTGCAGGGTATTCCGGTCTGCAGATAACTACCGCTCTGGCTGGACTCTGCAGGGTATTCTGGTCTGCAGATAACTACAGCTCTGGCTGGACTCTGCAGGGTATTCTGGTCTGCAGATAACTACTGCTCTGGCTGGACTCTGCAGGGTATTCTGGTCTGCAGATAACTACCGCTCTGGCTGGACTCTGCAGGGTATTCCGGTCTGCAGATAACTACCGCTCTGGCTGGACTCTGCAGGGTATTCTGGTCTGCAGATAACTACCGCTCTGGCTGGACTCTGCAGGGTATTCTGGTCTGCAGATAACTACCGCTCTGGCTGGATTCTGCAGGGCATTCCGGTCTGCAGATAACTACCGCTCTGGCTGGACTCTGCAGGGCATTCTGGTCTGCAGATAACTACCGCTCTGGCTGGACTCTGCAGGGTATTCCGGTCTGCAGATAACTACCGCTCTGGCTGGACTCTGCAGGGTATTCCGGTCTGCAGATAACTACCGCTCTGGCTGGACTCTGCAGGGTATTCTGGTCTGCAGATAACTACCGCTCTGGCTGGACTCTGCAGGGCATTCCGGTCTGCAGATAACTACCGCTCTGGCTGGACTCTGCAGGGTATTCCGGTCTACAGATAACTACCGCTCTGGCTGGACTCTGCAGGGTATTCCGGTCTGCAGATAACTACCGCTCTGGCTGGACTCTGCAAGGTATTCCGGTCTGCAGATAACTACCGCTCTGGCTGGACTCTGCAGGGCATTCCGGTCTGCAGATAACTACCGCTCTGGCTGGACTCTGCAGGGCATTCCGGTCTACAGATAACTACCGCTCTGGCTGGACTCTGCAGGGTATTCCGGTCTGCAGATAATTACCGCTCTGGCTGGACTCTGCAGGGTATTCTGGTCTGCAGATAACTACCGCTCTGGCTGGACTCTGCAGGGTATTCCGGTCTGCAGATAATTACCGCTCTGGCTGGACTCTGCAGGGCATTCCGGTCTACAGATAACTACCGCTCTGGCTGGACTCTGCAGGGTATTCCGGTCTGCAGATAATTACCGCTCTGGCTGGACTCTGCAGGGTATTCTGGTCTGCAGATAACTACCGCTCTGGCTGGACTCTGCAGGGTATTCTGGTCTGCAGATAACTACCGCTCTGGCTGGACTCTGCAGGGTATTCTGGTCTGCAGATAACTACTGCTCTGGCTGGACTCTGCAGGGTATTCTGGTCTGCAGATAACTACCGCTCTGGCTGGACTCTGCAGGGTATTCCGGTGTGCAGATAACTACTGGGATAACTACCAGATAACTACCTGACTGGAGATTTCCGTCCTCAGAAGAAGCTGACACTCTTTGACATCTTTAAGAGGAAGCAGGTATTTGATGTCCAGGAGAGATGATTACTTGTGAATGCTTTGGACACACTCCACAGCAACCTTTACTGATGTGTTTGCAGAACTGACTCCAAGAGTCGCTTTTACTGTCTTTAATACCAGTGTAAAGGTGGTGCAAATGGTGTTGCTATCTAATGAGGAAGAAGACATGCAGACTTTTGTACAATCTCTTGAGTCCCCTTTTATAAGAAAAAAAATGAGTTATTCTACCGTAGTTGTGCTCAGCAGAACAACGTAAGCTATCCCCAGTGACCTGGGATCACCCGCTCTGGACCAGGGTCCTGCAATATACCTGACTTAAATAATGGGTCATTAACAGACTTGTGAGGTCTGGAGTGGGAAATCCCTTGCAGAGACGATTCAAGCATGCTCTGATGAAAGAGCTGAAGAGAAGAGCTTCTTCCTTCTGATCACCTGCATGGACAAAGACCTGGAAACAGTTTGGGAGCCTCAGCTGAGCAGCAGAGAGCAGGGACTGTGGGAGTGAACAGAATCCCGGCCAAGCCTCTGATTTAGAAGGATCCCACCTGGCAAACTTTAACCATCTTCAGCACATGGAATGTGTAGAGATGTTTGATCTAAATTTCTCTTTGCTTTCTCTGGGAAACAGTCTGGAACACAAGGAAACCCTGCTGGCAAAGCTTCCTGTTGGTGCAGTTTTAAACCACTTGGTTTTGATTCCTCAGATCCCCGTTTGCCAACAGGAAGTAAGGCTCAACTGGCCTCACTGCTGCTGGACGGACTGGGCTCTCTGCTCCTTTATGTGCATCTTCATTAGCATGTCTCCAATCTTACACATCTTACTGTCTTGACAGGTGGACAGTGTGTCCAGAATGCTCCGGCATATTCAGTTATCTTGCAGTTCTTTGTAACCATCACAGTGCTGGAAGAGGACTTAGAGGAAAAGATTGGAGCAACCTGCAGCCACAGGGATTATTTTTATCAAAAGCATGATCTGATTTATCAAGTTCCTGAAATGTAAGCAGGATTCACTTGAACCAGACTGGTTAAACCACACAGCAGAGCTGTGCAGTGAGAGGTGGACTGCCACACACCTTCATTCTCTGTATTGTTTATTAAAAGTTATTGAAATTATTTATCCTTCTCGTCTGAGTTTTGGTGTGTTTTATATTTTCACACACAAAAATGTTTTTAGAGCTAAAAAGAATTTTCATGACAAGCAGAAAGAAGGATTCACTGGGAGCTGGTGAGCTCAGAGAAAACTAGTTACTGTTACCTCAAAGCTATCATCGACCTGGGTCATTTCTCAGGGCCTGGAGCAGTGGGGGTACCGATAGTCGGGATAGTACATGGTATTCAGTGGAGATCTTCACACAGAGGAGATCCTTCACCCTAAACTATTAATGTGTTCATGACTGTTTCCCAGGTTACAGAAAGGATTCAGAAGAGACCAACAGACAAGTCATCATGGCTCTTAAGTCTCACAAAACTGACAACAGACAGGAGGCCCTGTTTCACCTGACCCAGGAAGACTCTGCTGAGAGTAAAGTCATTTTAGATCAGTGCAGAAGTCTGATCCACTCCTGTATTTCTTCTCTTTGTTCACCCATCAATCATTTCCTCAGCTCTGTCTCCACAGATCAGAGAGCGGTTCTACCTGTCGCTCCGTCCAGACCGCATAGGAGGAGAGTGATGATGAACAGTACCACTGAGAAAGTGTGGTCCTTGACTCTTTGTTTTACAGTTTCTTTATGCTTCTCTATTGTCTTAGTCAGGCTATTGTCTCTTATTTATTAGCTTGAACTGATTTGTCTCTAAAGTGCTTTGACATGACGCTGTTGTCAATTTGTGCTGTACAAATAAAGCTGCTCTGTTGACACTTGACTTCATTTCCTTGTTTTGTTTTTTTAAGAGGTTCAAGGTACAAGAGGAAATGGTCAAACCCATAATGTGTTCATTAGATGGATAGCAGCAGTAACCTGCTGGCCTTCAGCCTAAATGCTGACATCAAGCCACCTTCATCCCAGAATACACCGTCTGCGGGTTCTTACTTCATTTTATGAAGCCAGAGTTCCTGGCTCCAGGGTGGAGGTGAGGAATTCTCCATCTCCAGTCAGTAATTCAATGGCTGACTGTTCAAGGAGGCAGCTGGGAGACTGGGCTCATACTGGTTATTAAATAGATTTAATCCAGCTCACCACTAGATGGCGGAGTAGAGCAAAAAAAGCCTAGAAGATTGAGACGGCCTTGGCTGCAGACTGAAGAATGAAGCGAGGCTGGATATTGGACGGGGCAGGATGTCCAGCCCCACCCCCTCAACATTTTGATCGGATCGTGTTTCTCCTTCCCTCTAAATGGTCACTACTAACCCTAACCCCAACCCTGACCCCTAACACCCACTGCCCGTCTAACTATGCCCATTTGACATCCAACTCTGCCCAATATCCAGCCCCGCCCCCTCTCCAGGCTGCAGTCAGGGGTTGTTGTGACGATTTGAGCTTCGGTAAAGCAGCTTGATGAGAAGATTCAATCCTTCACGAACCTTCATCTCACCTTCATGATGGTTCAGTATCACAGATCCTTTGGCATACAGACGGGCAAGAATTTCCTCCCAACCTACAGTGATGCTGTCGTCATGGCCCCTGTGACGTTATTCTTTGTCTCCTACTTTACCTGCAACACGAACACATGAATATTTCAGTTGTGTCGCAGTGCTGAAGCCATACATGGGCCTCATCTTGCATAATTCCACCTTCTGCAACACTCAGGGATTCAGTGCAAAGCTGCAGCTGGGTCAGAGAGGAAGAGGAAGGCAGGAGGAAGGAGAAAAGGAAAAGGATGGTGTACGGTGGAAAATGTTTGCACATTAATCTAAGAAGGTGAACGCCGTAGCTTTCTCTCATCCCACCATGTCCACTGCGCTTGTTCACCCTCACAAAGCACCGGGCTGCAAATTGTTTTTCTTTCTTATTTGTTTTATAAATGGCGTATTGATTTAGTCTTTAAATGTTTTATGAAGGCGCTGATGGATTTCGGGAAGTCTTTAAGAGGAATGTCAGAGCTGGTTTTCGCCTCCGAGTCTGAGAAGAAATGTACTTTAGAAATATGGCTCCATATGTAGCAAACAACCGGTGAAAGATGCTTTCAATTTTTCATGACTAATGTTAAAATATTCCACTGGGTGCCCACAAGACTCTCCCCTCGGTTCCACCAGTGCTCTGAAACAGCATCTTGAATAATGTTTTTGTGTCCCAGAACATCTATGTTCACCTCTGCACTGAGAAGTTTGACACAAACACAGATTTCTCTCCAGTGCTAAAGAAATCCCCAAAACAAAACAGGGGGGGGGGGGGGGGGGGGGGGGGGGGGGGCTGCAGAGGGAAGCTAGGAGGAGGCAAAGTTAAAGAAAGCTTGGAAAGAAATAAAGGATATGAAGCCAACCATTTTTATGTTTACTGTAACAGAATTCTGAGATTTCCCAGCGACATCGAGTCGAGCGACGTCACTTCTTCATCACTAAATAAGATCTCAGGAGGATCAAACTGGGACCCCATGGACAAATGTCCTCTTCTGGACTGTCATTCGCATTATCAACCTCTAAAAATTCTTCAATCTTCTCCTGAAACTGCTTGCTATGGATTAAAGACTTGCTGTGGACCAACTGTTTCACTGGACTGGTGTTACTGGACATTTGCAGATGCACCAGTTGTGTTTCTGTTGCATGACTTGCAACCAGTGACTGGTCAGAAATGTGTCTTTGAATCTGCCAGTTCTTCGATGGACTGGCGAGCTGTCCAGGGTGTACCCTGCCTTTCGCCCAAAGTCAGCTGGGATAGGCTCCAGCTTCCCCACGACCCTTCACTGGGTTAAGCGGTTAGGAATGAATGAATGAATGAATGAATATGCCAGTTGTTGATAAAACAGACTTTTTCCAAATTCTAAGCAGATGCTTTTTATGAGTGTCAATGCTACTACGACAATGTTCTTATTGTCAGGATTTCTCCATCTGTCCAGAACGCTGTTGCTCACCAGTTTCCATTTTTCTGTCGCCTTTCAAGCCTTCGTGCGGACGTTCTGACAACCACTAGCGGTTGAATACTTACTGAATGATAAGGGTCAGTGTTACTGATTGTTCTCCATCTATGCAGTCACTCCTGCAGGCAGTTTTGCTGCTTTTGACTGATCATTTTCCCATGAATCTCCTGGAAAGGAGCCTCCAGCTGCAGTCCAACATTCGGGCGGGTTTGATAGAAGCTGCACTCATTTGTCTCCCCGTTTGTAACATTTGACCAAAAACTGAGGCAGCTTGTGCAGTTTTTCCTACATTCATTTATTTCTTAGACAACTCTGGTGTTTCTGTTTTTCTCTCAGCAGTTTGTTGACTTTCTGGGGAAGACTTACGTTCTGCCAGCAGAGGTGACGTCAACGGATGGGAGGCTGCAGGGGTCAGAAAATGTCTGTGTTTTCCACATTCTGGTCCTACATTTGATAAATGCTCATATTTTTGCCTCTTTCATTCTTTGTTATTTTCTAAAATGGAAAATATTCCATTTAAATTCCAATTAAAACCCATTGTGAACTTCAGTCAGCAGTCTCGGAGGCAAACATCATGGGAAGCACACAGAAGAGGCAAACAACTGGACGTATAGTTGTCAACCTTTATTTTCCATACTCAAAGAACCAACCCGACTGATTATAACTGCCTGCTTATATAACCAAGCTTAACTGGACCATACCATTCCCCCAGGTTCCCAAAACAGCTATATACACAGAAAACACAAAGATATTTACATTAACATTTTAACAGAAACTATACATATATTTACATAGCTCTAACCACCCCAACAATCATACTTAAATTATCCAGCCCCTGATTAACCCCACTCTAAAAATCCATTCTCCACAAAATCCGCCTTCATTTACTCCACTGCTTCAGTTCCCTCCCCCCGGAACCATTAAAAGGCGCCTGAACACCTGTGGTGTCTTTTCTCCATTACTCAGTCCTGGAAAGCAGAGACAATCAGAGGTAAGTAAAACATCAGTTTTCTTGCACATCCTTCAGGAGCCTTAAATCCACTTTACCCATTACTCCAGTCTTATCTTTACAGGGATGCCTAATATGGATGACTCCAGGTTTCTTCACACAAACACCATGAACCAATAAAACAATACAATAAACTCTGTGTACTCATTTTACTACTTGTCTTACCAGTATAAAACATATTGAACCAATTTAACCAGTTGCCCAAATGTTTGCTGTCGTTAATCCATAAACCACAGTAGAGTCACAACATCTCATTGTGACACCCATTCACCTCTTTTTTTCTGTTTTTTGTGTCAAATGGCTCAACCTGCAGGAAGTAGTGACTGAGAAGCAGCATGTTCCATAAACTGCACAGGAAAGGTTTGAAGCTGCAGGAAATCTTCTGCCCCTCCAGTGCATGCATACTGGGACAGCTCCACTTTAAATGCACAAACTGTGCAGTTTAACCAGTGAAGCAGAATTACAAGAGTAGCAGCAGAGGAAGTCAAACCGGCTCTGCACTTTGTTGAGTCCCCTCCCCCTCCTCCAGGCGCCGAGCTGCTATCTCAGCAGACATGCAGGCAACACAAGCGGGATTTATGGATAAGTTGACATTTTATTATAGGTAATGAAAATTCAGGGACACACACACACACAGACACACACAGACAAATGTCTATACACTCGCAGAATGAAAAACTTTTATTCCCTCTCTGTACAAGTCATTAAAATAATTAGCATGAAGCACTAACACAACAGCACACGTGACACAGACGTTCTGGGGCTTTGATGCCGTTCTGCATATCAGCAGTTATTAAAAAGTTCCCATTATAAATAAGCAGTACGATCACAAACGCGTGCATGAACATAAAAATGTGCATGTCTCTAATATAAAGTATGTTCTTGTAGTCAAAAGGACAGGACACACAAACGCAGCATCCTCCAACCCGAAGAGGCGGAGCTTCTACTTCCTGCATGAAACAAGCAGAGTTTATTCATCTGTTTGTCACAATTTTTACGCTAACGGAGGATTTTCTGCAGCTTTAGTGACAAAGGAGTAAATAAATTATATTCTCAGTGTGTGGTTAATAATCAAGACTGCATGCCGCTGCAAATTAATCAGACCAGTGGTGCTCAGTCAGGTTTTGACACGTTCAAATCCCACTGTCATGCATCTGGTTTAATTAGCACGTTTTCAGAGCGGGAGGTGGTCCCTCCTCGGGGGTCCCACCACCGCAGATGAGGCGTGACTGACCGAGGGAAATTTATGGACTGAATTGGATTATTTAGGGGGAAAATAATCATCCAAGAATTTGCTGATGTTATAGTGCTGAAACCCCGGCTACCTCCCCCCCCCCCCCCCCCCCCCCCCCCCCCCCGCCCCCGCGGTGGATTTCTGCAGCATCTTCCGAGCATCTCCCCGCTTGTCTACCCACAATGCACCACTCACATTTTACTTTGTCACAGCTCAGCTGCTCTGAGATATTAAAGATACAGAAAGCTTCAAGTATGATTTATCGGCTTGATAAAGGAAGGTTTTCTTCATCTCTTCATGGCGTTGTTGTAGTGGAATATGCCTCTACTAACGCTACATTGTCATCATGAGAAAACAGAGACGGTGCATGGTTCTTCGTGTCTGTGTAGAAGCACAAAGACAACACGTTCCCTTCAGTTTTCTGCAGCCTCACTGGCTTTTTCTTCCAAATACACCATTTCCCAGAAGATCTGGATAATCTCACAGCTCTATGAGCACAGTGGGACTGCAGATCAGAAACAGGAAGCTGTTTAAACATTTAAAAGCCAAAAGTCAAACTTTAAAAGCAATTCTAAAAAATACAGGCAGCCGGCGAAGGGTCATGAGCTCACACCGTCTTGTCTCCATTAACAGGAGGGCAGCTGAGATTGGAGCAGCTGGAGGAGAGACTGGTCAGCCCCAGAATAAAAGGGGTGTCAGTAGTCCACCATGTGGGAAGGGCATAATGAGGAAGATAAGGTTTAACTTTCCTAATTAGCCTCAGATGATAACACCTAGATCAGGGGTCACCAACTCTGGTCCTGAAGGGCTACCCTCCTGCAGGTTTTAATAAGTCCAGTGAACCGTCAGCACTGCTGCAGCCTGCCAGCAAAAGCAATGCCTTCTGCTTTTCTTTCATTTCTGGTTGAAATTCTTCTACATCCATGTTTTAACCACAAACATCTGCAGGGTCTGTGTGCAATGGGCTCCAGCAGATTTAAAAAGGCAAACAAACCTGGACGTCATCTGCGGAACAATGAAACGTTACAGTTTTTCCTGAAATGGACCTCAAGGTGTCATGAGGTCGAGTTTGCGTTATCGTCTTAGTTCTGGTCTCTGTCGCGGTTTGTGGAGGTGAGGGGACCTAACTGATGGACCAGAGAGGCAGGAATCAGACCAGATGCCAGGTTTATTCCTCAAAATATGAATGAAATATTGAACTTTTGTATCATTTTACATTGTTTTGTGTTTAATTCATGTTTGTGTGTCTTGTTAGTCAGGGACTACAGATGAAAATTGGTTCTGAGAGCTATAATCTGGTACAAGGCATATTTTCTCTGTGATTAATGCTGATGTAAATTGTCCCTGTCAAATAAACTAAATAAATGAAATGAAATGAAATTAATGAAAACAGGGAAAACTACGAGACACAGGTGGACTTGATAAGCTAAATGAATCCGGGTGAGCTAATGAATGGAAGGCAAAACAGGAAACAAGACGCAGGAGAACTAAATAAGGAAAACTACTAAATAACACAGGAAAACTAAAAGGACAAAACAAACTCATGTCATGACCAGAGAAATGAAGAGAAAATAGAATAAAGTGATGAAACAGTCATATTTGTAGCAACAGTTCAGGATTTGGTGCAAAGTTATTCTTCTCTGCAAACATCTTGTGAAGAAGAGTTAAACAACAAGTGGAGACGTCACGTCAAACTGTTTGTTTTTTTTTTATTAATATTTATCTTATCCAGAATTGTAAAAACAGCTTTGTGTTGCCTGCAGAGGAAAGCTGATTAATTCATTTACTGCTGCAAAGCAACTTCTTTTTTCCCCTCATACATTATATGAACAGACTGCATTAGATCAGAAAAAAGTATTTCTGTGTTGCATTTAGATTTACATTAGACTGCTGCAGTCTAATGTAATGTACATTAGATTGCATCCAGACACTTCGCTTGCAGATTTGGTCGAGTTATGTCTGCAGTGGCCGATGTCTCTTCAGGATATTGATCACAGTTCTGCAGGGAAACATCTGGATCCAAAACATATGAATAAGATGTAGGAAGCAGAATCAGTTTGCTGTTCTTACAGTTGCTGCTCTGCAACTCACACATTGGTCCTTCTGAGACAAGGATTGTGTTTACACTGAAGATGTTCTGAAGATAACTGCAGATCTGGATTTCCAGTCAGCACACAGAGTAAAGCTGTCTGTCTTCATACATGAAAAGGTCACATTAATACTTGTGATGCTGAGCAGAGTCACGTATGTTTCAGTATCAGGAATGCAAACACTCCCTTCCTGCAGGAACAAGGAAACATCCAACACGAAGCGGCGCGTTAGCAGATTTACTTCAGACTCCACCTTTTACAGCTGCAGAGTGAGAGTGTGTTTGCAAGTGAAGCGTCACACTCGGAGGTTAAACGTGATCCTGAATGTGTGAAATGAGTTTGACACAAACGATGTGAGACATGAGGTGTAATGTCTACATATATGACACCATTTTACATGTGTTATTCATTGTGACAGAAATACAGAAATGGAAACAAAAAAAACGTCTAAAATATATTAATAAAATGTAGATTTTTACAACGAATCACTTATTTAATCTAATTTAAAAAAATGACTTATAAATGACTTATAAATTTTATTTATCATCTCTGCCAGAGGACATATTTTCTGAATCTGTGTGTGTGTGTGTGTGTGTGTAGATACATTTTGCAGAAATTTTCAGGTGTGAGGTCTGTGGAGCTGAAGCTGCTCAGCCTCCCGCCGGGAGCTGAGTTTAGACTTGGTTGTTAGTTTTGTCTGTGAGACTTCCTGGTAGGGACTTCTGAGACATAATGATGTACTTTAAGTACATTTAGGACCTTTCCTCTCTTTGCCGTGGGTCAGAGGGGAAACCACTGGCCTGCTCCACTCCAAATCTGCAAAGACTGTTGAGTTTTTCTCCAAGTGAAGACTCAGCGGTGACAGGTGAGATGCTCCTGACCCTGTAGGTAGCCATACTCTGGATATCTCACCACACTGGGAGAGTGACTCAGTTTCCTATCACACAGCTTTTGGGCAGCTTGAAAACATCTTTAGGTTCGCTGTGGTAAATAGAACAGACATTGTCATCATGATAGAGGAGAGTGGCATGTTTGTGTGCCCTTCTATGTCTAATATACCATGAGTTTAATGGAAATTTTATTCAGTTTCATGCTCCCAGCTGCTTTCTATTGTCTATTATTGAATTAATTAAATCAAATGCATGAGCCTGCTGTTAGCCCCAGCTGTTACTGGTCTGATGGTGAAGTCATGAATGAATATAAATGATCTCTCCTCTGAAATATGAACTGAGAAATGTGCAGTATGTCATTCATTATACTTAAATGAGGCCTGCCGGTTTAATTCAGCACTCAAAACGAGGCTTGATGGGACAGACTCTGCACTAATGACCTGCTCTTTGTCCATTAGCTGCTTTATTACGCTGCTGTTTACAAAGACATTCATAACTAGTTTGAAGTTTAAGTTTGTGCCAAAAGATTTGCGTTACCACAGGAGTAGCATGGTTTTAATAAGACATGCTGAGACCACTTACATGTCAGACAGAACAGAGCTGAGTTGTGACTGACCAAAATCTGCTGGTTTCTGGTGGTCCATTTCACCGACGTTGGGAATTTAAATTTAGTTTTTATATGACCAATAATCCACCTTCCAGATAATCAGTCTGTCAGGAACTGATTTAATACTTCCAGGTTTTACTGTGATGAGCCAACAAGACTCAGCTCTTTCTTTGAAAGCTACAAAAGGGCTTCATATTTCGAAACTCCACAGATATGGATTAGCAGCTGACTCGCTGGTGTCCCCACTTTTACCAAAAAATTTGCAAAACTTTTTCAGGACACCTTAAATTAAGGCTCTTTTTTAATAAAAAAAAAAAAATAATAATAAAGTGGGTTTTTTTTCCTCGCAGAGATGTAGCATACCTCCACACATTTCAGTTGTCGAGTTAAATGTTCATCTGGTTTTAAACATCCATGGCAGAGTGATAACTATCCTAACAGAGGTAATGTTGGGACAACACCAGACAGTTTGCAACCATCATAGTGGGATTTAAGGCCTTTTTATGCTCGACACAGAGGACAGATATACAGACGGATGGACAGTTTCCTGCGTTGGTTGCACACGTAATTTGGTCTGTTTCCAAAGATCTTAGATATTTATCACTCCATGCAGAAAAAGGAGCAAAACCACTGGAATCACAGGGCAGCGTTGATGGTACAACCTCCGTGGTGTCTGGGGGAAAGGCGGATTGCAACACAAAAGAAAAATGGCAACTAAAAGTTCCAATGAAAAGGTAAGATTTTATTTACAAAGGTATAAAAAAAAAAACTACAACAACATGGGGAAACTTAAACTATCCCGTGGCAGGAGTAAAATCCACCTTTTAACAAAAAAAGAAAAAAAAAACCTCCAAAAGCCAACAAATTTCTGTAACCACAGACCAAAGTCCAATCCAAGGACAAACACAGAAAGAAAACTAAAATATCTGTAATTCTACAGCAAGCTCAAAAATCAGTACTTTGATTCAGAGCTTCAAAACCAGCACAAAGCAGGAGATCTGTAACTCTACAGCAAACCAAAGCAACACCAAACACTTCCAGAACAATCCAAAACTATCTCTACGGGAAAAAAACCAATGGTTGCAGTCAAGCCAAAGGTTGCCAACTGTCTCACAGTCAGACACAGCTGACCTGAATTCCAGTGATGAAGATCTTTCAGGAGGAAGATGTCCTGATGTTTGGCCAATGGGGAAAGAGCCTGGGATGATGTCCACCTATCCTGAGCCATGATGGTAAGGGAGGAGCTGAGAGATGGCAGCCAATCTTTGGGGGCTCTGGAGTCTCTTCATTTGCATAAAGGTCTGCAGAGGAGCTGCAACAAACTGGAGAAGAAGAAGAGAAACAGGGTGAAGATTATTTAGAAACCACCAAATGAAAAACACCCGAAGAAGAAGCTGAAAAAGCTTCGAAGAACAGCAAAGCAACATTGTTTGTGGTTTTATTCTTGTACTTCTTGTGATGTTTTTGGATAGTTGTAAACAACTTTATAGCAGTTGTGTAATCGGTGTAGTCCTGAGAACCCACCGCCCAACAAGTCTGATCCTTTTCTCTCCTTTAACACACCTAGCTGAAATGAATGAATCATGAACAAGCTGGGAAAGAACTGTATGAGGTAGTCCATTAATCAGAATCAGGTGTTGGTGAGAAAGTGAGTAAATAAGTGAAAAATAAAAACACAGCTCAGATTTAAAGCTGCAAGACCAACAGAGATGTAGAGGACTACAACTTTTAGCCTTTTTCTCTCTCCTCAAGTAACGAAACCATCTGGATGCATGAAACTGCTCCAGATGGACGAAAGGCTCATCAGGAGATGCAGACGTCATATGGATTCATTACTCACTGGAAAACATGAAAAACATTTTTAGCATCAAGACCAGGAAACAACGAAGGGTGGGAAAATATACGGAAATGTTGCTGCTGATCACTGCTTTGAAGAAATACTGCTGACATTACTTTTTATATTCTGAGAGGGAAATAAGTGGTCATGACAGCGGTGAAAGAAGGACGGAGGAAGAGTAAGGAAGGGCTGGATGAAGGAGGAGTGGAGGTCTGAATTAGCAGCACCAACTCAAAGTAATGTTTGATGTTCAGATGTGCTGATAAATTATTGAAGTGGGGCCTGTTAAATAAGGCTAGTGTTCATTTGATTACGAATCTCATTAGAGGCTTTTCAAAATATGCTTTAATAAGAAAATCCATCAACATAAATGCTATGTAAAGAGATTTACCACTGTCATTACGCACAGCACACAGCTGCGATGTCATTACTGGGAGCTGCAGATTCAATCTTTCACTAACCGTGTGAAGGCGTTCCTTCGAAATTCTCATTGAGGGAACATCAGAAGTTCTACATATGAAATACATAAATTCTCCAGACTTTTCTTCCCCTAGCAACCCGTGCTCAGCTTGTGGCCCTTTGATGAAAATCTCTTGACTACTGATGGTAGTACACGGAGGGATTATTTGGAAATTTATACATTACTTGCCCCAATCCACTTTATTCAAAGCCTGGACCATTTCCAAGAGTAAGACAGTAAAAAAGTTTAGGATGACTTGCTTCAACCAGATAAAGTAAAGCAAATACTCATGTTAGGTGAGTTAAACATTTAAGATACTTTCTATGCAGCTAAGATAAAGTCTCAATTTGACCCAAAGACAACAGGATGGTCAACCTTTTCATAATCACCCCATCATGATAAGTGTACCACTGGATCACCTGGTGGTAATGAAGAGGTTAAAGTAAATAATTTAGCATTTTAAACACGCCTTTTGCAGAGCTGGCAGAAGAGGTCATAGAGTGCAGTTACAGCAGCTCAGCTAGCCTAAACTAGCCTAAGCTAGCGTGTCTTCTTATGTTGTTTGCAAGCTAAACACACCAGGGTTCACTCGCAAGTGTACCAAGAACCTTGTTTACAAACTGAAACTTCTTTGGTCGGGACCAGATTGTGGATGAATGTTCATCAGAACTGTGATAAGTGGACCGGGTTTCACTGAAAGCGGATCATATGGCACCTTCAGTTCTTGTCCTCTGTGAAGTGCTATTAGACAGCCTCTTCCACTTCCTGCTAAAACTGCTGGTCTCTGCTCAAGATTCAACATTCTTATCCTAAAAAGTGTGTTTTATCATTAAGACGCAAGAAGACAACCGAGTACCGATGACTTGACTCTTGGATGTTGAACCATCCATAGGCTGAGTGGCTGGCTTCCCAAATGAAGGAACTGTTGAAACAAGGTTTTTGCAAGAGTATGCAGAGTTGGTCCTTGATCAGATCAAATCAAACTTTATTTGTATAGCACTTTTCATACTAAAGCAAATCAAAGTGCTTAACATTAAAAAAATGAAAAACAATTTCACATTTAAAAACACACACTTTACCCACACGCGCACACAACCGAACCCTTCCCCTGACCATTGATGCCAAAATAAAAACTAATAACTTCAGGATTCTGTCATCTGTATCTGCCTCAACACTGCTGCAAGGAAACGTCATCTGGGGAGTCCGTCCATGTCAGGAGCCGCCCCAGGAGTGACCAACAGAGACGCAGCCACAGGTAACTCCCAGGCCGGGGTCCACACCACAGCCATATGGCTGCAGTGTAGGACCCCTACCAACACCCCTGACAGAATGACCCCCGCCACAACGACCCCGTCCGTCAAACAAGTGCAGCCCCCAACACGGAGGATCCCCATGAGGAAGAAGAGACACTGGAGTTAAAAGGTTAAATAGTTAAAATAAAGACACACAAGATAAAATAACTAAATCAATAATTCAATAAAACAAAAATTAGAATAATAAGATTAAACCTAATATAAATAATAAAATAAAAATAATAAAAATTACATAAAATATGTCATAAAATTAGGTCAGATAATGATATCTAAAAGATTAAAAATTAATGAAAAAATAAATAAATATGTAAATAAATGTATTTGTTTAAGAATAAATAAATAAACAGACAAATAAGAAAAGAAGAAAAAATCAAGTAAAAGCTAAACTAAAAAGGTCTTGAGCCTCTTTTTTAAACCATCTCCACTCTCTGCAGCCCTGAGGTCCTCTGGCAGGCTGTTCCAAAGGCGAGGACTAAAACTGGAACGCGGCCCCGCCGTATGTGTTAGTTCTAACTTTTGGTATTTTTAAAAGGCTGCGAGGGCTCATAACTTAAAACAAGGTCAGATAAATACGAAAGGCCAAGACCATTAAGACATTTGTAGATGACTAAAAGAACCTTAAAACCTTGATGGCTGTGGTTGGGTTTTTTTTAAGAAGAACAAGACATTTATCTAGTTTTTTGCTGGAAAATCCTCCAGAGTTTCCACAAAGTTTTAGCCACATAAAGCATGAAAAAAATGCATTACCTTTCATTTCCTATCATCTTTTCTCCCTGCGTTGGCGCGACCTTGAGCACTGACCCCACTCTGTTCAGATTTTATATCGCCGCCCCGGTTGCACACACAACTACATCTTAAGCACAGAGCTTTCGGGTGTTAAAGGGTTACGTTAGCAGTAATGCCAGCCGCTTCTACATTACTCAGCAGTAGACCTCATAGCCACATGCAAGAGGATAAATAAAATCTGTATTCCCTGCTAAAAGTGGGGAAGCACAATGAAGACAGCAAGACTTCAAATATTAAAAAGTCAGATATATGTGCAGAGAGCCTGGAGTTATATAAATGCTGCCTGACAATACAGGGACATTCAGATGGGTTCAATAAGCACGAAGTTGTGCAGGCGGCTTTAGACTCACGACAGACTGTTTAAAGCATCCCCCTCTGCTTTAAGGACTCGGAGATCTGGCTTACCACTGCAGGGTTTTAAAGGAGCACACAGGGCTGAGCATTCAGCTTGACAGCACTCACGCAATGCTTGAAAAGTACAGCCGCAGTTATGTCAAACACTCCAGCTGAGATGCATTTTGCTGCATCAGGTTACTTTATCAGAGAAATGTCTGACAAAGATGTGTTTGCTTCTTTTCTCCTGTCAGACCCTTTTTAATCACATAACCTCCTGTCATGGTCTAATATTTTATTTGAATGTTAATTTCTTTTTGTTCCAGAAGTTACTCTGCAGTTATTAAGCAGAGTTTTATTTTTTAGTTTCCAGTATCTCTTCTTTTCTCATTGGCCTTCTGACTTCCTGCTCCGCTGATCCCCGACTGTGTGGCC
Source organism: Telmatherina bonti (assembly GCF_933228915.1). NCBI lineage: Eukaryota > Metazoa > Chordata > Actinopteri > Atheriniformes > Telmatherinidae > Telmatherina > Telmatherina bonti. The sequence goes on along the minus strand of NC_136627.1, from coordinate 35,571,617 downwards.
ATCTTTTACTTTGCATCCTTTACCCCTTGGTTTTATTATTTATTTATTTTATTTATGTTTGAAGTAACTTGATCTGTTTATTGTGTTTAAAACATTAAAAGGTAACTGTAAAGGTGCTAAGCCTAAACTTAAAGCGCCTGAAGTGCTGCTTGCAGGAATACCTAAATGACATGTTTCGATCGCTGGGATCACCCGCGTCCAATAATGTCAAGTCCAAACAATGATTTGTTTTTACATTTTATTGTTGTGTACCATGAAATGAAATCCGTTAGCAACAATTGTCAGGATATTGTCCATAACAATATAAGAAAAGAATGAACAGACATAATAATGAACAGGTGAAACACTCTGTTCACCTTCGTACAAGCAACTCCTGCAGGTTCCTTGTTAAATAGGTTGTGACCGTAAATCTACAGTGCTGTCATCTAGAGCATAAACAATATATATACAGATCCTTCAGAAATGGCTCCTACAGTAACTTTTTTTTTTAAAGGAACAAAAAATTAGGTTTTTAGAAAAACTCTTCCCCAACATACAAACATTATTTGACCTCACAGGTTTGCTAGGTAAAAACAAAGCTGGAATGAGAAGAAAATAAGATAATATTCAGCTTTTTTGGCTTCAAAATCAAAATGGTATGCTATGATTTTCTGAACAATCATGAGTGGTATTCCTGGCCAGCGTGGCAGCAGCACCAAAAGAAGAGGTACATTACACAGGACAACACATTACACAGGAACTAACAATAGTAAAACACACATAAAACAATATTAAAACACATAACATTCACCAGGTCAAAGCATTTCATGCAGAAAAGCAGTGTCACATGTCTCCGTCAACAGGTCTGTGACAAGAGTTTTAAACAGAGGAAGGCTAATGAGGGCACTTTGTTTTAAAATGATTATTCCCTTCCAGGTAAAGGGAACAGAGCACAAGGCTGCCCTCATCTCAAACTCAGAGGAACTTCTGGGCACCGAGACAGAGAGACAGACCTCGTATTGCAGATTATGGGATGGATTGTGTTTGAATTTCCAATAAAAGTCCAATCGTAGCTTCATAGTTTTACATGCAGCATTGAAAAAGCCTGCAGTGGGAAAGGAACAGCCAACCAATGTAACATACAGCGTACCGCTTTGTGCGGTTATTTATACCCAGTAATAAACCTTATCGCAGCAGGATATACAGCATATGTAATGAGGTTGCACTGGCATGCATATAAAGTAAGTCTCCATAGTCTGAAAATGACACAAATGTTGGAGCAACAAGTTTTGTTTTAGAATTTAAAGAAAATGTGATTTATGTCTGAAATAGCATTCCAGTGTTACTTCTAGTTTCTTGATCAGATTGTCGGTGTGAGGTCGAAATGTCAAACAGTTATCTAAAAAAAACAACAAAAAGAGATATTTCAAAGACTATTTCAATTTTAACTCCCTGTGGCGTGCAAACAGGAGGACATGAAGGTTTTCCTTTTAAATCAGTGAAATTTATCATTTTTTGGTCCTCACAGAAATAAATGATGATGTCATCTGCAAAGAATTAAAATTTGTATTGTGGAAATTTTTACCCAAATACTTAATAGTGTTAATCACAAGGTTCTGAAAACAAAGCTTTGAGGGACCTCCTTATCAATAACCAAATTATCTGAGAAGCAACAATCAACTATGACTAAATGTTCTGAGAGGTCCGTAGCTAACCAGGTCACAGCAGAGTCCGACACGGATCTGTCCATCGCTAATCACCTCATGAGCTACTGCATTAAAGACGATGGAAAAATGTTTAAAGAAAGACAAACTGTGCGGTTTACTGTTTACTGTTGTGGTTGTATCATCCCAGCAGCAACAAAAGACAGTTCGATGGGACTTTCTGATTGGTTGAAAGGATAACACAGCTAAACCGTCACAAATGTTTCCTGAATCATTGAAGATAAAAGATTGGAATTTAATTATTCAAATTTGAATCTTCTACTTCTGTATCTCTAATCCAGTATCCTGCAGGACTTAGATGTTTCCCTGCTGCAACACACCTGATTTAAAACCAGCAGGAGAGATCATATTTCTCCAGTTTTAGCCTCTCTTCAATGGCTGACTGTTGAATCTAGAATAGAATTTAAAATCCTTCTCCTTACATATAAAGCCCTCCACAACCAGGCACCACTATATATCAAAGACCTCATAGTTCCTTATATACCAAGCAGAGTACTTCGTTCGCAGACTGCAGGCTTACTTGTGGTTCCTAGAGTCTCAAAGAGCCGAGCAGGAGGCAGAGCCTTTGGTTATCAGGCCCCTCTCTTATGGAATAAGCTCCCAGTTAGTGTTAGGGAAGCAGACACCCTCCCCACCTTTAAGACTAGGCTGAAGACTTATCTTTTTGATAAGTCCTATAGCTAGGGATGGTTAGCATCCCTTAGTTACGCTGCTATAGGTTTAGACTGCTGAGGGACATTTCCTGATACACTGAGCTTCTTTCTTTTTCTCTTTATCTCTTTCTTTTACCCCCCCCCCCCCCCCCCCCCCCCCATAACAGTGTTGCAACATTAACATGTATGTCTCCTGTCTCAGCAGGTCTCCCTGGCCGGGAGTAGCAGTTCCTGTTGTCTGTTGTCTTTCTGTCCTCTTCCCCCCACACAGCAGAGGCAGATGGCTGCCTGTCCTGAGCCGGGTTCTGCCGGAGGTTTCCTTCCTGTTAAAAGGGAGGTTTTTCCTTCCCACTGTTGCCAGTGTGCTTGCTCAGGATGGGAGATTGAGTTGGACTCAACTCAATCTGTTGGTTTCCTTATATAGGCTGTTATGAATTGGCCTTCATTATGTTTTCCCCTCTGTCTGTAAAGCGTCTTGAGATGGCATTGCCGTGATTTGACGCTATATAAATAAAGTTGAATTGAATTGAGTTGAATTGAATTGAATTAAATGACATGGTTTTCCAGCAGCTTGCTGCTGAGTCCTGTATCAGGTGGCTGGGCATGTTGAGACAGAAAATATAAATATCAAATAAAAACAGGTAAAACTAACAGTCCTCTGAGCCACCTTAGTCCTTTAAAAAATCAGGGAAAGCAGAGTCAGCCACACTAAACTTTAAAATAGTAAAAACTTGTTTATTAAAAAACAGACATAAAAGAATAAAAGATTAAAAGATTAAAACCCTATCCTCCAACCCAGTCCTCTAAAATGTCCACTGTGCAGCTTGGGGCGGTGCTCCTCTCTGTGGCAACATGTCCATCTGTGTCAGTGATCATCTGTGGCCATCTGTCCTGCAGCACCACATCCCAGGACCTGCAGAGAGGAACACATACAACAGTCCACAATCCCAAGGGAGGGAACCCTCCTGCCTTGTCCTGCAGCCAGCCTCTCCCTCTGGACCCTAAACTTTGCCATGATACTCATGCCTTCGGATGTTCCTGGCCCAGGACTGAGAAGCTGCACTATGGGGTCCAGACTGGCTGCTGCACTTCAGGCTCCTGCCCTCACACCCCCGAGCCGTGGTGGGACCTTTCCTCGCTGCTTCCTCTTCAGTTGTCCCTTTCTCTGTCGTCTTCCTCGTCTTCGTCTCCTTCCTCTTTAACGAGCGTTGTCTCCTCCTCCTTTCCTCCTGGTCCAGCTCTCCTCCGTTAACAGTTAACAGTTAGGTAGACGGGCCTCCAGAGGGGGTTAGTAGCACAAAGTAATAAGTTAAAAACAGATGCAATAAAACAGTTCCATATAAAACCATGCACTTTGTCACATCATAAACCAGTTGTTGGAGTCAGGTGTGTTGCAGCAGGGAAACATCGAAAATCTGGAGGAACTGTGTTGTAACTGTGGTGGAAGAGTAGTGAAGTTGGGATGAGGTCACATTTTTAATGGATACCTCAAACCTTCAGTTTATTCTAAGGCTGAGTTTTTACTGCAGTAAATGAAACGTTGCATCTTTTCAACACGAAGCCAGAATGTTGTCGCTCTGTGAGGATCCGACTTCCAAGTTCAGGCTCAGATATTTCATTCTGGAAGAAGCTGTCCTGTTTGAGTTAATGTCAGCATCACATCTCCAGCCCCTCTGGCTGTCAGTGATCAGGTGATGAATGGAGTGGCCTGAATTACATGAATTACTGATGCAGTTTAGATTAGTGAGGCAGAAAAGTTTTATGCAGCTTTGAGGTTCAGGTTGAGACGAGATGAGTGATTCCCACGGCACGTAATACCAGCAGGGGAGCAATGATTCTCCATTCTGTAGAGAATTAAAGGCCTTGCTGTATTTCATGGAGCTGATGAAACACTTCACACCACTTAACCCTCCCTCCTCATCCTCATTTTCTGCTTTAATTTATTTCCCCTAGTCCAACATGATCTCCAGGAGACAACTGCACTCTCAGCTCCATACTTTTACACACTCAGAATAGCTTTCCTTCTGATTTTATTCATATTTTTCTGATCCCTGACAGCCGTAATAGCCACCAGCCGTAATAACAGCACTTTGACTGTATCAGAACTACCAGGTACAGACACTCAGACCAGGACAATGACAGCAGGAAGCCATGCTGTGATCCCAGCTGGCTGCACTGGGAAGTTTATCCTCCCTGTAAATGGAGAATAATGTAAAATCTACTGCTATGATTTGTATCTCTGTGTTTATGTGTTTTCTAGGCATGAATTCATGTCCATTCCTTTTCATCTGAACACATTTTTATTGCATCTTTATTTTGTTAAAATGATTTTTCTATTTGAAAAGTTTTAAATTGCTTTTGAAAGCATATTATTTTGATTCCTTACATGTTTTGTGCTTGTTTGTTTCCTCTCTTCTTCTTTATGTTTGGAAATATTCCCTGAAAATAATCAGTCAGGAAATATTTGTTCTTCATTTTGCTTGTTTGGTTCATGCAGAAACATTCACGCTATTCCAAATGAGCCGTGGTAGTGCTGAAAGCAGACCAGGGTCCCTATGGGGAGCTTCCAGGTCATTATTCAGACCTGATATCTGAATACGATGAATGTATTTACCAGACAGAGACCTTGCTTGATTTGGCTCTATCTGAACCAGCTTATTTATCTGAGCTCTTTTCACACTTTTTATTTGCATAATAACTGAAAAAAAACACCATAAGGTAAATTTTACACGATAAAAACTAAAACCATCTGGAACACAGAGCAGATCCGAGCATGTCATCATAATACGCAGGCTGGAAAACCCAGCGAGTAGTTAGCACTGAGCATTAGCTGCAAATGGTTGACGATCCCCAACAGCCCCCCCCCCCCCCCCCCCCCCCCACCCCCCACCAATCTCTAGATAAAAAGACTATCCCTATCAGTATTTTAGAAAAGAAGCGAGGCGTCGTCGCTTTTCTGTCTGAAGAGGCAGATTTTCTATCTGCACAATGACATTTTTCACAAAGCGCCGCTTCCATCATTTCTTTATTCTGTGAAAATGAAACACAAAGAACATTAATCTACTGACTGAGACGGAGCTCACAACAGAAAACATAAAGAGAAAAACATTAAGTTTAATAAATCTATCATTTTAACCGGGAAAATACAGCTTTATTATTTCCCGCAGCATTCCATTGAGCTTTAGATAAGTAATAACTCGGACTGTCTTCATAATGAACAGAGGGAGATACTGAGCATGTAGGCGGAGTTATCTGCAGAAAATGAGCACATGGCTACAACAGCCAGGGAGATATTAATGAGAACTAACTGGAGAAAAGAGAAACGGAGCACTCACTGGACTGATATGAGAATTAGTTCCAAATAATTAATATTTAAGCCATGAATGAAGGATGATTATTGCTCCTTTATCTTTCTCTCTGTGTTAATGGTAATGAGGTTGAAAGTGCAATGTAACAGACCACTGATGCCCGTCATCAGGTACGAGCCCTCGCCGGCCCAAACCAACGCTCTGAAACAGCTGCAGGGCAGAAATATTTCCTCCTGCGCTTCATTCATATATTCTTTTATTTCCATTCTAATAAGGAAAATGAACTATTCATGCTGCATTTAGTAATGTTTGATGGAAAATAATAGAATTATACAACGAAACATGGGACAGAAATCCTGATAACTGCAGAGGAAAAGAAAGAACACTTTTAATTTGATCTTGTCTGTAAAAGTGTCAGAAGAGGATTTATTAACCGCTCTTCAGATTTCTGGAAGGATGTAAACACCTGCCACACAAAACACACTCCGATATGAACCCGCTGAGAGGACGAGTGAAACGTCAGGTGATCATTCACCGCGCTGCAGAATCTGTGTGCAGCCAGCTTGTAAGAATCAGAGGAGCTGTAAAGATGGAGCTGCATCATGATGGAGACACATCAACAGCAGCAAAAGAGACTTTCACAGCTTATAGTGGAAATAAAGTTATATCCAGGAAACTAAAGGAATTTAAGATGTTAAAGATGCTCACGTGAATCACATCAAACTGAACCTGGAATCAAAAGCAGATAGAATTTTATTTGATTGTTTATTATTCAGCAGCTGGTAGAAAGTACAGGTATCGTCAGAGAGAGAGTTGGATTGAAGGAAAGATCAGGTTTACCAGGTGTGTTTAAGGATTGAATGGAGCTGTAGACCGGTAGCGCTTCAGGGATGTGGGCAGTGTGGTGAGAGCAGAGGCAAGGCTTTGTGGTTAAGTTATGGGAACCTGCTGGCTAGAAGCTGGTGCACCACATAGATGCAGCAACAATCCAGGGTTGAAGCAAGGTCCACCTGTTTGGAAGCAGGCAAGGTGCAACACGTCTGATTCCTCTCAGCGCTGCTGGCGGAGGATCAAACGGGCCTCCACACACACCAAGACAACAATCCACAGGGAAAGAGGATGGAAAAACACACCACCTCTTCCATCCAATACAAGTAGAAGAGAAAATCAAAATATAACAAAACAAATACAATAAACATTTACACTGATAGAAACGTTTGTTTAGGAAGTGCAGAAACATTAGGCAATAAGAAGCTCGGCCACAGTGTTTGCATGAAGTAGCAGCAACAAAGCTCGCGTTGATGCTGTCAACACGCCTTCTCTGGTTGCTTGTGTGTCTACCAGATGCAAATAAGAAGAAAAACCCTCCTCAATTTGACAAAAGAATCTGTGGACGGGCTGCACAGTGGCATGGGGGTAAGCACTGTGGGTGAGGTTTGGACAGTGGTCTTTCTGTGTGGAGTTTGCATGTTCTCCCTGTGTATGCGTGGGTTCTCTCCGGGTTCTCCGGCTTCCTCCCACCGTCCAGAGACATGCATGTTAGGTTAACTGGTTACTCTAAATCAGCCATAGGAGTGTGTGTGAGTGGTTGTGTGTCTCTGTGTGGCCCTGTGATGGACTGGAGAGCTGTCTAGGGTGTACCCTGCCTTTCACCCAAAAGGCTGCTGGGATAGGCTCCAGCTTCCTGCAACCCTGAATCAGATTAAGCAGTTAGGATAATGAATGAATGAATGAATGAATGAATGAATCTCTGGATGGAATTTCCATCACTGATGTGAAGGTTCCCGTTGATCTGATGTTGATTCGGTAAGAAACATCACCGTGGGAACTTTTCAGGTGTCTGATGGCTTCTACTCTTTGGGAATAACTCCAATGTTTCATCAACCTGAACTTTATTTTGGAAGGTGGTGTGTGATCGACCTACAGTCTCCAGGGGCGGGACACGGTTTCAGTTAGCTTCTTCAGCTGTAGCTTCTGCTGAAGTCAGTCTCTCTATTTAAAAAGAGAAAAACTATAAAAATCCTCTTTTTTTCCACAATGTATCCATCCATAGACCTGCTCATAAACAGAACCTTATTTAAAGTGAATTTTTAAGGTGTTTAAAGGCAGAGTATGTAAGATTTCAAGGCGATTCTTTCCACCACCAGGTGGCAAACACCAGGTCGTGAGCAAAACCACAAAACTGCTGCCTCCACAAACCACCACAGGTTGGCAGTAATGAGCAAAACTCACCCCTCTCCCCTCCTCCTTGCCAGCTCCAGTGAGGGCAGGAATCGCTTGTGAGCTGTAGCTCAGAGCCGCTCTGCAATAAATGGGCTTATACTCCCCCTACTGGTGGAAAAAAGTACTTTTTTTTTACTGGTCAGAAAACATTCAAGAAGGGTCTTTGTCATTAATTAAACTAGTAATTTAATAACACATCAAATATGAACAGACTGGAACCTGCATGTTTAAAAAACTAATTATGATTGTAGTTATTTTCTTAGTTAATTCATTTTGAAAATATTGAAAATCTTACATACTCTACCTTTAAGGTGAATATCGTTACTCTGCAGCCAGACGTCCAACGTTCACCTCAGAGGGCTCCTATTCACCCATCAGACCTGGAAGTGTGCTGCTCCATCTTTCTTCAGCCTTGTGTCAGCATGATGAGTCTTTCTAGATGCCAGATAACCTGTTTGATCCTGTTTCTGCCACCTCTTTGGTTCCTGCCTACAAGCAGGTGATTTCACCGTCACTTTGATAAGTGCATAAAACTGTTGGAGTTGCACTTTACGGCTTCAGCTTTCACTCCACTCGCCGTGACATTTTACTCCTGATATACAGGAACAGTGTGAATCCGTCTTTTTTCTCCTTATCTCATCGCTGATAGCAGGGGTTTCCAATACGCTGACATTTATGTCTCACCAGGAGGTGTTTATGGTACATTTGTCCACTTCTAAGTTTGCAGTGAGATGGTTGTGCAACCTGAGGCTGTTGCTTCCTGCGCTCACGTGATATGATCAGCTGCAGCACATTGGTGTGAAAATGTGCAAGCAGGCAGGTTCTGCTGATAATGTGCATCATATAATCCAATCCACAAACCTTTACCTCTAAACGCTGCAGAATCCCAGATGAAAGCACAATAGAAAATTCAGGGATGTTGGGCAAGAAGGGGGAAGAAAAGTTTCAAACTTGAGGAAAATGTTGCAAAGAGCCAGAATGAAACGGATCAACAAGATATTGCAAACATACCACAATGACACAAAGCATCACACATCCGTGATGAGAACGTCCACCACATCCTGAAGCTGCTCTGTTGGACTGACGTCTGGTGACATCCTGCTGGGGCTAACCGTAGATCCTGACGGCAGGATGGATCCATGTTGTCATGATGTTTCCAGCAGATTCTGATCCTACCATGTGAATGTGGAGCTGAACTGGAGACTCATCAGACCAGCAACGTTTCTCCATCTTCTATTGTCCAGTTCTGGTGAGTCTGTGTGAATTGTAGCCTCAGTTTCCTGTTCTTACTGACAGGAGGGAACCCGCTGTGGTCTTCTGCTGCTGGAGACCATCTGCTTCCAGGCTGGACGTCTGCAGTCACCTCTGACCTCTGATATTTATTGACAATCAAGTTATGTAACTCCTCGTGCAACAAGTGGATTATAGACACGGATCACTTTTCAGTCCATTTCAAACAGGACCGAGGGAAACAAAGAATAAATAAACTTTTCCAGAGAAACGATGCAATGTTTTCCTTTTCTCAAAGTAACTGTATTTTAATGTTTCTGTTTACTGCCTGGTACTTTGTTAAAAGTCATGCAGCGGCCACAGATGGATGTTAATATGTTTCCTACAACATAAAAGCCTGCTGCAGAGATCTCTCAAACCGATGTCCATCGACATCACAACACAGGGAAAGAGGCACACACACACACACACACACACTCTGCTTGTTTTATGGAACTACTAAGAAAACATTGAAGACAAGAAATTATCTGAGCAGCATTTTTTATTATCATTTGAAAGTTTTTGTTTTTTTTTAAAGATTTTACCAACTGAATGATGTCACGTTTTCTCCTCCAGCTTGAAAGTTATCGTAGCAATAGTCAGTTTTCCATTTTCACCTTCATTTTCTCGTTTTGTTGGCTGAAACTGTCACAGAATACACAGAAGGCAGCTTCATGCAGCTTTGAAATGAATTCTGCTGAATTTTTTACCCTTGTAAAAAATAAATCCTGAAATTTTCATCATTCTTCATCACATATATAAATGTTTAAGGACACACTAACATCAGCCTTTTTGATTGGAATCTGAGTCTGTTTGCTGGGAAAGTCGCTTCGTTTGAGGAAACGTAAATGTGCCAAACAAATTCTGATGCAGACCAAAGAAGTGGACTCGGTCCGCCTACAAACTCAGGTCTCGGTCTGTTTCTAGCGGACCAAATACAGGAAGTGGACTTTAAAAAAAGTCCCTTCCTGCATGTGACGTAGCATTGCATTGTGGGTAAATCCATAGCGATGGCGTTAAGGGTACTCTGGCTCATCTGGTGTTCATACTGCGTCCATTGTTGCAGTGTATTTCTGCAGTATACTTGCATAAGACACGGTAAAAACCCAAAACAGCCATAGTTTGGTCTCCATGTTTAACTGGCAGGTGGAGGAAACAGAGTTTTCTTCTTCACGGAGTCTCTTCTGCTAAATACTAGTGCAGCGCCACCTCTGGTGGGAATGGGGAGATATTATTCTAATGGTTTGGCTGGTTTCACCAAAGTACAGCGTGAACACGGTCCGCATGGATACACCCCCCTACAGCTGATCCAAGACCCCAATCGGACTGAGTCTAGTGGACTATCCTGATGTGAACACACCCTAAATGTTAGACAGGAACTGATTTAAAAGCTGCAAAAATCAGCTGATTTGAAAAGTTTTTCAGCTAAAAGATCCTAATTTTCTACTTGGATATTTTCTGTGTAACGGTTTGAAATTGTAGTTTAATTCAACATTTTACTGCAGGATTTTCTGTGGTTTAAATCCTAATTGCCGCCTCACAGCAGTTTTAATATTCAGCTCCTTTATGTATGTTTGTGATGCAGCGTCTACACCTGACCTCACACTGTTTTTGCTTGTGTGTGTGTGTGTGTGTGTGTGTGCAGCAGCAGGAGGTAATGGGAAGCTAAACACTCCATTAATTATTCAGCTGAAGAAGAAAAACAAGAAAACAAGAACACGCGTCGAGGCCAACTCCTCCTCCTTTCTCTACATTCACATCTTTCATCTGCATCTTGTCTTTCAACCATTTTCTATTCCTCCTCATACATCATCCCTTCCTTTTCTCTGTTAATGTTTCCTCCTTTCTGCACTTTTACTTACCCTCATTTTCTACTTTCTCTTCACCAATTTGAACATTTTTACTAAAAACTCCTTCATAAACTACCCCTCCTCTTTGTCCTCTCTGTATTTTAACCTTCCACTTTTCTCCCTTCTTCCATCATTTCTTTACTCCGGTATCCACTCCATTCATTATGCTAGCAAACAATTACAAGTTTCATTATATTTGTTCCCACTTCCCCAGCTGTGAAGCGACAGAATACCAATGAGCTTCCAGAGGATGCAGCTGTAATCCGAAGCGGCAGCCTGCAGAGGGGAAAATATTTTTCCTGGAGCTCCATGAACATTGGAGGAGGAATCCTGCAGATTGGAAATAATAAAATGTCAGTGCAGCCTTGTCAGGGAGAATAATGGGCAAGTGCTTTTCTTCTGGATTTCCTCTTGTGAGGCCGTCACTAACAAAACATGAATATGAGTCAGTGCAAAAGAAAAAGTCAAATCTTGCATCATTTCTCTGCTGCCGAATGGAAAAGTTTACTGTTATTAAAGGACATTTTCTCGCTCCTGAAAGTGACTGAAGCATTTAGGTGATCTATTTTCTTAGAACACCTTGGTCTCCTTGGTGCCAACATGACATTTTTTATCACCACAGCCTACCTGAGTCCTGCTGCTGACCATGTCCATCCCTTTCTGAGCACAGTGTAGCATCTTCTGATGGAAACTTCCAGCAGGATGATGCACCATGTCACAAAGCTCACATCATCTCCAACTGCTTATTTCAACATGACTATAAATGCATTGATACTATTATGGTTCCCAAAAGCAGCAAACACCAACCCAGTAAAGTTATTTGGTTTCAGTTGAGTAAAGCAGACAAGCTAATCTAAATATTGTCATTTTGTTCTACCTCTTGTAACCTCTTGTCTGTCTTTTGACTGTTCATTTAGACAAAATATTGTTCACAAAACAGCTGACCCCAACACTTTGCTCAAGACTGCTGATCCTCAGACCTCAGACCCACCTGTCCCCTTCCAGCTTAGCAGTGCTACACACACACACACACACACACACACACACACACACAGGAACTTAATGACAAAGAGTTTGCTGTACGCCAACGGTGTCCAGAGTCAGCAGATCTACATCCAGCAGAGCAGCTTTGGGATGAGGTGGAATGGGAGATTCTCATGGTGATGAGGTGGAATGGGAGATTCTCATGGTGATGAGGTGGAACGGGAGATTCTGATCATGATGACGTGGAACGGGAGATTCTGATCATGATGAGGTGGAACAGGAGATTTTCGTGGTGATGAGGTGGAACGGGAGATTCTCATGGTGATGAGGTGGAACGGGAGATTCTCATCATGATGAGGTGGAACGGGAGATTCTCATGGTGATGAGGTGGAATGGGAGATTCTCATGGTGATGAGGTGGAACGGGAGATTCTCATCATGATGAGGTGGAACGGGAGATTCTCATGGTGATGAGGTGGAACGGGAGATTCTCATCATGATGAGGTGGAACGGGAGATTCTCATCAAGATGAGGTGGAATGGGAGATTCTGATCATGATGAGGTGGAACAGGAGATTCTCATGGTGATGAGGTGGAATGGGAGATTCTCATGGTGATGAGGTGGAATGGGAGATTCTCATCATGATGAGGTGGAACGGGAGATTCTCATCATAATGAGGTGGAACGGGAGATTCTCATCATGATGAGGTGGAACGGGAGATTCTCATCATAATGAGGTGGAACGGGAGATTCTCATCATGATGAGGTGGAACGGGAGATTCTCATCATGATGAGGTGGAACGGGAGATTCTCATGGTGATGAGGTGGAACGGGAGATTCTCATCATGATGAGGTGGAACGGGAGATTCTCATGGTGATGAGTTGGAACGGGAGATTCTCATCATGATGAGGTGGAACGGGAGATTCTCATCATGATGAGGTGGAACGGGAGATTCTCATCATGATGTGGTGGAACGGGAGATTCTCATGGTGATGAGGTGGAACGGGAGATTCTCATGGTGATGAGGTGGAAGGGGAGATTCTCATGGTGATGAGGTGGAACGGGAGATTCTCATGGTGATGAGGTGGAACGGGAGATTCTCATCAATATGAGGTGGAACGGGAGATTCTCATCAATATGAGGTGGAACAGGAGATTCTCATCATGATGAGGTGGAACGGGAGATTCTCATCATGATGAGGTGGAACGGGAGATTCTCATGGTGATGAGGTGGAACGGGAGATTCTCATCAATATGAGGTGGAACGGGAGATTCTCATCATGATGAGGTGGAACGGGAGATTCTGATCATGATGAGGTGGAACGGGAGATCCTCATCATGATGTGGTGGAACGGGAGAATCTCATGGTGATGAGGTGGAACAGGAGATTCTCATGGTGGTGAGGTGGAACGGGAGATTCTCATTATGATGAGGTGGAATGGGAGATTCTCATCATGATGAGGTGGAACAGGAGATTCTCATGGTGATGAGGTGAAACGGGAGATTCTCATGGTGATGAGGTGGAACGGGAGATTCTCATTATGATGTGGTGGAACAGGAGATTCTCATCATGATGAGGTGGAACGGGAGATTCTCATGGTGATGAGGTGGAAAAGGAGATTCTCATGGTGATGAGGTGGAACGGGAGATTCTCATGGTGATGAGGTGGAACGGGAGATTCTCATGGTGATGAGGTGGAACCGGAGATTCTCATGGTGATGAGGTGGAACGGGAGATTCTCATCATGATGAGGTGGAACGGGAGATTCTCATGGTGATGAGGTGGAACGGGAAATTCTCATGATGATGAGTTGGAACCGGAGATTCTCATGGTGATGAGGTGGAACGGGAGATTCTAATGGTGATAAGGTGGAACGGGAGATTCTCATGGTGATGAGGTGGAACGGGAGATTCTCATTATGATGAGGTGGAACGGGAGATTCTCATCATGATGTGGTGGAACGGGAGATTCTCATCATACTGAGGTGGAACGGGAGATTCTCATCATGATGAGGTGGAACGGGAGATTCTCGTGGTTATGAGGTGGAACGGGAGATTCTCATCAATATGAGGTGGAACGGGAAATTCTCATGGTGATGAGGTGGAACAGGAGATTCTGATCATGATGAGGTGGAACGGGAGATCCTCATCATGATGTGGTGGAACGGGAGATTCTCATGGTGATGAGGTGGAACGGAAGATTCTCATGGTGATGAGGTGGAACGGGAGATTCTCATGGTGATGAGGTGGAACGGGAGATTCTCATGGTGATGAGGTGGAATCGGAGATTCTCATTGTGATGAGGTGGAACGGGAGATTCTGATCATGATGAGGTGGAACCAGAGATTCTCATGGTGATGTGGTGGAACGGGAGATTCTCATCATGATGAGGTGGAACGGGAGATTCTCATGGTGATGTGGTGGAATGGGAGATTCTCATGGTGATGAGGTGGAACGGGAGATTCTCATCATGATGAGGTGGAAGGGGAGATTCTCATGGTGATGAGGTGGAACGGGAGATTCTCATCATGATGTGGTGGAACGGGAGATTCTCATGGTGATGAGGTGGAACAGGAGATTCTCATGGTGGTGAGGTGGAACGGGAGATTCTCATTATGATGAGGTGGAATGGGAGATTCTCATCATGATGAGGTGGAACAGGAGATTCTCATGGTGATGAGGTGAAACGGGAGATTCTCATGGTGATGAGGTGGAACGGGAGATTCTCATTATGATGTGGTGGAACAGGAGATTCTCATCATGATGAGGTGGAACGGGAGATTCTCATGGTGATGAGGTGGAACAGGAGATTCTCATGGTGATGAGGTGGAACGGGAGATTCTCATGGTGATGAGGTGGAACGGGAGATTCTCATGGTGATGAGGTGGAACCGGAGATTCTCATGGTGATGAGGTGGAACGGGAGATTCTCATCATGATGAGGTGGAATGGGAGATTCTCATGGTGATGAGGTGGAACGGGAGATTCTCATGGTGATGAGGTGGAACGGGAAATTCTCATGATGATGAGTTGGAACCGGAGATTCTCATGGTGATGAGGTGGAACGGGAGATTCTAATGGTGATAAGGTGGAACGGGAGATTCTCATGGTGATGAGGTGGAACGGGAGATTCTCATTATGATGAGGTGGAACGGGAGATTCTCATCATGATGTGGTGGAACGGGAGATTCTCATCATAATGAGGTGGAACGGGAGATTCTCATCATGATGAGGTGGAACGGGAGATTCTCGTGGTTATGAGGTGGAACGGGAGATTCTCATCAATATGAGGTGGAACGGGAGATTCTCATGGTGATGAGGTGGAACAGGAGATTCTGATCATGATGAGGTGGAACGGGAGATCCTCATCATGATGTGGTGGAACGGGAGATTCTCATGGTGATGAGGTGGAACGGGAGATTCTCATGGTGATGAGGT
Source organism: Telmatherina bonti (assembly GCF_933228915.1). Taxonomy (NCBI): domain Eukaryota; kingdom Metazoa; phylum Chordata; class Actinopteri; order Atheriniformes; family Telmatherinidae; genus Telmatherina; species Telmatherina bonti. The sequence continues at coordinate 35,556,193 of NC_136627.1, read as the reverse complement.
GGAATCGGAGATTCTCATGGTGATGAGGTGGAACGGGAGATTCTCATGGTGATGAGGTGGAATCGGAGATTCTCATTGTGATGAGGTGGAACGGGAGATTCTGATCATGATGAGGTGGAACGGGAGATTCTCATGGTGATGTGGTGGAACGGGAGATTCTCATCATGATGAGGTGGAACGGGAGATTCTCATGGTGATGTGGTGGAATGGGAGATTCTCATGGTGATGAGGTGGAACGGGAGATTCTCATCATGATGAGGTGGAAGGGGAGATTCTCATGGTGATGAGGTGGAACGGGAGATTCTCATCATGATGTGGTGGAACGGGAGATTCTCATGGTGATGAGGTGGAACGGGAGATTCTCATTTTGATGAGGTGGAACGGGAGATTCTCATCATGATGAGGTGGAACGGGAGATTCTCATGGTGATGAGGTGGATCGGGAGATTCTCATGGTGATGAGGTGGAACGGGAGATTCTCATGGTGATGAGGTGGAACGGGAGATTCTCATCAATATGAGGTGGAACGGGAGATTCTCATCATGATGAGGTGGAACGGGAGATTCTCATCAATATGAGGTGGAACGGGAGATTCTCATCATGATGAGGTGGAACGGGAGATTCTGATCATGATGAGCTGGAACGGGAGATCCTCATCATGATGTGGTGGAACGGGAGATTCTCATCATGATGAGGTGGAACAGGAGATTCCCATGGTGGTGAGGTGGAACGGGAGTTTCTCATTATGATGAGGTGGAACGGGAGATTCTCATCATGATGAGGTGGAACGGGAGATTCTCATGGTGATGAGGTGGAAGGGGAGATTCTCATGGTGATGAGGTGGAACGGGAGATTCTCATCATGATGTGGTGGAACGGGAGATTCTCATCATGATGAGGTGGAACAGGAGATTCTCATGGTGATGAGGTGGAACGGGAGATTCTCATGGTGATGAGGTGGAACGGGAGATTCTCATGGTGATGAGGTGGAACGGGAGACTCTCATGGTGATGAGGTGGAACGGGAGATTCTCATGGTGATGAGGTGGAACGGGAGATTCTCATGGTGATGAGGTGGAACAGAAGATTCTCATGGTGATGAGGTGGAATGGGAGATTCTCATCATGATGAGGTGGAACGGGAGATTCTCAACAATATGAGGTGGAACTGGAGATTCTCATCAATATGAGGTGGAACGGGAGATTCTCATCATGATGAGGTGGAACGGGAGATTCTCATCATGATGAGGTGGAACGGGAGATTCTCATGGTGATGAGATGGAACGGGAGATTCTCATCAATATGAGGTGGAACGGTAGATTCTCATCATGATGAGGTGGAACGGGAGATTCTGATCATGATGAGGTGGAACGGGAGATCCTCATCATGATGTGGTGGAACGGGAGAATCTCATGGTGATGAGGTGGAACAGGAGATTCTCATGGTGGTGAGGTGGAACGGGAGATTCTCATTATGATGAGGTGGAATGGGAGATTCTCATCATGATGAGGTGGAACAGGAGATTCTCATGGTGATGAGGTGAAACGGGAGATTCTCATGGTGATGAGGTGGAACGGGAGATTCTCATTATGATGTGGTGGAACAGGAGATTCTCATCATGATGAGGTGGAACGGGAGATTCTCATGGTGATGAGGTGGAACAGGAGATTCTCATGGTGATGAGGTGGAACGGGAGATTCTCATGGTGATGAGGTGGAACGGGAGATTCTCATGGTGATGAGGTGGAACCAGAGATTCTCATGGTGATGAGGTGGAACGGGAGATTCTCATCATGATGAGGTGGAACGGGAGATTCTCATGGTGATGAGGTGGAACGGGAGATTCTCATGGTGATGAGGTGGAACGGGAAATTCTCATGATGATGAGTTGGAACCGGAGATTCTCATGGTGATGAGGTGGAACGGGAGATTCTAATGGTGATAAGGTGGAACGGGAGATTCTCATGGTGATGAGGTGGAACGGGAGATTCTCATTATGATGAGGTGGAACGGGAGATTCTCATCATGATGTGGTGGAACGGGAGATTCTCATCATACTGAGGTGGAACGGGAGATTCTCATCATGATGAGGTGGAACGGGAGATTCTCGTGGTTATGAGGTGGAACGGGAGATTCTCATCAATATGAGGTGGAACGAGAAATTCTCATGGTGATGAGGTGGAACAGGAGATTCTGATCATGATGAGGTGGAACGGGAGATCCTCATCATGATGTGGTGGAACGGGAGATTCTCATGGTGATGAGGTGGAACGGAAGATTCTCATGGTGATGAGGTGGAACGGGAGATTCTCATGGTGATGAGGTGGAATCGGAGATTCTCATTGTGATGAGGTGGAACGGGAGATTCTGATCATGATGAGGTGGAACCAGAGATTCTCATGGTGATGTGGTGGAACGGGAGATTCTCATCATGATGAGGTGGAACGGGAGATTCTCATGGTGATGTGGTGGAATGGGAGATTCTCATGGTGATGAGGTGGAACGGGAGATTCTCATCATGATGAGGTGGAAGGGGAGATTCTCATGGTGATGAGGTGGAACGGGAGATTCTCATCATGATGTGGTGGAACGGGAGATTCTCATGGTGATGAGGTGGAACGGGAGATTCTCATCATGATGAGGTGGAACGGGAGATTCTCATCATGATGAGGTGGAACGGGAGATTCTCATGGTGATGAGGTGGAACGGGAGATTCTCATGGTGATGAGGTGGAACGGGAGATTCTCATGGTGATGAGGTGGAACGGGAGATTCTCATCAATATGAGGTGGAACGGGAGATTCTCATCATGATGAGGCTGAATGGGAGATTCTCATCATGAGGTGGAACGGGAGATTCTCATCATGATGAGGTGGAACGGGAGATTCTCATCATGATGAGGTGGAACGGGGGATTCTCATCATGATGTGGTGGAACGGGAGATTCTCTTGGTGATGAGGTGGAACGGGAGATTCTCATGGTGATGAGGTGGAACGGGAGATTGTCATGGTGATGAGGTGGAACGGGAAATTCTCATGATGATGAGTTGGAACCGGAGATTCTCATGGTGATGAGGTGGAACGGGAGATTCTAATGGTGATAAGGTGGAACGGGAGATTCTCATGGTGATGAGGTGGAACGGGAGATTCTCATTATGATGAGGTGGAACGGGAGATTCTCATCATGATGTGGTGGAACGGGAGATTCTCATCATACTGAGGTGGAACGGGAGATTCTCATCATGATGAGGTGGAACGGGAGATTCTCGTGGTTATGAGGTGGAACGGGAGATTCTCATCAATATGAGGTGGAACGAGAAATTCTCATGGTGATGAGGTGGAACAGGAGATTCTGATCATGATGAGGTGGAACGGGAGATCCTCATCATGATGTGGTGGAACGGGAGATTCTCATGGTGATGAGGTGGAACGGAAGATTCTCATGGTGATGAGGTGGAACGGGAGATTCTCATGGTGATGAGGTGGAACGGGAGATTCTCATGGTGATGAGGTGGAATCGGAGATTCTCATTGTGATGAGGTGGAACGGGAGATTCTGATCATGATGAGGTGGAACCAGAGATTCTCATGGTGATGTGGTGGAACGGGAGATTCTCATCATGATGAGGTGGAACGGGAGATTCTCATGGTGATGTGGTGGAATGGGAGATTCTCATGGTGATGAGGTGGAACGGGAGATTCTCATCATGATGAGGTGGAAGGGGAGATTCTCATGGTGATGAGGTGGAACGGGAGATTCTCATCATGATGTGGTGGAACGGGAGATTCTCATGGTGATGAGGTGGAACGGGAGATTCTCATCATGATGAGGTGGAACGGGAGATTCTCATCATGATGAGGTGGAACGGGAGATTCTCATGGTGATGAGGTGGAACGGGAGATTCTCATGGTGATGAGGTGGAACGGGAGATTCTCATGGTGATGAGGTGGAACGGGAGATTCTCATCAATATGAGGTGGAACGGGAGATTCTCATCATGATGAGGCTGAATGGGAGATTCTCATCATGAGGTGGAACGGGAGATTCTCATCATGATGAGGTGGAACGGGAGATTCTCATCATGATGAGGTGGAACGGGGGATTCTCATCATGATGTGGTGGAACGGGAGATTCTCTTGGTGATGAGGTGGAACGGGAGATTCTCATGGTGATGAGGTGGAACGGGAGATTGTCATGGTGATGAGGTGGAACAGAATATTCTCATGGTGATGAGGTGGAATGGGAGATTCTCATCATGATGAGTTGGAACGGGAGATTCTCATGGTGATGAGGTGGAACGGGAGATTCTCATGGTGATGAGGTGGAACGGGAGATTCTCATCATGATGAGGTGGAACGGGAGATTCTCATCGTGATGAGGTGGAACGGGAGATTCTCATGGTGATGAGGTGGAACGGGAGATTCTCATGGTGATGAGGTGGAACGGGAGATTCTCATGGTGATGAGGTGGAACGGGAGATTCTCATGGTGATGAGGTGGAAATGAAGATTCTCATGGTGATGAGGTGGAATGGGAGATTCTCATCATGATGAGGTGGAACGGGAGATTCTCATGGTGATGAGGTGGAACGGGAGATTCTCATCATGATGAGGTGGAACGGGAGATTCTCATGGTGATGAGGTGGAACGGGAGATTCTCATCAATATGAGGTGGAACGGGAGATTCTCATCATGATGAGGTGGAACGGGAGATTCTGATCATGATGAGGTGGAACGGGAGATCCTCATCATGATGTGGTGGAACGGGAGAATCTCATGGTGATGAGGTGGAACAGGAGATTCTCATGGTGGTGAGGTGGAACGGGAGATTCTCATTATGATGAGGTGGAATGGGAGATTCTCATCATGATGAGGTGGAACAGGAGATTCTCATGGTGATGAGGTGAAACGGGAGATTCTCATGGTGATGAGGTGGAACGGGAGATTCTCATTATGATGTGGTGGAACAGGAGATTCTCATCATGATGAGGTGGAACGGGAGATTCTCATGGTGATGAGGTGGAAAAGGAGATTCTCATGGTGATGAGGTGGAACGGGAGATTCTCATGGTGATGAGGTGGAACGGGAGATTCTCATGGTGATGAGGTGGAACCGGAGATTCTCATGGTGATGAGGTGGAACGGGAGATTCTCATCATGATGTGGTGGAACGGGAGATTCTCATTATGATATGGTGGAACGGGAGATTCTCATCATGATGAGGTGGAACGGGAGATTCTCATGGTGATGAGGTGGAACAGGAGATTCTCATGGTGATGAGGTGGAACGGGAGATTCTCATGGTGATGAGGTGGAACCGGAGATTCTCATGGTGATGAGGTGGAACCGGAGATTCTCATGGTGATGAGGTGGAACGGGAGATTCTCATCATGATGAGGTGGAACGGGAGATTATCATCATGATGAGGTGGAACGGGAGATTCTCATGGTGATGAGGTGGAACCGGAGATTCTTATGGTGATGAGGTGGAACGGGAGATTCTCATGGTGATGAGGTGGAACGGGAAATTCTCATGATGATAAGGTGGACCCGGAGATTCTCATGGTGATGAGGTGGAACGGGAGATTCTAATGGTGATAAGGTGGAACGGGAGATTCTCATGGTGATGAGGTGGAACGGGAGATTCTCATTATGATGAGGTGGAACGGGAGATTCTCATCATGATGTGGTGGAACGGGAGATTCTCATCATAATGAGGTGGAATGGGAGATTCTCATCATGATGAGGTGGAACGGGAGATTCTCGTGGTTATGAGGTGGAACGGGAGATTCTCATGGTGATGAGGTGGAACGGGAGATTCTCATGGTGATGAGGTGGAACGGGAGATTCTAATCATGATGAGGTGGAACGGGAGATCCTCATCATGATGTGGTGGAACGGGAGATTCTCATGGTGATGAGGTGGAACGGGAGATTCTCATGGTGATGAGGTGGAATCGGAGATTCTCATGGTGATGAGGTGGAACGGGAGATTCTCATGGTGATGAGGTGGAACGGGAGATTCTGATCATAATGAGGTGGAACGGGAGATTCTCATGGTGATGTGGTGGAACGGGAGATTCTCATCATGATGAGGTGGAACGGGAGATTCTCATGGTGATGTGGTGGAATGGGAGATTCTCATGGTGATGAGGTGGAACGGGAGATTCTCATGGTGATGTGGTGGAACGGGAGATTCTCATGGTGATGAGGTGGAACGGGAGATTCTCATGGTGATGAGGTGGAACGGGAGATTCTCATGGTGATGAGGTGGAACGGGAGATTCTCATGGTGATGAGGTGGAACGGGAGATTGTCGTCAATATGAGGTGGAACGGGAGATTCTCATCATGATGAGGTGGAACGGGAGATTCTCATCATGAGGTGGAACGGGAGATTCTCATCATGATGAGGTGGAACGGGAGATTCTCATCATGATGTGGTGGAACGGGGGATTCTCATCATGATGTGGTGGAACGGGAGATTCTCATGGTGATGAGGTGGAACGGGAGATTCTCATGGTGATGAGGTGGAACAGGAGATTCTCATGGTGATGAGGTGGAACAGAATATTCTCATGGTGATGAGGTGGAACCAGAGATTCTCATCAATATGAGGTGGAACGGGAGATTCTCATCATGATGAGGTGGAACGGGAGATTCTCATCATGATGAGGTGGAACGGGAGATTCTCATCATGATGAGGTGGAACGGGAGATTCTCATGGTGATGAGGTGGAACGGGAGATTCTCATGGTGATGAGGTGGAACGGGAGATTCTCATGGTGATGAGGTGGAACGGGAGATTCTCATGGTGATGAGGTGGAACAGAAGATTCTCATGGTGATGAGGTGGAACGGGAGATTCTCATCATGATGAGGTGGAACGGGAGATTCTCATGGTGATGAGGTGGAACGGGAGATTCTCATCAATATGAGGTGGAACGGGAGATTCTCATCATGATGAGGTGGAACGGGAGATTCTCATCATGATGAGGTGGAACGGGATATTCTCATCATGATGAGGTGGAACGGGAGATTCTCATGGTGATGAGGTGGAACGGGAGATTCTCATCAATATGAGGTGGAACGGGAGATTCTCATCATGATGAGGTGGAACGGGAGATTCTGATCATGATGAGGTGGAACGGGAGATCCTCATCATGATGTGGTGGAACGGGAGATTCTCATGGTGATGAGGTGGAACAGGAGATTCTCATGGTGATGAGGTGGAATGGGAGATTCTCATGGTGATGAGGTGGAACAGAATATTCTCATGGTGATGAGGTGGAACGGGAGATTCTCATCAATATGAGGTGGAACGGGAGATTCTCATCATGATGAGGTGGAACGGGAGATTCTCATGGTGATGAGGTGGAACGGGAGATTCTCATGGTGATGAGGTGGAACGGGAGATTCTCATGGTGATGAGGTGGAACGGGAGATTCTCATGGTGATGAGGTGGAACGGAAGATTCTCATGGTGATGAGGTGGAACAGGAGATTCTCATCATGATGAGGTGGAACGGGAGATTCTCATGGTGATGAGGTGGAACGGGAGATTCTCATCAATATGAGGTGGAACGGGAGATTCTCATCATGATGAGGTGGAACGGGAGATTCTCATCATGATGAGGTGGAACGGTAGATTCTCATCATGATGAGGTGGAACGGGAGATTCTCATGGTGATGAGGTGGAACGGGAGATTCTCATCAATATGAGGTGGAACGGGAGATTCTCATCATGATGAGGTGGAACGGGAGATTCTGATCATGATGAGGTGGAACGGGAGATCCTCATCATGATGTGGTGGAACGGGAGATTCTCATGGTGATGAGGTGGAACAGGAGATTTTCATGGTGGTGAGGTGGAATGGGAGATTCTCATTATGATGAGGTGGAATGGGAGATTCTCATCATGATGAGGTGGAACGGGAGATTCTCATGGTGATGAGGTGGAACGGGAGATTCTCATGGTGATGAGGTGGAACGGGAGATTCTCATCATGATGTGGTGGAACGGGAGATTCTCATCATAATGAAGTGGAACGGGAGATTCTCATGGTGATGAGGTGGAACAGGAGATTCTCATGGTGATGAGGTGGAACGGGAGATTCTCATGGTGATGAGGTGGAACGGGAGATTCTCATGGTGATGAGGTGGAACGGGAGATTCTCATCATGATGAGGTGGAATGGGAGATTCTCATCATGATGAGGTGGAACGGGAGATTCTCATGGTGATGAGGTGGAACGGGAGATTCTCATGGTGATGAGGTGGAACGGGAGATTCTCATGGTGATGAGGTGGAACGGGAGATTCTCATTATGATGAGGTGGAACGGGAGATTCTCATCATGATGTGGTGGAACGGGAGATTCTCATCATAATGAGGTGGAACGGGAGATTCTCATCATGATGAGGTGGAACGGGAGATTCTCATGGTGATGAGGTGGAACGGGAGATTCTCATCAATATGAGGTGGAACGGGAGATTCTCATGGTGATGAGGTGGAACGGGAGATTCTGATCATGATGAGGTGGAACGGGAGATCCTCATCATGATGTGGTGGAACGGGAGATTCTCATGGTGATGAGGTGGAACGGGAAATTCTCATGATGATGAGGTGGAACCGGAGATTCTCATGGTGATGAGGTGGAACGGGAGATTCTAATGGTGATGAGGTGGAACGGGAGATTCTCATGGTGATGAGGTGGAACAGGAGATTCTGATCATGATGAGGTGGAACGGGAGATCCTCATCATGATGTGGTGGAACGGGAGATTCTCATGGTGATGAGGTGGAATCGGAGATTCTCATGGTGATGAGGTGGAACGGGAGATTCTCATGGTGATGAGGTGGAATCGGAGATTCTCATGGTGATTAGGTGGAACGGGAGATTCTCATCAAGATGAGGTGGAACGGGAGATTCTCATGGTGATGTGGTGGAACGGGAGACTCTCATCATGATGAGGTGGAACGGGAGATTCTCATGGTGATGAGGTGGAACGGGAGATTCTCATCATGATGAGGTGGAACGGGAGATTCTCATGGTGATGAGGTGGAACGGGAGATTCTCATCATGATGAAGTGGAACGGGAGATTCTCATGGTGATGAGGTGGAACGGGAGATTCTCATGGTGATGAGGTGGAACGGGAGATTCTCATCATGATGAGGTGGAACGGGAGATTCTCATCATGATGAGGTGGAACGGGAGATTCTCATCATGATGAGGTGGAACGGGAGATTCTCATGGTGATGAGGTGGAACGGGAGATTCTCATCATGATGAGGTGGAACGGGAGATTCTCATGGTGATGAGGTGGAACGGGAGATTCTCATCATGATGAAGTGGAACGGGAGATTCTCATGGTGATGAGGTGGAACGGGAGATTCTCATCATGATGAGGTGGAACGGGAGATTCTCATCATGAGGTGGAACGGGAGATTCTCATCTGTTTGATGCTTCATATCAACATAAAGCTAAATCTCTGAGGAATGTTTCCAACACCTTGTTGAAAAGGTGGACCTGATAAAGTAGACGTTGAGAGGGAACAGATTAATCAGCTTTCAGTTCAGGATTTGACCGTTACCAGAAGTGCGTTTCCGGACAAGACTCCCTAACAAAGTGTATACATATATATACATATATATATATATATATATATATATATATATATATATATATATATATATATATATATATGTATATAAATTTGAGGACTGACTGTAGCACTCCATAAAAATGTTTCCCAAAGGATCAGAGATCAGAAAGAAAAAGTCCAGCTTACAAGACCGTGAGGACATTAGAAACATCTGCAGTGTCGTGGTATGAAAGATATTTTTTTAAAAGAAGGATAACTTCGTCCATCATTTATACAGTCTGCATGCTTACAAGTTGCTTTCTATTCACCCAGACAGACTTCATCTATTTCACAGCATGTGGAGATATTTTCTTTGCTGCGTTGTTGGAGTTGGCGCTTCTCATTGCTTCCCTAACATTTGTCAGAGGAATCAGCTGAACAATGTTCACAGGAACTCTCAGGAAGTAGCCAGAATGCTACAAAAGCAATATATTAAGGTGCAGAACAGTATGGTTTGCACAACATACAACATCCAGTTTTAGAAAAACATAAACAAACAATGTCATAGCTGTTTATCTAGTTTCATTCTTGCAGAAAAAATAAAAAAACATGAGCATCTTTGTGCTACCTTTACATATCTCACGAAGGGGTGATGCCTGGCTGGATTTGCAGAAGAAGAGAGGAAAAAAACGTGAAAACAAAACTAATAAGACCAAAGAAATTATGCGTTGTGTGTCCCTCAGCTGTAACAGAATACAAGTAATAAATGAAATCAATAAAACTTGGGATGCAGGATGTAGGCTGGTCGGATGCATACTGGACAACATTCCAAAGCTTCAGCATCAGGGCAGAAAATGTTGCAGTGCTACAAAATAGCAGCAAACAAAGCTAACCAAGCTAACAAACATGGTAAAAACACTACAGGACCAGGATCAAACTGACAACATGATACCAGAACATTTTATCTTATTTTTTCATATTCATGAACTGAAATAACTGTGACACAACAACATAATATGTTTCAACAGATGTCATAAAGTTTAGAAGGAAAAGAGTTGAATGTCAGCATTAAGCTACAGCAGTCTTATTATTAATAACAATGTGTATTCCAATCCTTTGTCCATGTTTAGACTACAAAGTGTCACAAGAAACACTCAGGAAATGCAGAAATTTGCACACTGCAGGGTTGTTCAAGCAGGTTTTTAGAGTTTCCCTGCTTACATGTCACAAATAGTGTCTCCCAGATCCCAGTAAAACATTGGAAATGTTCCTTTGGTCCAGCTCTCATGAGTTTAAACACATCCCTGTGAGTTTAGAGCTTGTACAGGACAAAGTTTCAACAATGCATCATTAATAAAACCAACAAGTGGCACACATTATCTATGAAAACACAGCAGTGTTTTTCTTTTTTTTCCCTTTAAATCATCTCATTAATTAGGAAAACAGAATAAATGAACAAAATAAATTCCATTTGGTAAATTTGACTTGTGTATCCCTTCAGGCCTCCGTGGGGATTATGTGCTATTGTTGTTGAATAAACACCAAGATCCAGGTTAGTTGATGCTAAACATAGCTCCGAGGGAATACAGTCAAGTTAATATGAAGCTGCAAAACATTCAATAAAATGTGCTGAAGAATGAAGTTTAAAATGATTCAGAATCCAGACAACGGAACCAAATCTCATCATAACTTCTTTATTTCTTCTTCTTTTACCAGAGAAAGTCACTTCCCAGCTTTAAAAGGATAAGGATGGAAAAGATGAAGCTTCAGTTTGAAGGAGAAAAGCTGGAAAGTGGGACGGTCGTGTGAAAGTTGCTGCAGATGCAGCAGCAGCAAAGTATCACTCAGCAAGGTGTGCATTCATGCTTTTCTGTACAAAACGAGAAGCCAGAGCTCATATTTAAAGTTGTTTATTTATTAAAATGAATAATCCGTAAGCATGCACACACACCTGGGTAGGGACATGTCCCACCAATGTCCAGCAACTCCTCAGTTGTTCCGATCATTTCTCCTCTTGCAAACAGTTGAGAGATCAGTGCTCTGTCTGTAACATCACCATCAGTCCCATTTTAAAGCCATTTTCAGCTCAGTTCAGTTCAGGTTTATGGTCATTCCAGTATATAAACACAAAGAACGAAACACTGCCTCAGGTCCCAAATGTCAGCAGAAATTCTAAAATTCTACAATCTACAATAAATACACAATAAATACCCCCCCCCCCCCCCCCCCCCCACACACACACACACACACACACACACACACACACAAGTTATTTAGAACATGCAAATAAGAGGAAGAGCCGGTCGTAGTCGTACTCCTTCTCCGCTAACATGATTGGCTGTAGAAGAATTTTATCATGTCTCTGATCAGAACAAGAGTTAACATCCCATAACTAATACAGACCTGGAGAAGCACGATCATGTTCACGCATGGTACCGATGTACAGATTGAAAGAGACTCTCGTATATACAGTTGTGCTCATATATATGCATCCCCTTTCGTTAAAGAAAAGGCTGAATTTACAACAGTCACTCAAATAACTGGAGACTTAAAAAAGGAACAATAACTAAAAATTTGCAAAAATATAATTTAGTAATATAAGACACTGTTTTTTCATTTAATTGAGTTGAAGAAAGAAAAAAAAAACCAAACAAACAAATCGGTCCTGGACAAATTAGAGCACTTTTCTGTTGAACAGTGGGACAAAATACTCGTCCAGCTGCTAAATCCTGGTAAAAATAATAGTCACTAAGTAAAACATCTTGTTGCCTTTGTGTGCATCCATGTTATTTTGCCAGGTGACATGTCAGCAGGTGAGCTTTCAGACCAGACTTGCTCCACATGACTAATTGACGATAAATTTAATCAAAGTTAAAGTGTGGCAGACTGAAGTTTTCATAATCTGGTGGAGGAATGAGATGTTCTCATCTGCTCGAGTTTCATGCAGATCAGTCGCTGCATTCAGCATCACGGCTAATTATGTCTGCAACCAGCAGACTTTTCTGCATGAATTTTCAGGTGGACCATCTCACCTGTTCTGTCATTATCATAGCTGACAGATAAATGCTGCAATAGTTCCTTACATCCTGTAGGGCGTGCCATGGCCAGCTGTTCCAACTTACCGTTTCCAGCTGTGTGTCATTATGTCTTTTATTTTCTCTGCAGTGATTGGCTGGAGTGGCGTGTTGGGATGGACATAAGGCGGGGGTGCGCAGGGCTCAGGCAGAGGTCACTGCCAACCTCTCCACCGGTTCCTTTTGGTTGTTTTGAGTTGGGAGTGTCCGGTAGTCCAGTTTTCGGTTTTGGTTCTTTGGTTTGACCTTTCGTTTGGGGAGCAGCCCAGATCCTACGGCCCGTTGCGTGGCTGCTTTGTGACTGCTCCCTTCTTTTGCTTATTTTGGCCGGGACTCCCTCCTCCTTTGGTTGCTGTTGGTTTCTTTCATAAACTTTTTTAAATGTTGATTGTTGGTGGTTGTCTCTCTGTTATGGTTCCTATTGTTGTTTTGTTTTGAGACCGTAACACATCCAAACCAACAGTCAGCAGAAGCACATCAGGTTTCTGCAGAAGTCCACTGTTCTCTGGAATGTGTTCAATGCTCGTCAGAAATTCTTTAAAAAAAGTGGAAAATAAAAGATGAACTGATCAACACGGATGGCAGGAACTCCCAGAATGGTTCTCACTTCCACAACAGCTCACAACTCCAACTCTTTTCTCATTATTTATTTAAAAGAGCTGTTCAGATTAAGTTATTTGTGCCTGAACGTCACATCTCTATTGTCTGACCTGTTGCAGATGAGAGCTCTTCGCTTAGACAATGCAAAGCTTTTCTGCCAGCGAGAGCTAAATAGCAGGTTTTTCACCATCAAACTCAAACAGAAACAGGGTGGAAACACATCTGTTCATCCACATGGAGTTATGAGCTCTCCTTTTCTCACCATATTCCAGACTCACTTCCTCTCTGAGAGTTTAGCATATGAAAGCATGTTGCTTGACAGATGGTTGCGGCTTTGCACACTGCCATGTTTTATTTGCTCACTTTCTGAAAAGGAGAAACATTTCCTCATATGCGCATCTTCTTTCAGAGCTGCCAGTTTTCTCATCATATGCATGTAGAAAAGACTGTTTTTTTCTCTCTCTAACAACCAAAACCAAGCATCTCTTCCCTTTAGGCTTCATATCTTTACTGCTTCAAGAAGAAATCCTTTTTTTATTAACAGGCAAACACTCTAAATGAGATATTTTAAAATGTCTTGTAATAAGCAGAGTGAGTTAATGAGGCTGTGTTTGAGCCTGTGCAGGTTTGTAGGTGTTGGGAGACGAGCAGCAGATGCAAGCAGGCATCTTCATGCCTAAACACAAAGAACAATTAGCTGGAGGTAACCCAACCGCGTCTAATGAGGCGTGTTGCATAAGAAGCTAAATGTAAAGCAATGACCTTGTTACAAGCGAAAATCTGCTCAAAGTAAATATTTATCTTGCGTGAAATGAAGCAGTTTGCATGTTTTATCTTTTCATTGGCAGCAACAATAAGTGTCACTTTATTTACAGCTTTCATTTCTTTTAAAATAGCAAATCAACATCATGATGGATGAGTGAGAATAAGTTTGTCTTACCATGTCACAAGGTCAAGCTCCACAGGTGGGGTTAGACACCTTGGGCCTCATCTTGGCCACCCTATTGGATGGATGGATGGATGGATGGATGGATGGATGGATGGATGGATGGATGGATAAGGGAAGTGAGGATGGATAGGTGGGAGAACAGAAATGAAAAGAGAGGTGAATGAGAGGGGGATGATGAACTCTGTCCAGGTGCAGATAGATGGAGATGAGCGTGTCAACCAGCAGGTGAGGAGGCGTGGCCTAAACCTGACCATGATTCCATTTGTCCTTTACTGATTGGAAAATCATTTCTAAATATAAATAAATAAAAATCGTGTGAGAGATTTCTCTACATGAAACAATCATCGTTTAGTTTGTCGATTTATTTGCAGGGAGAAGGATTCCACTCGTGTTTCTTCAGCTTTGCAGATATCCAGATTTAATCACAAAAAAAACACTCTAACATGTAAAGTAGCCGAACAGTCCACACTAAAACATCCAGCATGTTTGTATATCGGCTTAATTAACGTGTAATTTCTCTTTCTTCCGGTGACAGACACATTCCCACAGGATTGGTACAATGTATGTACAGAAGAGGATTTGTTTTAAATGATTAAGCACAGTGAAGGAGCACAGCGGGAGCTTCCATCCCGCTGTGGGCATCTCTCACAGATATCATTCAGAATAAATGGAGGAAGAGCAGACGTGGCAGGGCAATGCAGGCACAAACAACAGTCCAATAAATCCCCGAAGATTCGCTCCAGCCCACGAGACCCAAGACAATACACAGGAATGGGTGAATCTAATTTAATTTCCTTCTTTGATCTTCTTGTTCTCAGCTTGTGCATGGCTGGAGCTGATAAGCAGCCTGAGCAACAGAGCTCCAGGGTTTTAACCAGCATGCACGCTTATGAGTAAATTGCATATATCAATAGCTTCAGGAGCCACAGGTTCTCGATATAAAGCACCAATCTATGGGCCTGTTAATGCTGCGTCACGTCATTCATGCACTGACAGGCTTGCTTGAGCGGATCCTGCATATGCAGCACATGTGCCTTCAGGGAACCGCCATTTGTTTCCGGCTCCGTTTCATCACCGCGTTTCCTTTCTCAGACAGAAAATGGGTTTTTTCTTCTTATTTTATTTGGGTGAATCTGCATTTGTTTGCAGAGAGATTCTACTCTGCACCTGCAAAAGAAAGAGTTTGCCTTCAGCGGAATTCATGGTGGCATCGTTCCAATAAGCTTCTGCAAGGTCACAACGTTTGTTTTCAGTATTTTCTCATCAAGATCTTTTCTTAATGATAGAGGAGTCCAACAACCTGGCAAAGCCTTCTCCAGCACATCAAGTGGACCCCTTCTCCCTGGGGTTCAGGTCTGGACTCTGGTGGCCAGTCCACAAGGGAACATGGTGTCTCCTGAACTACTCTTTTACAATGAGCCGCATGAATCCTGGAATATGTCTGTGTCATCAAGGAATATGATGCTGCTGTTAGTAACAAGGCTGTGTTGGAGCCTGTGCAGGCTGCTTAAGCAGTATATTCAGGTAGTCAGCTGAATTTATTCTTTGGATGCATTATGTTGCCAAACCTAGACCTAAAACCTAGACCTAAAGCCTAGACCTGAAGCTAGACATGAAGCTAGACCTGAAGCTAGACCAATTGCAGCAGGCCAAGATCATAGACTACCTGGACTCATTGGATCACATGACCTTCTTCCAGCTCCAGTCTTTCTGCTCTGCTGTTTCTCTGGTTCTCCTCACTGATCAGTGGTTTTCTCCCAGCTTCACAGCTCTTCAGTCCCAGTACATTCACTTCCTTCCCATTGGTTTTTGCTTCCACTATGAAACACGGTCCCAAGTTCTACTGCAGTTTTTCCTGCATTTACTTTCACCTGACGTTTCCATGATCTCCACCATCATCCAGGATGTTTTTTCTGACCATATTTCTGCCTGGAAGACAATGGTTTCCCACCATCCTTGCAGGTTTTAGTGGTTTCAGCATCTCCTAACATGCTTTCTCTGCTTGATGATCTGACCCTTCTGAAAAATAGTGAAACCTTTTCCATGACGACAGGATCTATGCGTGTGTCTTCCTCATAGACTGTATATAAAGAGATGGACGGAGCTTCTGTGACGTCACCCGTAGGTTTCTGAAGAGCTGAATTGAAGCTCGGTGGGCGGTTCCTACAGTCACCGTCTTGGCAGGGGCATGTGTGTCGTCTCTCCTGGAAATTACAAATATGGGCAAAGAGCTGAGCTGCGAGGGGGGCTGTGAGCGTCATGGTGGATGATTGACATCGAGCGAACTCTGAGCTTTCTGTAGCTAAGAGCTAACCGAGCTAACCCAGAGATAACAGGAGCTAACCAGCTAACAGAGGTAAGCGGGCTAAAGCTAAGTCACGTTGTTAACCAGCTAAAAACCGCGGTTGTTCTACGTTCTTCTTTCTTGAAGCGGGAGATCGGTACCTGTCAATCAAAAGGACACGCCCCTAAATATGCTGAACTTCGAGATTAAATTACTTTGAAACGGGTGAGTTTTATTCACTCCTCCCACAGTTGTCATGAAGGTAAACCTGACCTATTAAACCTAAAATGGATTTTTGAACCAGGCCGTAAACATGTTTATTTCTGCTGTAAACATGTTTATTTCTGCTGTGAAGTTGTTTTTTTTTTTTGTTGTTTTTTTTTTTTTTTGTCTTGTCCAGAATTTAGGCAAGCAGAATGATGGTCTGGATGCTGTGTTCTGCTGAGCAAATTTTCTCTGCCAAGGGAAGCTTTATAGATATAATGATCCCCTTGACTTTCTGATTTTTTATTTTATTTCTATGTTTATTTTGTATTGTTGTTTGAATTGTAGAGTTTGTACTGCTGGACCAGAGAGGACAGACAAAAGACAGAAAGAGAAAGGAGAAGAAACACCTCATAAGAAAAGGGAAAGAGATAAAGGGAGAGAAAAGGGAGAGAAAAAAACAACAACTAAAAAATAACCCAAAAACAAAAAGAAAGAAAACAACCTACAGATGTATACATACACACATACAGGCACACACATACATATACACACACATACACACGCATACATACACATACATATACATATACATATACATATATATATATATATATATATATATACACAAATATATACATATGTACACATATACATATACACATACATACATTTAGACACACACCTCTATGCACACACATACACACACATACATACGTACAAACATATACGCACTTGCCAGTATTAACACATATACATACACATACAAGCCAACTTTAGATCATAGTAACTAAACTATGAATCTAAAAAGTGAAATATAAATGAGAAACAAACAGAAATGAGAAAACTAGCTGCTGTTAGTGAATAAACCTGCAGACGACTCGGTGACTGTGTCACATGCAGAACATGCAGAGTGGAACGTGTTCCGGAAAAGGTGATCATGCCAGTGTGACCCCTCCCACACAAAGGCAAGAGGCACGCCAGGAGTACCCCCGAGACCCGGGCCATCGGCAGCCACCCCCAGGCGCAGACCCCAACCGCCCCACCCCGGAGCCAGCCATGCACCGACCCAGGAGGAGGCAGAGGGGGGTCCCAGCCAGAGTCCCCCGCAGTCAGGGGGAACAGGCCCCAGCAGGCCCGGACCAGCGAGGACCGGCCCCGCCGGGCACCGGCCACCCAGGGCAGACAGAGCGCGGGCCCCACGGCCCCAAGAGCCCAGAAGCAACCCCCCACCCCCGCAGGCAGAGGGCCCAGCCCACACCGACGGAGGGCCGGGATCCCCAGACCGCCACCGAGCGGCAGCCAGGCCGCACCCCAGCGCACCAGCAGCGCTCCCCGAGCACCAAGACCCTCCACGCACCCACGCACACAAACACACACACACACACACACATACGCACACACATGTGCACACACACACACACACACACACACATGCACCCACCCACACGCATCCACACTTCCTCCTTAAACACACCCTATACACCCATTCTCTTACACACGCTCAAACTCACACTCTCCTACCCCCGTTCTTTATACACACACACCCCCTCACACACACATCCCTGCTCCCTCTATAATCACCCATTCTTCCATACACGCATACCCCACTCTACACACACACACCTCCCTACACCCCTCTATCCACATTCACAGTCCTCATTGTACACCCACCCCATCACTCCCCCGTACCACCAACATAACCCCACATACGCACCCCCACCCATCTGCATACACCCCCCCTTCCTCCTATCCCAGCGGCCATCCACTTTCCTAAATTCTTTCACCCTGATCCCCCCACCCCCCCTCTACCCTAACATTCAGTCACCACTTCATCCATTGGCTCATGCACGCCCTCACCTTTCTTTCCCAACGTGTCCCCTGTGAGATACCCCCAGGGGAGCAGGGGATAGGAGGGCCCCGATCAGGGCCCCACAACTACCCCCCACCCCTGTCAATGCCCCCCCACCACTCCACACATGCAGCCGATCCAGCACCACCCAGGGCCAGCAGCAGTCCCACCCCCCCCAGGCCAGCCCAGACCCAGGCCCCCTGAACAGCACCACTCCCCCGCCCAAACTCCCAAAAGTTGGTCTTTTTAACATGGGAGTCTATGGGGATTTGCTCTGTTTTGCAGCCCCTAGTGGATAAAGGGGGAACTGCAGTTTCATGCACTTCCGCATAGGCTTCACTTTTAACCGCCGGAGGTTGCCGCTTGGTCTTCCCACATGGTTGCTAATGAGAAGCAGCTCTCAGCATCAGTTTGGGGTTCACTTGTTGCGGCTGAAACATCCTCAGCCTTGCAGTAATAATGCAATGCGAGGTGGTTATCTAGGTGTATATTAACAGAGAAAAGATACGTGTCTGGCTCTGAAAGCAGAAATGAGCCAACATCTTAACACTTTCCAACAGTTAAACTTAGAATCAGACTTGTCGATGTGCTCCAGTGTTTCTGCATGAGCTAAAATCACAGAGAATGCTCTGCAGGGAGCAGCACTGCAGGGAGTGGAAGTTAGGACTGGACTGCACGGGGAGTGACTGATGAGGTGCCCTGGAAAGTACCTGAGGAACACAGTAAAGTCTTCTCTTAGGGGCTCTTTGTTAAAGGAGGTTAAAGTATAATACATCAGGATCTCTGCTGTGATCATGGCCTGAGCAATAACTGCTCCACTCTACTGGGTAGAAAAGTGCAGATCTGCAGAATAAACTTCACTAAGTGCCCCACAGTGCTTCTAACAAGTGTCTCTCCTCTCGTTTTTACATTTTTCTTCATCGCCGTTAGAGTGGAGTGGGTCTAGTTTTCTCCAGATTAACTCTGCAGCTGCTGACCCTGTTTGCTCTGCAGAGTGTAGGACGGCTTTAGGCTGCCTCTCATTTAGAGATAAAGCTCTGCTTCTGTTCCATTTGATATGTCAGCTTTATATCCAAGCTTAGGTTTTAATTTAGCCAAGAAGGGCTCATTAAAATTCTGGTTTTGCTGCAGATTTGCAAAAAGGAAAACTTCATCAATCACCATCATTAAGCCAGCAGTTGTTAGGCAAGAAAGATCTGCGCACAAATCAAACATCGCATCACACGTTCTGTTCAACAGAATTCCCTGAAAAATCACCTGAGAAGCTGAGAAAGTGTTTGGGAAAAGGGCTACAACTCTTAAAGTCATCATATCAGGTAATATGAATGATTATGACACTCAGCAGCCATCAGGTTTATTGTTAACACACATCACATGCAATCGGCCAATCACACGGCAGCAGCTCAACACATTTAGTCATGTAGATGTGGTGAAAACGGCGTCCTCTGAACGAGGAAGAAAAGGGATTTAGGTGACTTAACATACGTGGCTGTTAGCCTCTAGTATTTCCAGAGAAGGTCTGAAGAAGAGAAAACATCCAGCAGCAGCAGTTGTCTGGACCAGAATGTCTGGTTGATGTCAGAGGCGAACAGACAAACTGGCTGGCGACGATGGGAAGGCAACAGGAGTCATATAAGTGCACGGTGGTGAGGTGGTTCGCGCCGCAGCCTCACAGCGAGAAGGTCACTGGTTTTACATGTGGAGAACATCATCTCTGAACATATAAGACGTCCAACCTGGAAGCAGATGGTCTCCAGCAGCAGAAGACCACACCGGGTTCACTTCTAATCTGATCATTAAATCAGAGTAAAACTGCATGATGTGAACGTGTCAGCTGATCTGATCGGCTTTGATCAGGAAGAATTTTCAGTCAGATCGATTACATGATCAGATCAGCAGGGAAACGTGAGCATGTTCACTCTGTTTCTGCGAAGCATGTAGCTTCCACCATGCATGTTCTTCCATATCACCACCCATTGCACATGGTAACAGCATTACGATCGTATTAAATCTGTCCATCATGTAAACACAGAACCGATGGCTCACCCTGTCCACCGTCTTGTAAACGTGACGGCTGTAATCTCTGAAATTAATCTGATTCGATGAAAGTTTGTATTTATTTGGGACTTTCACCGTTTCAGTCAGCACCACAGAATGTAGAAACATCTCGTCACAATAAGGTCAAGTCAGAGTGACGGTCCTCTGCTGTTGGTTGGACCTCTGGTTTACCTGTTTTTTCTGTCAGGGATTGGTGGGCGGAGTTAATTAGGATGATTACCAACAGCCTTTATTACCCTCTTTTGTTAGTACGATGTTTTGTTGGGTAATTCTTCATTGTTAATGAATCCGTCGTCATAAACGCTGCCTTGTCTCTGTCTTTGTCGTGGCTTTCAGATCATGACACCAAACAAGACGTCTGGATCCAGAAGGTCAGCTAAATATCACCTGGATGTATTCACGCAGACTTTCTCTACTGAACAAGAAATGACTGCGAGGAAACTTGACCTTCACTTTAAACCTCAGCCTTCATTTGTTTTTTTATTTTTCAACATTCCTTCATCATCACAACTGTCACTCAGCTTAAGTTCATGCAGACCTTTAAGGTTGTGTTTAAGAGGTCAAAGTTCAGCTCATCCCTCAGGTTTTCAGCACCATTAAACAATCACAGCATGCAACATGCAGACTGGTTCATTAAACTTGCAACAAACCGGTTTAATTTAAGTTCAGGCACCATTTTGCCAAGTCATCAGCTGTTTGACCCAGTTACTCATCCAGCAGTGTGAGAGTTCTCTGATTGGTCAGTCTTCTCCAGCATCTACACAGCAGTTATTGCTCATTTGCGTTTGGTCTTGAGGCACATGGTCTGTTTTCCTCGGCATCACCTGCTGTTTACGATTCCCATCCACTCCATGAGGGAAAACTGCTGCAGCGGAGCGGCACTGATGCCTTTTTAACCACATAAAATGTCATTATCGTCGCTTGTTTTCGCTATTGAAGATGTTTCAATACCTGAATGCATTTGTCTTGTTGCAATATAATTCAGAAAGTGTTTATGTTCAGCGAACCTTAAAATGAACTAAATAAATAAATTAATGTTTTCTTTTGTAGAGATATTATTCCTGTAATCTGTTTGGAATGAACCGAGTTTATTTTTGTGACATCTAACATATATTAGAGGCTAATATTCGGAGAATAATTAACTGTGACAGCTTGCATTCAGCTTTCGAAGGGAAAACTCATGTATTCACTGCAGTTATTAAAACATTTAAATGGAAAAATGGGTTTTGGTCACTAAAAATGTCAGAAGAACAGTTTGTAGGCTTTTATAGGAACCCAGAAATTAGTCAAAAACTGTATAAAACCCCATTCTATATATGTAAAAGTTTTCTTATTAAACTTTACATGTATTTCTTCCTTTTCCACCTTGTCTGTATGATGTCTTTCTTGCCTTTCTGCTTTCCTGCTGACCTCACTGAGTCTCCATTCCTTTTCCACCAAACAAAACCTCTTTTTGCTTTGAGAACGTACGCCTAGTGGTGTACTTACCAGGAAACCCAGGCGGAGCAGCGCAGGAGCTTCCACCATCTCAGCATGAATGGGTTTACAACGTCTCAGGACATCAGTGTTCATCCACCGGGGCTGAAAACTGTCCAGAGACGGTTTCTATGTCTGGGTGTTAAACACCAGCTGGTTCTGCACACAAAGGGTCCATGCTAGTACATGCAGTGATTTCATTTCTCCGTGGCAGGGAGGGTCGTGCACGTGAAGAGGTTTGTGTCTTCAAACACCACATTTTGTAAACATTTTTATACTTTCTCACCACTTCAATCAGCTGTTCATTAAAGCTGTACGTTCAACATCGCATCAGCAAAAATGTGGAAGCCACAACCGTCTGCTTCGTGCTTTTCCATGTTGACCACGCCCACCTCACACATCCGACCAATCACACAAAACTTCCTGGAGGTCTGCTTGGCTGATGTGTGAAGAACAACCTGCAAGATGTTCTCAGTCATGTCTGCGAGAAAAAAAAGAGCCTCGATAACAAGAACAAAGTTACGCTTCTAGTGCAGGTTGGAGCAGGCTCCAAGACAGAAACCATGAGGACGTCCATTTAGAGTAACGCTATCGAACTAGAGCCGAGCTCTGGTACCACTAGCAGGTGCAATGATGCATTTAGTCCAGCCTTGCATATCCACAGGGAGATGAGACAAGTACCGACAGGTGGGGAAGATTTAACAGGACTGATTTAACAGTTGGCTAAGTAGGTGAGATGGAGAACCATCGGACGCTTTGCCTTGGGAAACACACCAGCAGAGAGAGAGATGGGAAAATCAACCAAAGGCAGGAGGACGGTGACAGAGTGACGTTAAAGATGTCTAAGATTTATTGACATCTAGTGGTAAAGATCAGCATTTCAGTAACTTTAAATTCAAAGTCGCATTGTGAATGGACTGTGAAAGATCAGTGGCTCCTTCTGGGATGATCCAAACTTTCATTTTAGTGATTTTACCATTAGAAACCAGTAGAAACCCACAACTGTGAAATGTCATTGACCTTTGATTTTGTGACCTATGGCACCTTTAAACTCCACAGAACGCCTTCATGACAAACCAAGCAGCAACCTCTGGCGGTTAAAAGTGAAGCCGATATGGAAGTGCATAAAACTGCAGTTCCCCCATCATCCACTAGGGGCTGCGAAACGGAGCAAATCCCCATAGACTCCCATGTTAAAAAGACCAACTTCACAGCAGAAATAAACATGTTTACAGCAGGAATAAACATGTTTACAGTAGAAATAAACATGTTTACATAGAAATAAACAGCCCGCTTACCTAAATTAGCTGGTGAGATCGGTTAGCTCTTAGCTACAGAAAGCTCGGAGTTCGTTCGATGCCAATCATCCACCATGACGCTCACAGCCCCCCTCTCAGCTCCACTTCTTTGACTATATTTGTATTTTCTGGGTGAGACGACACGCATGCCCCTGCCAAGATGGTGATGGTAGGAACCGCCCACCGAGCTTCAATTCAGCTCTTCAGAAACCTACGGGTGACGTCACGGAGGCTCCGCCCATCTTTGATATACAGTCTATGTGACAGACAGCATCCTGAGTGGATGAGTGGTAGAAATGCCAGCCAGAGGGACCAGTGGGCTCTGAGGAGAGTGGTCCACACACCTATCCTCCACTCCTGCAACGCTGCCATCGATGCACTGACGTTTCTGTGAGGTTGGCTGGGATATGTTGGATGCACTTAAAACATAAGTTCATATTATGGTGGAGCTTTTCAGAAATCAAGTCATGATAATTGTAAGCGATTAATGGAAGGCAACGAGATCTCTGTTCAGTGTTTCAGAAGCAAGATAAAAGGTCCAGTTGCCTTCCTTTCAACCTGTTCAAGTTTCCTTATAAAACCTGTACGTGATTGCCAGAATTATTAAAAATCCCGTCTCAGCTGCTGAGCTGTTGAGACATGCAATCAGTATATGTCAACCTCAGGATGGTCAAGGACAAGTCAGAAGACTGTGAGCAGCGATCACGGTTGTTCTGACAGAATTAAGCGACTCAGTCCAGTCAAGCTGCAAGCACTCAGAGGAGCCCCTCGGTGTTTAATAGAAGGTTTAAAATGAGATGTGCATCAGAGTGAGGAAAAAAGCTTTCAGGGTTTTGTGTTATGCATAATTAAAAAGTACTATGTCAATAATTCAATATGTAACAGCATCCAGCCGCTGGGACTCAATCTGTAGGATGTGTGTGGGCTGATGCTCATCTGAGCTGGGGTGACCTGCCATGGAGCCGCCACACGGGGAGGTGCATGACGCCCTGTCCCACAGAGCGCCTCAGTGTGTGTGTGTGTGTTGGTTTATGAGTTAATGTGGAAACCATGTACGTGCTCATGCAGCTGTGTCTCTGCTGTTTGTTTTCCGTTTCTCTAAGGCTTCTCATAGCTCGTCATCTTTTACATGAAAAGAGGAATTTCCCTCCACAGGAAACGTTGCATAGATTTTCTGCTCCAAACTTTGACTTTCTGAATAAGATGCATTAAGCTGCCACTGAGATGTGGATTTACGTGGAAAACATGAAGCAAGTCTGATGCCACGACTGTCTGGTGTGTCTGCATTTCAAGTATGTGCAGCAAAGTCTTGCCTTTACTGACCCCTGGTGGTCGTGTGGTCTGCAAGCGCGCGCAGCTGCTGAAGCTGCTGAAGCTGCTGAAGCTGCTGAAGCTGCTCCTTATTGGGAACACTGGAAGATGAGAATCAGTGGTGTTCACATGAGCTAACTGCTGCAGTCATTTGCTTTATGTTGTGTCGTTTTGGTTTGTCCCCTGCAGTTATGGACAAAGAAAAGACTTTTTCAGCTCTGAGGTTTTATGAATCTTGACCTCTTCCCACCCTGATGATGCTAATCTACTGAGTCACTCTTCCCAGACCACATTTACTCAATAATACACCAGTTTTTGAGTCAAAACAAGAAGACTTGCAGAGCTGATCTACAGTTTTTCAACACTACAGAAATGTGAAGGTGCAAATCTTTATTTACAAATCTGTAGGTTTAAATTGCAGCCATTCATCCAACTTTTCCAGTTGTAATGCTGTAACTATGGATTTGTTTCAGCTCTGGCATCAACAAACCTGCCTGAAAGTGTCTGCGGTTCATTTCCAGCAAACATTTTCTGCTTCATACGGTATGAATCACACTGACAGAACCTCGTGGGATTTCTGCCATGATGCGGCTGGTTGTGTTGGCAGTGATGCATCATGCAGACCATGCACACCTCCTTTTGTTTTTTAAGCTTACTCCACACCGCAACTGTACAAGTCTTTTTTAAAGGATGGGGTCAGCGGATGTCTCCTGCAACACAGAATCTATTATTCTGCGGTGAACTGGGTTAGGTTTGTTCTCTCATGGAGAGACAGATGCACAGCTGGGAGCTTATTCACTGGGGTGATATCATGACCTCATTTGTGTGTGTTTTCGGTCAAGTGCTTGTCGTCTGAATTCGGTTTGTTGCATTCTGTGTGTTAGAAGCACGCAGAACTGAGAGGCAACCAAAACAAGGTGTTCACAACAAGAAGGACCTCATGAAAACAAAAACAAAAACTATGGAAACACCAGAGACAAGACAGACATGTGACTCTGAACTAGCGAGGTGAAAAGGAAACCAAGCGGCTCATAGGTGGACTAATTCAGAACGGGCGCGCTGCTGAACACGAAGCAGAAGGTAAAAGAACATCCGCAAAGGGAAAACCAGAGAATAAACGAGGAAACCAGACAAGCGGAGACAGTGGAAAGCAGAAACCAGAGACGTTTCAGTCCATCATCATCACCTCCTGTTAAAATGTTGATGTGCTGGAAACAACAAGCTGCATTCCTGCTCTGTTTGCTCCCTCCATGTCAGACACTGTTCTTATGATGATCTGCTTTTGTTTTCATTGTGATTTCTGCTTTTAGACATCTTTCTAGCCACTAGGAATCATGACGGATGGAAACATTAGAAGGAAATCTGAATAGAAAATTGACGAAAGTGTTTCTGGACTGAAGCAACTGATCCGTGTCCTCGTCCACTTCAGGCTTTTCTTTGGCATAAGAGGCGCTAAAGACCCGTTTCTTCTCCATTATGTACATGGAAAGGATATCGGTTTCAAGCGTTCATTGCCGTACTTCCATGCGTCTTTTACATTGCCATGGTTATGAAATCAGTTCATCCTCTAGAGGATAGCACTGAGTTCAGAGTTCACTTCCACATCCTGACACCAGTAGCAGCAACGCACCGCGGCTTGGCCGAATGTCCACCATATTCCCTACACAGTGCCCTATATGGTGCTCACGCCATTTTCTAGGGGTGTCCAAATGTCCAGAGAGAAAAAAGTAGTGCACTCAAAATTACCCACAATGTATCTTGAAAGTAGTGATCATCAATGGTCCCTAAACGGGTCAATATAGGCCACAATGCATTGCAGGCAGGAGCTCAAAGTGGCGCCAGTGACACAAACATCAAAGCAGGTTAAGAAAAAAGCACATGATTCATTTTATATCCTTTTTTAAAAAAAAAAAAATGCAACAAAGAAAGAATAAAATACAAGATAAGAAAATACTTTTTTTTTCACATAAATTTGGATCAGATTTGGACCAACCCGTGCTGGTTGCTATGGTTACAGCCGGTAGTCACATGATCTGCGAGGAGGAGAAAATAGCCAGCTTCGTGTCCGAACCGTAAACACGATGAGTGCACTTTGTCAGTGAATTGTAAGCCAGTCTGAAGAAATGAATCACCAACCAGTCGAGGCAGATGGCTGCCCTCCCTGAGCCGGGTTCTGCAGGAGGTTTTCTTCCTGTTAAAGGGGAGTTTTTTCCTTCCCACTGTCGCCGCATGCAGCTCAGGATGGGGGATTGGATCCAAGTCATGACTCGATAAAATCAGTTGGTTTCTATTGTAGGATATGTATGGGAGGCTTGAAATAATGTGTATGTAAAGTGGCGCTATACAAATAAAGCTGAATTGAAAACACAATCTTTTCTATAAAAAAAAAAAAAAAAAAAAAACAGCTGAACATTTTTTTAAAAAGCTAAATCTGTTTATTTCTGGACTGGAAATCTGGAATAATTGGAAGTTGTTTGTTTCTTAGAAATCATGTGAAAGAGACTTCTGGCAAGAATACACGCAAAACAAACTGCAGCTGGGAACTTGTTATTTATTTTATTTTTCACATTCTTTTGCTCAGAGTCTTGTTAGGAGCTGCAGCCAGAACCTGCATGAAATTCTGAATTATTCTGTCGTTCTCTTCATCTTCCACTCGCTCCCCATGTCCTCCCCTGGCAGCTGTTTGATGTCACGACCCAACATCCAATTATCTGTGAGGACTGGAATGTCAGAGAACCTGTGACTCTGGCCTTCACACACACACACACAGACACACACACACACACACACACACACACACACACACACCAGGGATATGACAAGATAATTGGGGAAGGTGACTGGCAACAGGAAGAAGGAGACAGGTCGAGGGCTTCGCAGGTCAAGATGGGAGATGTGAATGAGGAAGAGGAACAACTGCATCGTAAGTAGAGTTTAAATAAAGTAACTTTAGAAATATGTGCAAACAAACCAGTTTTATGTCTGAATATTTCAGTAAGAAATGGAGATTTTGTTCCTCTCCAGCCTGCAGGATTAAAAAAAATGAAAAATAAAAACATAACCTGAGAATAACACATGAAATGTAAATGAAAACTTTATCAAACACAAACAAAAAAGTGCAAAAGAGGTTTAATAAAATGTGCATATTGTGCAAAAAGATCATGTTGATAAACTACTTCTGGGATTTCATTCATTTATTTCATTTCCTCTTATTTATACATTTTTTTTTTCCCATCATGTATTTATTTATTGTTTCTGATTTTATATTTAGTTTGATTCTTTTTTATCTGATATTATTTTCTCTTTTAATCTTATTTATGTTTGTGTATTTATTTTATATAATGGTAAATAAATGTCAACCTTAAAAGGTTCTTAAAGCTGTGATTCTAAGCAGCATCCCGCGGACAGACGTCCTGCATGGTAAACGCTTCCTACAGTTAGCATTACTTAGCTTATTTTATTATAGAAGTACAGAACAAGGACTTACCATGATTCGGATTAGCTGCAGAACAAACAGGTTCATCAAAGCAGAAATATCTTTTAGAAATCCAAAAATAGAAATTCTCCACCAAAGTAACCATGAATGCACTTTGTCTCGACAACATGGAAGGATGTGGCATCTCCTGAGAGGTTTGCAGAGGAAGAGTCTCTCTGCAGTCTGGACACAAACAGACGTCATAGTTGAGTGGATTTGCACACGTGTTTGTTTTGTCTCATTAAATCAGTCGCAGACACATTCATGTCCAACAGTGAAGCGTTAAAATGATGTTAATGTGTTTATTTGCAGAGACTTCGGTGCACGATGGGGACCGTGTGTTCCTGATTGCAGGAAGAGATGCTGAAGAAAAAACCCGAGAACATTTAGGCATCTATGAACACATCATGCTGTCTCATCTTCACGTCGCCTTCTCACCTCTCTCTGACCTCTTCCTGCCTCTGATCCTCTCTTTTCTCCTCACGCTCTCCTCCTTCCTCACGTTTTCTAAAATCATCCAATCACTAATCTTTTTACAGTTCCAACGTGTCTCTTTTCTTCCACCACACGACTTTTTTAAACGTCATCTTGACTCATTTGTCTCTCCTTCTCTTGCATCTGTTGTCCCAGTCGGCCTCCAGTTGTGTCATCCCAGTCTGATGTCAGCCTCCTCTTTCCTAAAAGATAACCAGGATACAGTTATTTCATTTCTTTGTGTGTTTGGTGTCATCGCGACATCTTGCAAATTGAATTTTGGGGTCAGTCAGACTCCTCCGTTGCACACTCCATTCAGGATTTGCTGGATTTTTCTGTAATTACTGCTCTCCAGCCGCTGTTTCTGGGCAGGTCGCTGACAAACTTCAGCGACACATTTATAATAACAAGGTACAGAAAGTGCAAAGCAGTTGTGATGAATATTGCATAAAGTGCATGTGATTTGAATTTAGAATACAAGATAAAAGCAAAGTTTATTTGAACAGACAATCTAAAGTGCTTTACATAAAACATTAAAGCAGAACTGCGGGGTGCAGGAAGCATTAAAAACTACATTATAAACAAACTTTAGAAGCAAAAAATTAACCCAGGAAAAGATGATGAAGTGATAGAAATAATGAACAGTTTTTTAGATCAAATCCAGCAAAAAGAACAGCTTTAATCTGGATTTCAAGCAGTTTTCTGGAGACAGAAGGCCGCCTTGCTTCTGTCACACACCGCCTGAAGCGTTGATCCTGACGGCAGGATGGATCCATGTTGTCATGATGTTTCCAGCAGATTCTGATCCTACCATGTGAATGTGGAGCTGAACTGGAGACTCATCAGACCAGCAACGTTTCTCCATCTTCTGTTGTCCAGTTCTGGTGAGTCTGTGTGAATTGTAGCCTCAGTTTCCTGTTCTTACTGACAGGAGGGAACCCGCTGTGGTCTTCTGCTGCTGGAGACCATCTGCTTCCAGGCTGGACGGGTTTGATGTTCAGAGATCTTGGTTGGAACCAGTTTCAGCAAGTCGTGTTCAGCATGGCTACATGATGGAGAGCGTTGCTGCCTTGTGATTGGCTGACATGTGTCAACTAGTAATTGAGCAGGGTTGTGAGTGACTTTACAGGTTTCTGCCATTCATTCATAGTTCTTTAACCTATGTTTTATAATTTGATACATGTGTGACACACAATCTCATCATTTTCTCAGTGAACATCAGAAATGTGGAGGTTTTACACGACCCACATTCCATGTACCAGCAGACGTAGAGTCCATGTTGGTCCAGCTCTCCTCTGCTTTGGCATAACAACCAGTTTAGATTGAAAAAATATTATTTTATTGCAGTTTATTTCAACATTTACTCCCTTCAGAATAATTTCTCTAAGCCCAAAATCCAGGTGTGTCAATTTACATTTTAGTTAAGGGGTCTAAAAGACAGTCTGGTCTCCAGTGGGCCGAACCGAACAAATATCAGCATAGTAACCTGTTATTAATGAAAAGGCCACGTATACTCTTTGTTTCAGTGCAAACAAGTACTTCATCAAAATGTTTACATTTAATGATCTGTTGTCAACTTGAAATTTCTGTAGAAAAATGGAGTTTCAGCAACATTTTATTTTCTATTTCACATAAATATTTTCACATTTTCTTTCTTTCTATTCATTTTTATTTACTCAGTTTTAATTTACTTTATAATACAACATGTTTGTAAACGCACAAAATTTTTATTTAAAGATTTCCCATAAATGAACTAATAATTTTTCAATGAATTCTATTAATTGATCAATTTTAAATTCTTAACTTTTTAAACATTTTATTTAATGTACATTTTGAATGAATTTGACATATTTTCATGTTTATTCAGCTTCCAGGTCACAGTGGATCCATAAAAGCAGCTAACATTCAGACCCAGAAATATTTTACATGGTATCAGAGTAACTTTTCCAGAAAGCATATTTAAATGTTCAGATGTGTGCATTCCCACATGTGTGCAGTAATCCGGACTCACCTCTTCATATGAACTGAAATCACATAAATTAAGTCGGAAAGATGAAAGAGAAGGAAGAAGTTCTGCCGTTTGAGAAACACAGTTTTATCATGTCGCACCTGAAAACACCTGGAATGGTTTTTTTATTTGGCTGTTTTGTTTCCACTCCCACCTTATCTTCAGTCCACCTGCATGACGTCATCATGCCAGACATACATCCCCATCCTCATCATCATCAGACAGGACGAGCGCTGCCTGCTGAACCGTTCCATTTAAGCTAATCAGAGCCAACTACGCCGCTGGGAAACAGCAGCTTGTTAAAGAATGATGCAGAAAGTTTGCTTTGTTCCAGCAAAGCATGTAAATGAGAAAGAAGCTGATTCCGTTGGCGAGATAACAGGAAATATTTCCAAACCGCGTCTCCTGGGAGGCGCCGGTAGTTGTGTCAGGGATGGAAACCAGGAAACTTGAGACAGAAGTCAAAGCTAGAAGAATCCTTTTGGCTCTTTAAACCTTTTTGTCTCCTTCTTTAAAATAAATATTTTCTCTCTTGCAGATTTCATGGATCTTTTCATGCTGAAGCCATCTTTCTGTGGTCTCTCCCTCGTTGCTTCCTTCCCAGAGGCTTCTCCCTGTGTCCTCACTTACTCCTTCTTCTACTCTTTTCCTCTTTCTTTGTCGCCGTTCTGCCCCCCCCGCCCCCCCCCCCCCTTCTCCCTGGGGTCTACTGTTGCAGTGATAAACAGCATCTATTGCTGCTGTGTTACTGTGTCTGGGTGCAGGAGATAGCTTATCAAGGGATGGCTTATACCCCCAGGAGCAGAGACACCGACTCTACACACTCCCAAACACGCACACACATGCACACACTCAAAATAAACAGATTTGAGTACATGTGCACACACACACACATTTGTCCAGTGGGGATAGACATGGCCAGTAAAGACACACACAGCCGAGGAAGGAGCATTCCCTCGCCGTTGTATAATCATCTTCATTCACACAACTGCAGGGCCAAACAGAACAAACACACGGCTCGGACCCCCCGGCCTCAGCGCCTCACACTGTACAGAATGACAAGCACCTGCTAGCGGCGGGAAAAGGTCAAAATAAACTCTTTAAGAATGAGGATGAAGGCTGCTGAGTGCTTTTAATCTGGAGCCGGTGGATCCTGAAGAGCCTTTCTCTGGTTTGGTCAGCTGATATCGAGTTGTGCAGATGTTTGTGTGTCTGTCTGCACGACATCACTGGAAGCACCGAGGAGTAGCTGTCTGGCTGTTTCACACACCTGCTAACTCTGCATGGCTTCAGTGGGTTTTGTGGTGCTGATGATCATAAACAGGCCAGTGTGTCAACATTACATCCCATGGAGACGCCCTGCGTCTGTCTTCCACGCATGCAAAACATTTCGATGTGCAGCGAGGACACTCTCCATGCTAGTCCAACAGCTGGGCGTTAAGCTGAACCTGATGAAATAAACTAATAACTTTCATTTTAAATGCAGTGTTTAGAAGTGAAGGGAAAATGAACTTCATGAGATTTTTTTCTTTTGTCCAACTGTTCGGTGTTTAGGTTGTAATTGCACGGCCTGATGTTCTCTGACAAGGTAATTATGCTCAACAAAACCTAGAAGAAGCATCTGAAGCATGAACCCACCTCTAAGCGTTGGCAGGGAGAGTTCATCTGTACAGCGATGTGCTTTCCGGAGACAATAAAACGTTAGAAGCATCATTTACAACAAAACGAGACAGAAAGGAACAGAGAAAAATGAGAACATGAAGCTAAAAAATTCGTTCTGAAAGAAACTTTTAGATGAAAACTGTTTCCATGCAGCTGAGAACCAGATGTTCCAGCTGGTCAGAGGCTTCTGCAGGTCTACGTTTCACCCTGGGAACTGATGAAAGACCAGATCCAGATGACCTGGGGGGTCTGGTAGCTTCATTCTGGGTCAGGAGGTCACTCGTGTGTTTTGGTCCTGAACCATTCAGGGCTTCACAGACCAGCAACAGAACCTTAAAACCAGTGTGAAGACCCCAGAACTGGACTGATGAGGTTCACTTTCTTCGTCTTGGTGAGTGAGCTTCAGGTGTCTGACAGAGTTTCGGCAGACCTGTAAAGAGCCTGAAAGTCTGGACTCGTGTTTCCAGGTCCTGCTGAGACATTAAATGTTCTGATGTAACTACAGCTTGTCTCCAACAGGCCTCTTCAGCATCTTTCATGTGCACATCATCAGACCAAGACTTAACCAACACATGAGGACCCGTTGGCATTGCTGCATGTTGCAGCCTGATATAACTGTTATTTCTCATTTAAATAAACTGTCTGAGATGCAGGAATCCCCACATGATCGTACCTAAATGCCCTGCATGCACGATATAATGTCAGTAAATTTTTTCCACTTTCTGTTTATTCCACTCAAAAAGCTTCTACTTTTTATTGTTTGTATTTTATGTTTTTCTACAGGAATTACAGGCCTGTGTTTAAAGTATTTTCTGTTGTTTATTATTGTAAAAACCTAATCATAGAAACCTTCATTAGCTGACACTGTGAAGGCGTCCTACCGGCACCAATATAGACTACCGTATGAGATAACACATTTTAATGGGGATGTTTCCATCCTGTCTCTGTAAATACATCCTGTAGCTTTAACCTGCAGAGGCGTCACAGCCTCGCCTCCTTAGTGTTAAATAAACATCAGTTTTATATATTTAAATGGATCTTTACAGAAATTCCTTATTAGAAATTCTTTAAGTGTTTTATTATTGCGTAATATGTGAGTATTTACATTCAGTAATCTGCACTGTGGATAAATAAGAGGTGGCCATACCGATGCGGTCATTTATACTGTCGACAGATCCTACCTTCATTTACTTATTCCAAGTTAATTTTTAAATAGTCATTAATTATTTCTTAAGATCACACCTACAGTATGGGACAAACTAGTTTTGATCTGACAGAAATTAAATGAAAATATGCAAAGTATCTTGTTCTTATGGGTAACACAGATCAACACAACGCTGGCCCATGCCTAAATGCCAGTTCCCCCCTCTTGTCCCAGTCTGCTCCTGGATGTAAATGTCGTTTTCATCTTCCAGTCGTGTAAACAAACGTCATCAAGCAGCGAACATTTGAGACAATAAATTTACATATTTCCATTTGATTGGATCATAAAAAGTCAGTCTACAAATGACATGAATGCATGTGTTTGATTGCTGCTGCCTTCATGACATCAATCAGTCTGTTTATAACTGGATAAAAACTGATATATAAGCTGCAATCTTATTTTTATGATCATAAAAACCCTGCAGGATGTGTTTTTCTGTTAGTGTTTTCATTCCGAAGACTTTTCTCTTTTTCTTCGCATCCTGCAGTAACACACAATCTGAAGCTGTCCGTCACATTTTAGGACAGCTCAACGACTTATTGACCCAAAAAACAATTTTGTGAAAAAGTAATAAAATCCTGACTGACAGCACGTTGACCACATGCTTCCACATCGTCCAGGAAGGAGGATTTCATGTCAGAAGGAGCTGCAGTACATGCAAAACACACTCCTGTCACAGATTCAATAAGAATGCAGTAATAATCAACACCATTCAGAAGCTGTGAGTGTGTGTGTGTGTGTGTGTGTGTGTGTGTGCGAGACATTTGACACTTTTCTATAAATGCACAATGCTCCAGTCTGTTTATTTATGATCAGTAAATCTCAGTTTCCAGATGATGGTCTGGAACTACATCCAGCCTCTGGACACTCCACACATTCCTCCCAGAGTGATGAAAGCAGTGAGCTGACGGTGTGTGTGTGTGTGTGTGTGTGTGTGCACGTTGTTGGAGCACCACCATAAAAAGATGGAGGTTACACAGTTATTTGTTCACATAATTTGCTGAATGTAATAATGAAGAATTGTAGCTAAATCACAGATCAATATTAAAAAACTGTGTTTCTACTGTTTAAACATTTTAATCAAATATCTGCTTCTATTGTCAGAGAATAAAAAACCTGCGTATGATAAATAAAAAGCTCCACGCCGTGCGAAGCTTTAAAACTTTGTTTGGTCGGTGCTAAAGATCCGCGTTGGAAAAGTTAGACCTTCAAATCCGCAACTTTGTAAGTGGCTTCCTTCCACCTTCTGCCGCGTATCCGGGGCCGGGTCGCGGGGGCAGCAGCCCAAGCAGGGAACTTAACTTATCCAGTCAGAACCGCTCAACCTCGCGCACAAGCTCAGGCTCCTTCCCCACCAGAGAGGTGGCGTTCCACGTCCCTAGAGCCAGCTTCTGCAGCCGGGGATCGGACCGCCAGGGTCCCCGCCCCTTGCTGCCGCCCAGCTCACACTGCACCCGACCCCTACGACTCCTCCCGCAGATGGTGAGCCCATGGGAGGCGGCGCCCAGGTAACCCTTCCGGGCTGAGCCTGACCGGGCCCCATGGGTAAAGGCCCGGCCACCAGACGCTCGCTGATGTACCCCACCCCCAGGCCTGGCTCCAGAGGGGGGTCACGGTGACCCGCGTCCGGGCAAGGGAACATTTCTGCCCAGGTTTGCGTTCATCATTGTGAGCCGCACTTAGTCTGGTCCCTCCCCTAGACACCTGGTTGCCATGGGTGACCTGACCAGGGGCATAAAGCCCCCGACAACATAGCTGCTAGGATGTAGGGACACACAAACCCCTCCACCACGATAAGGTGACGGCTCAGGGAGGGGCTTTGGATTAAAATGTCTGCTGAATGACTGTAGAATAGAATAGAACAAACTGTGAATGTCACCAAACACAACAAACACCAGAACATTTCTGACAGACCAAAGAGAAAGACTTCTGATGACCAGCTGAGACATTGTCTCCGTCTTTTCTCACCCGGCTACGACAGCATTAACAGGGAAATCAGAAGTGCGTAAATATAAGCTGTTTCTGTGATTCTTGAAGCTGTTTTAGATTTTCTCTAAAAGGCTTCTGCAGTTTTTATTGACAAATGGAAACAGTTTTAATCTCCACCCAGGAATGGAGGCTGGATTTTCTTTACTTTTTCTTCCCAATAAGAAAAAAGGCATAAATCCAAACCAAAACCCTTTACTAGTGAGTTTCTGAATGTTTTGCTGCAGATTCTGCTCAGAATAGATTAATTTAACTTATTATTTATAAACTTTACAGATGCGTTTAAGTTTACCATCATATAAACCTTTCAATGCACAATGTTTAAGCATTTATACTGTTTTCTAACAAGATCGTTCAGCAGAAATAAAAGGATAAAATAAAACTCTGAACAGTGAATCAGCCACTTATTGATTTGTTTTGGTGACAGCTTGTGTCTAAAAAAAATCCTCATCCTGCTGTTCAATGAGATGAGAAGTTACAGACACATAACATCTTACAACGCTGTATTCCCACCACTGCTGTTCATCACTGCATCAATAAATAGTTTGACAACGGTTGCAGGATTCCACTTAAATGCCCTTAATGAAGGTATAATATCAGTGTTTTTAATCTTTTATGTAAGTTACACCCAGAAGTAGAGCGGTTGTGTATATTTACACATAACACTTAGGTTTTTGCAAAGCCTTAAACGTGTCTGCGTTACAGAGGCACTGTGTTACTGGGAATGGTGTTTACATCAGTACTGTAAATGAAAATAAGGAGAGAAAATGGAATATGACAGGCTTTCTTTCTGTCAGGTAAGCAACGCTTGTTGTTCTCTGGTGCTTTTAAAGATGGTTATTAGAAGCTATTTTAAAGAACTTTGTTGTTTTCATTTAGAGTGAAAATGAATATGAGGCCATTTCCTCTAAAAAAATACATCATCCCTTCATTCATATCATAATGAATACAGGTATGTATGAGATCATTTTCCAAAGGACAAGTACACATTTATAATATTGTTATAAAACCCTGTTTTCAATTACGCTAAAGAGAAAATAACACAAAGACTTTATCATTTGTTTTACAGTGTAATGAACTCTGCAGCCCGAGGCATCATGACTTTCACTTTAATGTTTTTGCATCATGGCCCTGATGATGCAGCCTCTCTAATAAAAAGTGTGCGCACACACACACACACACACACACACTGGATGCAAGAGGCTTTACACACAGTCATTTTATTTAAATCACAAAACAGCAAAGAAGAGGTGCGGATTAAAATACATTTACATTTACAGAAACTGTGTGTAAGGCAGAAAGGTCTGAACTTACACAGAGATGTTTCTGAACATACACACTGATGTTTCTGTGAGCTTTGCTTCATGTCTGCATGTTTGGTTTCTTTCCTCCTTCAGCTTGTTTGATGTATTATAGATCAGAAGCAGCGCAGCGGCTGAAGAGAGAAATAAAAACACAGCGGCAGAGATGAAGATGAAGGAGGAGTGTAAGAGACGAAGCACGGATATCTGAGATTCTCTTGTCAGTATTCCAGACACCCAGCTCTCGTCCTGCAAGCACAACGTTGTCATAGAAACCAGCCTGCCTGTCATCTGTTCCCATCACATCACAGCAGATTGTTACTGACAGTGAGTCACAAAAACTTAACTCGCCTCTAAAGGACTCACTTGTAGGTGTCACAGCTCCCACTGTGTCAAGTGGTTATTTTAGTTGTGCAGTATTTCCCCACTTGAAAAAGGACTCTTTACATGAAGGACGACAGGACTTCACTCTTTGCTTTTACGTTGCTTTACTTTCTTTTTAAGCAGCAGCCGTAGCAGCAGTAGCAACAGTAGCAACAGGTAAAAAACCTCAAAGGAAAACCAGAAGACATAATGAATATACATTTTACAAAATGTTTTACATCAAGGTTTTACTTCTACTGCAATTTTTAACTTCACTGCTTTTATCATACTTTTAAATCATTTTAAATTATCATAATTGTCCTTACTAATGATGACTTCATTATGTTTTTACTTTGCCGCATGTTTAGAATTCATTCACAATCACACATTTGTAGGTCAGAGTTCACTTTCTCCGTGCGACCGTGAACGCATCACACATAGTAACAGTGCTTATTGCGAAATATGCAGCATAGCTTACCGGCTGTTCTTCAGGGATTGTAAAGAGATGACTGCACGGTAGGTTAGTTTCTGCTTTTTTGCGGCAGCTTATGGCTCGCGCTATTTGCGCTGTTTGAGCCGCTTTTTTTTTGCCGATCGCACGGACCACACCACGGTTCGTGTTGGCTGCGTTGACAGTCTCTCAGTGCGCCTGGGCGCGTGCACGCTGTGATTACTCGCACCTGCGGGCTCATGAGTGTCTCCGCTCGGGGCGGGGAAAAGAGGAGGAAACGCAATGGGCAGTTCAACCAAACACACTGACACTCGAGCAGCCCTTCGCTTTTTACACACAAACAGTCCAGAAGTTTAGTCCGACTATATGCTGATGATACTGTAGTCTGATTTAGTCCTTATTTCAACACTTCTTGTTGCTCATTTTGACCCGTCTGGTTGCTCTTCACATGGACTCACATCAGTGACATGTTCTTATTTAAAATGCAGCATTCTGATTTCTCCCTCCTTTCTTCTGCAAACTATCTGTTCAGTCTATTTCTAGTTTCTGAACTTCCTGTCCCAAAATAATATATGTACAGTTGTGCTCATATTTATTCCTCCCCTTTCATTAAAGAAGGGAAAAAAAACAGCTAAAATATTGACTAAAATAATAATAAATAAAAATTTTATGAAAATCATTACATTATTTTCTAATTCTGGTTCAATAAAAATATTTTTTAAAGCAAACAAATAAGATAATTTATTACATATTACATCACTAATAAACTAATGTTTATTTGAACAATCCTTTAATGTTTCCACTCCAGTCAGGTGTTTTCTGTTCCTCGCAGTCAGACTTCTGCACCTGTTGACAGGTATTTTGTCCCACTGTTCAACAAACAAAGTGCTCTAATTTGTCCAGGACCCATTTGTTTGTTTGTTTGTTTTTTCTTTCTTCAACTCAATTAAATGAAAAGAACAGTGTCTTATATTACTATGAAGAAGACATATGAGCACAACTGTGTATATATATATATATATATATATATATATATATATATATATATATATATATATATATATATATATATATATGTGTGTGTGTGTGTGTGTGTGTGTGTGTGTGTGAACACACAGATAGCAGCAGGTATATTTACATAGCATAAGAAGAATATTAAAATTAAACATTTAATGTAACTTAACAGATTTGCAGGGCAGCTGAAATGATGCATTAATTATGTTGTTTAAGTGCAGTTCTGACAGATATAGTTCCACACACAGTCTATCCAGTGTTGTGGAGGGGGTGGGAGGGATTGTCCATGACTGTCAGCAGTTCTGACAACATTCACCGCCTCCTCCATGTTGCAAGTTAAAAGCCAACAGACCCTGCCTTCTTCATGACTGTGTTCAGTCTGTTGCTTTAGTGTCTGCTCCTCAACACGCCGCAGCGAAGATGCTGCTCGCCATGACAGACTGATAGAACATTTGGAACATCCTGCTGCAGACACTGAAGGACCTGAGTCTCCTGAGGACGTGATGTCTGCTCATGGCGTTCTTGTAGACAGCAGCAGTGTTTGTGGACCACTCCAGTTTATTGTCCAGCTGGACACCCAGTAACTTATAAGATGGGATTATTTCTACATCTTTCCTCTCTGATGCAGACTGCGGAGGGTGGGGACTTGCTCCTGCTGAAATCCACCACCATCTCCTTTGTCTTGGTCTCATTCAGCTGCAGGTGATTCTCCCCACACCACCTGACAAATCTCTCCACAAGGTCCCTGTGTTCCTCCTGTCCATCTTCCACACAGCCCACTAGCCGTGTGATCCGAGTACATCTGGAGGTGACATGTTTCAGAGTAGGACTGGAAGTCAGCTGTGTGGGTGGTAAACAGAAAGGGGGACAGCACAGTTCCCTGAGGACCCCCGTGTTGCTCATCAGGGAGTCAGACACTCAGCTCTGCAGTGTCACAAACTGGTCAACCTGTCAGGTAGTCCTCAATCCATACAACACTGGGAAAAATCCATGACAACACTAATACTTATTACTTTTTACAACAAAACAAAGATCACTATCACTTATATTTTGCAGAGAAATTTCTATTAATACCTGGAATTTATGAAGAAGTCACTTCCTGAGAAGCATCCACCAATCAGGAGCAGCTAAAAGTCAACAGAATCTGACAGCTGAGGCTGAAAACATCACGTCTGCATGGAAACATCACATCTGCATGGAAATGTCACATCTGCATGGAAACGTCACGTCCGCATGAAAACATCGCGTCTGCATGGAAACGTCACGTCTGCATGGAAACGTCACGTCTGCATGGAAACATCACATCTGCATGGAAACGTCACGTCTGCATGGAAACGTCACGTCTGCATAGAAAAGTTACGTCTGCTTGGAAACATCACATCTGCATGGAAACGTCACGTCTGCATGAAAACATCGCATCTGCATGGAAACATCACATCTGCATGGAAACGTCACGTCTGCATGGAAACGTCACGTCTGCATGGAAACATCACATCTGCATGGAAACATCACGTCTGCATAGAAAAGTTACATCTGCTTGGAAACATCACATCTGCATGGAAAAGTTACGTCTGCATGAAAACATCACGTCTGAATGGAAAAGTTACGTCTGCATGGAAACATCACATCTGCATGGAAACATCACGTCTGCATGGAAACATCACATCTGAATGGAAAAGTTACGTCTGCATGGAAACATCACGTCCGCATGGAAAAGTTACGTCTGCATGAAAACATCACGTCTGCTTGGAAAAGTTACGTCTGCATGGAAACATCACGTCTGCATGGAAAAGTTACGTCTGCATGGAAACATCACGTCTGCTTGGAAACATCACATCTGCATGGAAAAGTTACGTCTGCATGAAAACATCACGTCTGCTTGGAAAAGTTACGTCTGCATGGAAACATCACGTCTGCATGGAAACATCACGTCTGCATGAAAACATCACGTCTGCTTGGAAAAGTTACGTCTGCATGGAAACATCACGTCTGCATGGAAAAGTTACGTCTGCATGGAAACATCACGTCTGCATGGAAACATCATGTCTGCATGGAAAAGTTACGTCTGCATGAAAACATCACGTCTGCTTGGAAAAGTTACGTCTGCTTGGAAACATCACGTCTGCTTGGAAAAGTTACGTCTGCATGGAAACATCACGTCTGCATGGAAAAGTTACGTCTGCATGGAAACATCACGTCTGCTTGGAAACATCACGTCTGCATGGAAAAGTTACGTCTGCATGAAAACATCACGTCTGCTTGGAAAAGTTACGTCTGCATGGAAACATCACGTCTGCATGGAAACATCACGTCTGCATGGAAAAGTTACGTCTGCATGAAAACATCACGTCTGCTTGGAAAAGTTACGTCTGCATGGAAACATCACGTCTGCATGGA
Organism: Telmatherina bonti; assembly: GCF_933228915.1. NCBI lineage: Eukaryota > Metazoa > Chordata > Actinopteri > Atheriniformes > Telmatherinidae > Telmatherina > Telmatherina bonti. The sequence goes on along the minus strand of NC_136627.1, from coordinate 35,515,192 downwards.
AACATCACGTCTGCATGGAAACATCACGTCTGCATGGAAAAGTTACGTCTGCATGAAAACATCACGTCTGCTTGGAAAAGTTACGTCTGCATGGAAACATCACGTCTGCATGGAAAAGTTACGTCTGCATGGAAACATCACGTCTGCTTGGAAACATCACGTCTGCATGGAAACATCATGTCTGCATGGAAAAGTTACGTCTGCATGAAAACATCACGTCTGCTTGGAAAAGTTACGTCTGCTTGGAAACATCACGTCTGCTTGGAAAAGTTACGTCTGCATGGAAACATCACGTCTGCATGGAAAAGTTACGTCTGCATGGAAACATCACGTCTGCTTGGAAAGATCACGTCTGCATGGAAAAGTTACGTCTGCATGAAAACATCACGTCTGCTTGGAAACATCACATCTGCATGGAAACATCACGTCTGCATGAAAACATCACGTCTGCATGGAAAAGTTACGTCTGCATGAAAACATCACGTCTGCTTGGAAACATCACATCTGCATGGAAACATCACGTCTGCATGAAAACATCACGTCTGCATGGAAAAGTTACGTCTGCATGGAAACATCTGCGTGGAAACTGCAGGCCGACCTGGAATAAAAACGTTCAGCTCCATAAATACAGTTTTACATGAAAAAGACCAGGCAGAACAAAAGAAAAAATGGAGTATTAAGTGTTTGTATGCTAAATGAGAGTCTGAGATGTGCACTGCAGGTCAATAAACTGCTAAAACCTCAACTTTTACAGATTTTGGAGAAACTGTGGTTCATACATATTAAAAGAAAAAAGGCAGAAATGAAAAGATGTATAAGCAAAGAAAAAAATCAACAAATGTGGAATGAAAATGAAATGCAGAAATAAAAAATGTTTAGAAAAAGACAGCATAGCTGCAAAGTATGTGAAAATAATTCAGTGAAATAAAGATCGATTTTCATGATCATTTACATCAAAATGACAAAGCAATTAAAGAGATTTAGAAAGAAATATTAATGCAATAAGTTATAATCATTTCAATTTTTGTTGCATATATTAGGTAATTTATCAATACACACAATAACATATCTGTTTTCTGTGGACTGTAACTCCTCCATGGGAACATTACACGAGCAGAAAGTCCACATTTTTCAGTCAGTGGAGTAGAAGCATGGCCACATCATTTCATTTTCACTAGGTGGACGTTGTGACGACATATCTCATGTTTCTGTGAGACCGGCTCACTGGAATGGTTTCTGGCAACGAAATGGCCTTCATTTCATCTCATTTCCTTTAGAGACCATCAGCCACCTGCTGCATCAGCAACGACACATTCATTGTGAGGTAAATTGTGCCTTTAAGGCACACAAAGCAGCCTCAACATGTAAATATTTGAACTCATTTGCCATATATTGGAGACCGCTGTTGGAAACTGACATAAATCATTTCAAGCCCAGTTTCAGAGAATCCTGATCCCTGACTGACACCCGGCTGTCCAGGCAGCCATGTGCTTATCATCCCACTCTTAAAAGTAACTCTGTCTTTTTCCCTTCTATTCTTGTGTTGTTCTGGACTTGGAATAACTGTATAATGGCCCCTCATTCATCAAAACGGTGGGGTCCTCTAAAGAGCAGAAGGGCGACAGAACATTTGTGGCTTGTGTGGACCCTGAGAGCCGCAGCTGATATTCACAATGTGCTGCAGAAATGAGCTGAATGACGGCGATGCCTGCGGTGTAATAGGAGACATTAAAGGCTTTTCAGACATAATTGGGTTTCTGGAGTTTGGCTGAATAGAGCGGCAGAAAAAAAGGAAAAAAGCTGTCGTTCTCGTGTTCTCCCTCATAAATCACCACAATCACAATCTATATTTCTTGTCTTTTTCTGCCTGTCTTTCTTTTTAATCTTTCTCTTTCCTTCCCTGTCAGGCATTTCTCCGTCGTTCTCCCCGCTCAGCCTTAAACGGCCCGTCTCCCTGGAGCTTTTAGTTAAGCTGATGTTGCTGCAGACACATCTGCTCAGGCCTCAGCGAATCCACCATCTTTTCATGAACGTCAGTATCAGTTCTGTCAAAGTCACGTCGGTGAAATATGAATTCGTCCTAATAGTTAGTTACACTCCCAATTTAGATCACTGGATGTACGATAAAGCATCTCTCCACTGGTTCTACTGGGTTCTAGTCTGCTGAGGTCATTTGAGTTTTGATCAAAATCATCATCATTCATCATAAATCTGACATCACTCGCTGTTTTCCAACCTTCAGCAGCCTTGACCTGTAATGTCATGATCACTTTACCAACACCAGGCCTGAACTCTCATCTAAACTGATCCTTTTCTCCAAGTTTCCAATAAAGATAGCACCTTTTACACCTCACATCTGTCTTAATGCAATTATTCCCATGTTTTAGATTTAAGAAGCCAATAAGGACTTTTAGTTTCTCGTGAGAGGCTTTTCAGCACAAACCTGAAGAGAAAATGAGGTTTTTGGTTTCACATTAACTGGAATGACATGAAAAAAATGTTTGTTTTACAAATGTTGTGACCCCCCCCAAACCGAATACAAAAATAACACCAAATAAATACATTTCTGTTTCATACTCATGTGAAAAGGAGACGTTGCCAGGAGGAGAACTGTCCTCTTAACACCTCAACAGATCTCAGAGCAGCTCAAATGAAAGACAAATGTTTGTGTCGCAGAACCTCCTGGATTAATCCGTTCTGGTCCAACGTGGTCTTCGTACCTAGATGGCTTTCAGCAGCTGGTGTGCTTCTGTCTGAATGCACCGGTGAAGCTGCTTTTAAGGCATTTTGCATTCAATTTTGCACAAAACACTCAAACATGACATGCAATCTGCTGAAGAAAGACATGTTAAGTGCAGTAAATTTAATATTTACACATTAGATTTTACTCTTTAAGATATGAGAACAGGCTGCACGGTGGCGCAGTGGTTAGCACTGTGGCCTCACAGCAAGAAGGTTGCTGGTTCAATCCTTGGCTGGTTTGGTCAGTGGCCTTTCTGTGTGGAGTTTGCATGTTCTCCCCATGTATGCGTGGGTTCTCTCCGGGTACTCCGGCTTCCTCCCACCATCCAAAGACATGCCTGATAGGTTAATTGGTCACTCTGAATTGCCCCTAGGAGTGAGTGTGAGCGTGAGTGTGGTTGTTTGTCTCTCTGTGTGGCCCTGCGATGGACTGGCGAGCTGTCCAGGGTGTACCCTGCCTGTCGCCCAAAGCCGGCTGGGATAGGCTCCAGCTTCCCCGCGACCCTGAATTGGAATAAGCAGTTTGGAAAATGAATGAATGAATGAAGATAAGAGAACTTATATACACAAGTGTAAAGTTTATTTAGATAAAACAAGATATCTGTTGCAGAACCTCTCAGTTTGGTGAAGCGCCTGGATGTGGTTCACAAGAGAAGAACTGAGCTGCCTGAATGATAAGCAGTAAGCAGGTTGGTGGCATCAGTAGGAGCGCGAGCACAAACCTGCAGCTGCAGCGGCAGAGATAAGCTCGGTGCATCACAGGAGGTCCCCAGCAGCCTGAGCCGGCAGCAGCATCGCTGAAGCTGCACTTCACCGTCACCTGATTCAGCACCGACACGGAGGTTTGTCACAGAGATCGGTTTGTAGACCCAGCAGCTGGAGCAGAGAAGAATCTGGAATTTGAGGGCTTTGCATCCAGTATCACTTCCAAGTAGAACAGAGGCGAAGTTTCCAGATTCCAGGAGAATTTTCCAGGCTGAGGGTTTGGGACATGTAAGAATCTTCTTTTTAATCCCATGTATTGTAATTAATCTGAGATTTTACCTAAAATCTACACTGTGTTTTCATAGGGGACCTACCATTGGCTTTTCTACTTATGTTTTAAACATTTGAGCTAAAATAAATATGAGAATATGTAAATATGAGAATCAGCGCCTCCATATCTCAGACCATGGTCCTCAGCTGGAATAGGGTGGATTGCCCTCTCCGGGTCGGGAGTCAGGTCCTGCCTCAAGTGGAGGAGTTTAAATATCTCGGGGTCTTGTTCACGAGTGAGGGAAGGATGGAGCGTGAGGTCGACAGACGGATCGGTGCGGCGTCTGCAGTAATGCGGGCTCTGCGCCGGTCTGTCGTGGTGAAGAAGGAGCTGAGCCAGAAGGCGAAGCTCTCCATTTACCAGTCGATCTACATTCCTACCCTCACCTATGGTCATGAGCTGTGGGTCGCGACCGAAAGAAGGAGATCTCGTATACAGGCGGCTGAAATGAGTTTCCTCCGCAGGGTGGCCGGGCTCTCCCTTAGAGATAGGGTGAGGAGCTCGGTCATCCGGGAGGAGATCAGAGTAGAGCCGCTGCTCCTCCGCATCGAGAGGAACCAGTTGAGGTGGCTCGGGCATCTGGTCAGGATGCCTCCTGGACCTCCCTGGTGAGGTGTTCCAGGCACGTCCCTCTGGGAGGAGACCCCGGGGAAGACCCAGGACACGCTGGAGGGATTATATCTCTCTGCTGGCCTGGGAACGTCTCGGGATCCCCCCCCGAAGAGTTGGCAGATGTGGCTGGGGAGAGGGAGGTCTAGGCTTCCCTGCTTAGGCTGCTGCCCCCGCGACCTGACCCCGGATAAGCGGCAGAAAATGGATGGAGCTAAAATAAAGGCAAATAAAGAAGATACTTCACAACTGATCATTTCAACAGAAGCAACACTGAAGTTGTTCCATCTCCAACCAGAGTAAAAATTACAGAAACTACACGCTCTGCAGTTTCCATCATGCTCAAGAAGCTGCTGAAATGTTTGGATGTAAAGTTAATAATCACTGCAGTGTTTTAGTTACATTATGGCCCAGTTTTTCTGCACCACTTTACAACATGTTTCAGATCATCCTGATGCACGTTAAAGAAGTTGTGCTGGAAAAAACATGGACGGAAAGTAAACCTGAAGGCAGCTCGCTGTACGTCAAAGTAAACGTTTACAAATGTGACCTTCCACATGTCAGTGAGGACCTGGTCACACTCAGGAGAGAGCAGATGGATGGTGGTGTTACACCATAAACTGTCAGCAAAGCTTGATCTGACTGAAGTAAACAGGTCAAAGGTCATCGCTTTACGTTAAGGCATAGCTATACATGGTTATGTTTAATGATGCTTGAATAGAAATACATTTATGGATAATAAATAGAGAATGTGACTGAATTATTCATAAAGATGCAGATGCAGGATACAAAAGCAGAATTTCTACACATCGTTACTGCTGCTGTACCGTTACTCCTCATGAAGACTTGTGTCATCGGTATGTACGGCAACACTTTAGGCCAGTTTTATCAGGTTTATCACCAGAACGTAGTTGGTACGTAAGACCAAAATGAGCTGGTTTGCAACTGAATCGATGGTTTCTGATTCGGGCGGCTGTGTGTGACGCAGTTAGCATTAGCCTCGTTGCTTTCTTCTCATTCTGCAGTTTCCTCCTCTTCTCTTCTGCCTTCATCTCAGCATTTATGTTCTCCTCCTCTTCATTTCCACTTTTGCTCATTAATTATGCAGCATTCTTGTAAATCCTGCACAGTCATGACACAGCAGAGTGGGTGTGTTTGCTTTGTGTTGCTGTAAATTGGTTTTACTCTCTTGCTGAGTGGAATTCATCCAGAGGACACAAAGCAGTTTTACATAATGTAAAATCATTTGATTTTTGGTGACGTGTGTGTATTCGGTGTTTGGGTGTGCAGGATGCTGGGTAAATGTAAGTTAATGTAACAGGCTGTGTGGGGGTGTGATTGCATCAGTCAACATCTCCCTGCCTGCTGGCGTCCTTTCTGCAGCTTTAGTCATAAAACTCAGATAATCCATTTCTGTGAATAATTTACGTCCCATCATACGGCCCCCGTTCCTCTGTGCCAGGTGGGGTTTCAGGCTTTCAGCTGCTTCTGGCGCTGCTTAGCTTCAAGGTGAAAGAAAGCTTAGGAGAAATATTTGCAAAGGTCATCCGTAGAGATGTCAGTGTGTGTGAGGACGTTTACAGCTTAATGTCCAACAGGTTGCACAAACTGCTTCCGTTAAACTGGGTTTGCAGTAAATAATCTCACTTATCCCTCAGACTGATGGTGGGGACGATGTGAACACAAACTGCCTTAAATTTGATTTATTTAGTAAACATTGTGTGCTGTTGCGCAGTCTTTCTGTCTCTCTCTCCTGCTTCTGTCACATCTTCTCTTCAGGGACGGTTCTGGTGCAGTGGGCGGGACAGACTGGGAGTCGGGGCTGCAGACGGTCCTCAGGGACACTTGTCCCTTTGTGCCACCAAACTAGGTCGACATTGTGTGTCTGTACAGGTGAAAGAAGCATGCTTCCAGCCCAGTGGATCGTTTTCTCTGCACACTGAGAAGGAGGGATGTTCATTATAGGAAAACATGGCCCGGGGGCCGTCTTTATGTCCCGGCTGTCCGCAGCCTTGACATCTCTGCTCCTGCCTGCCTGCAGGACGAAGCAGGATCTGAAGTCATTCACATGAAACAGTCGGGAATTTGCCATGAAGCTTTTGTTTGGTCTCAGTTCTCCCTCTCATGGATATTCTGTATTTATCTGCTCAAATATGATCTGAATATTTCACCAGTAAACTGGAATTTGTCCTCTTATAGAAAGCTCATGTGCTAGACAGAGCTGTCCCACATCGGTCCATAAATGCAGCCTGTTTCCATCTCCTGGCACAGGGAGTGGTGAAATGCTCTCAAATCAAAGTTTTTTGGCGTATTTTTGCAAACGTTCCGTTGAAAGCAGCCGGGAGACGTTGATGACGGTGCTGTTCATGGTGCTGAAATGACAGACCTGCTACAGAGAGATGAAGGAATGATCAGGGTGTTTCTGGCTGACGTAAATTGTTACTTGAGGAGAACATTTTAAACTCGCAGAAAGAGCAAGCCGTTCCCGAAGCATTTAGCTCTCAAAAATAACAAATACTGAGGAAAAATGTGCGATAAACTGATCATTTTACTTCCATGTGAACAGAAATTTCAAAGAAAGGTTTTTTTTAACCAAATCTTTCTCCTGAATTAAGTGATTAGCCAAAAAATGCACTTACACTCCCAGAATAGTGTGTAAACTGAAAATATTTCTGCCATTTATCAGTGTGTGCACCTGCATGTGGGAACTGTGGAATCAGGTCTGTTTTAACTAAATCTAGTAAAAGGTAAAATGTGTGACAGAACGGAATGAGTGTGTGTTTTTGGGTGATAAGACAGCTCTCTTTTCCCCTCTCTTACACACATTCATGCACCGGTGAGCACCAGTTACCAGCACTCCCTCCACTGATACACTGTATATATAGAATCTGGAAAGCGGAAAAGCAGTTTGGAGAAGTCATCATTCAACATGCCTTCAGATAATAATATTTTTCTCTGTTTACTCTTTTATTTGTCAAAGTTTCTGCTCCAGATTTCCCGTAAATTACCTGCCAGTCAACAGCGGCCATGCTTCATGTATTGGAGGACAAGCCGTAACCTTGCAATGCCTCTGAAACATCCGGCTGCTTTTTATGTGGCGAGATCAGACATTTTCTTGTCCAGTGAGGCTTTTTTTTTGTTAAATATTCTCACAAAACGCTCTACATATCGGTTCAAGGGAAGAAGTCTTCTTGTAAGCTGATGTTATGTAAACAAAAATCACTTAAAAAGCATCTTGAACACAGAAACTCCTCTCAAAGCACAGCGCTGCTAAACCTTTGTCATAATGGGGACAATTTCTTCATCGTCTGCGTGGCACTCAACCTGAGAGGTGGAACAGCCTGGCCATTTGTGCAGGTAGCCAGACTGGCATCTACAAACCACTGAGCACTCAGTGTGCTGTCAGACACCCAGACTGGGATGAGTCAAGCCCCCCAGCATAGTTTGCCCTCTCCCGGCCAGACGACATCATGCAGATGGCGAGGACAGAGACGAGAACTGCAGGAGGAAAGAAAATGGCTGGATTTCAGCAACTTGTACAACAATGTGCACAGAATCAATCCAGCTTCACTCAGAAGACCCCCCCCCCCAAAGCAGGATGGTTAATAATCACCATCCGGTATGTTTGCAGGGAATAAGGATGTTTTACTGTTGAAGCCACACCTGAATTCTTCATTAAATACTTGAAATCACATCTTAAAAATGGATTTGATCAAAGACAAGTTTAAGGTCCAAGCCTGAACCACTGCAACCCCTCCAGCACTCATTTAGCACTCATGTAGATCATTATTGCTCTTTATTACTATATGGGGGGGGATTACATTCATTTTGGGGGGAAATTTATGCCAAGAGCTTCTAAGTTCGAGGAGAGGTAAACAGAAATGCCAATGTTTAATAAAGTGAATAAAAACCAAACTGTGAAAGACCTGAGAGTGTTTCAGCTCCCAAAGACACGATGCTTCCGGTTACCTTCACAAGCAACATCATCAGCTCCGTTCAATCCCGAAAATCAGACCGAAGCAGGTTTATTTGTGCAGCAAATTTCATACGAAAGACTCACAGGTGTTTCCAAAGAGAAGCAAAAGAACGTTAATGTTGGGTTCTACTGGGAGCAGTGCTGGTTTCCAGTCTAACTGCTACTGGAATCAAGGACCTACAGCTCCTTCATGCTTTGGATGCAGCAGCCTCTCTCTGAAGGAGCTCTGCGGGGGTGTCAGTACTTGGGAGGGGTGTGTGGTGGTGGGGAGGGGGACTTCTACAATGACAGCTTAGTCATCATCTTCCCTCCCAACACCTGAACTGGTGGGTCCAGCAGGCATCCCAGTATGGAGCAGTCCAGTTCGTACCAGATGGAGGAACATCCATCACTGATCAATACTTCTGATTTTACCTCCAGTTTAACCATCTGACATTTGCAGAACGAGACCCCCCCCTCCTCTGTTTGGACATCAACCACAAACTTTAGAGTCCAGTTGGATCGTCTCGATGTCTCCAGGAAACAAACTTCATTTTCCCAAGATGACGGATTAAATGATCCCGTTTTCTGGAGTTAACAACACATTTCACAGTTCTTCACATTAACGTCACGTTTAAAACATGTTTCACTTTCTTCAGAAGACTTTTTCACCTCCGAGGGGAAATGTTTGGCATTCAGGGACATGTTAATGGGAGGTGACCTGGATGTGTGTAATTAAAACTATGATTCATAGATTTTTCTCTGCCTTCATATTTCAACAGACGTTTGTTTCATGGCAGAAAAATAAAAGAAACTAGTGAACATTTTATCAAAAACTTTAAAATAATCCCTCAAACTATGAATTGCAGCAGTCAGAAGAACGCTCATCTGGCTGACTTGTGTTCATTGACTGAAGATCTCCAGACTGAGGCCTCGTCCACATATAGCAGGTATCTCACAAAACAAGGATTTTTTTCCGCAATTTGGATTGTCATCCACACCAAAACGCAGATTTATGCATCAAAAACAATGGTTTTAAAAACCTCCGACCAAAGTGAAGACTTGCAAATACTCCATCTGCATGTGGACACATGTAACCGGGGTTTTAGATTTTTAAATGTCACCGTCTGCGACAGAAAATACCATGACGTCACATGTGCGAACTTTGTTGATGTAAATTGGGGTCTTGTTCATGCACGTTGCTAACCGTCTTAAAACTGTGGTTGTTCTATGGTCTTACTTGAAGCGGGAGATCGGGTACCTGTCAATCAAAAGGACACGCCCCTAAATATGCCGAACTTCAAGATTGAAATTGCTTTTAAACGGGCGGTTAGAAAAAATTTCACTCCCCCCACAGTTGTCATGAAGGTAAACCTGACCTATTAAACCAAAAATGGATTTTTGAACCAGGCTGTAAACATGTTTACTCCTGCTGTAAACATGTTTATTTCTGCTGTGAAGTTGGTCTTTTTAACATGGGAGTCTATGGGGATTTGCTCTGTTTTGCAGCCCCTAGTGGATGAAGGGGGAATTGCAGTTTTATGCACTTCCACATAGGCTTCACTTTTAACCGCTGGAGGTTGCTGCTTGCCAACAAGACAGCACAAACTTCCTGTCTGGCCTTTTAAAATAAAGCTGCAGGCATACCGCTTACTGAACACATGAACTCTTCTACATTTCCACCAGCATGGACGTCCTTGAAACTGTGATGGTGTTATCTATTGTCCAGGCGCTTGAGTGTGTTTGTTTCCACAAGCTTAAATACCGCTCCGCATAAACTACCATCAGCAAAGGACCACCAGTTATTCTCCGCCAAGTGATCAGATCGCGTTGGGGGTGTGTTTCTTGTTTTGTGGAAGTGAGGTCATGAGATGGAAGGTTATTCTGATTGGATAGGATTAGAGGCGCTATAGCGAGGGGTAACATTCGGTTTTTAGAAAGTTCGGCTATGTGTGGACAAGGTCAGACTCAAACTCCTGCAGATGTCTACAAGCTCAACAGTAGGATGAGGAGACATGTACCCGACACACTTCTGCACAAATACTAGATGAGTTGGAGTCCAACAGGCCTTCTGGGACAGTTTTAAAGGTTTATCTTTCTGTTGTTGTGGGTTTGAGGAATGATTTATGCTGCAGAAGGTTGAATAATCTGAGGGTTTTATTTAACAAAAGATCAGGAGGGCCCAGGAACTGGAGTTTTAATGACAGACTAGTGTATGTTAGGGAGGAGAGGGCTGGCTTTATGGGGATGGTGAAGATTGAGAGCAGGTGCGTGTTCCTCTAGTTGATCAGGTACAGCTGTGGCTGGAGATGGAGGATAAACTGGTGAGGGTAGGTGGAGCCATGAAGGGAAAGGCATTTATTTACCTACCAGGATTCTCTCTCACATGCTGAACGTTCTGCTTAATTTTCACATTTACCAAAGTAAAAGCAGAAAAATCCAGTTCATCTATTTCAGTCCAGCAACTTTTTTAGTTAATGTTTAGTTTGTTATTTCCCATCAAAACCAGTTAAACCTAATTCATTAATATGCAGCATCATAAAACATTAGTATGACCTATGATCTGTCAAAACTCATTTTTCAGACTTTAAAGGCAGAAAACTGAGCCAAAAATAATAAAAGCATCGATGGCAGCAAATGAAATTTAAAAATCAAGATATGATCAACAAGAACCATCAGGACTGTAGAGGGTTAAACCAGGGGTGGGCAACTCTGGTCCTCAAGGGCCGCAGTCCTCCAAGCGTTGGGAGTTTCCCTGCTGCAACTCAGTTACAGCAGATCAGTGGGTAATTAGCAGACTAGTGCAGTTGGATGTCAAGCTCCGCAGCAGTCTGCTAATCAAGTCTGATGTGAGTCAGCTGAATTGCAGCAGGGAAACTCCCAACACCTGTAGGACTGCGGCCCTCGAGGACTGGAGTTGCCCACCCCTGGTTTAACCCTTAAAACGCCGCCTGATGAGGGACACACCTGAGCACCATCATTTATTTTATCACCAGTTACTCAGAACGGCAGCGTGGAACTCTGGGATGGTCATGTGACCCTCCAGCTGGTCTACGGAGGTTTTCCAGCGTTTCTACCCATCCAGGAGGTTTACAGTCCAGACCCAACATGTAGTGTTTATTCAGAGACTCTAGATGGTAAATCCACCATTATTTATCACATCTTCATCACCATCACTACCATGTTGCTAAGAGACCTCTATTTTCACCTGGACATGATGATGAAGACACTTCCTGTCAGACTTTCCACCAATCAGAGATTAAATTGGTGGAAATGTGGCAAAGAATGAGATAAAGCAGCCAAAGATCAGCAAACGAGCAGAAAGTTCTGTGAGTGTCTGAAAAGAAGGAAAATAAAGGTCGTCTACGGCTGGATTAAGCCAAGACGAGGTCTTTAATGTGAAACTTGGTCGGATTTGTTTCTGTGAGGACAGAAGGCAAATAAATGAGAGAAAAGTGTAAGTATGACATTTTCTGTTGTGTTTCTTTCAGTGCCAATATTTTTACATTAATTTAGCCTCATAATCTGACATCTGAGGCTGTCCAGAAAATCTGGTCAGGGATTAAAAACTCCAGCTTCTACATGGATTTTTACATTACAAAGATAAAGAAACACCAGGCAGAATAAAAAGATCAGAATGACCTGGAGGTAAAGCTTCTACAGAAGTACTGGAGAGTTTTCCAAAGCTCTGGCTGCGTGCTGCTTCTCAGGCCGACGCCATCAGATGCAGATGGTTCGCAGCGACTACGTCTGTGGCATCGCAACAGAAAGCAAAGTTAAACTGTAAATTTGTGCTGAGGGACCAAATGAAAGCAGAGAAGCTACAGGTTTTAGTCCAGAATCCGATTATGGATCAGTTTCAGACTCAGTCAGGAGGTTTCCAGGTCAGAACATCATGACAGAGCCAACAGGCGGCTCGGTGGAAGCGGTGAGTTTTTAAGAGTCCGCAGGTCCAGGAGGAACCTGCCGAGACTTAATGTGAGCTCCGTGCGCTGGAGCCTGTGGAACAAGAAGCCATAAATAATGCGTGTTGGCACACATGCTCTCCAACCGATATACTGAAACCCTCAGGCTCAGCCCTGGGACTCTGGGAACACTGGTCTCTGGAGTCTGACACTCTGGATTCTTGGCTTTAACTTCAACAGGAAGAGCCACGAGGACACAGGCTGAGTGCTAACCAGCAGGGGAGCTCTCACGTCCCTGCATGAAAGCCACAATGCTGCAGGCTATCCTGTCAGTCAGTCCGCAGCTGGAGACTTCTTCCCTCTGTGTGAATATTTCATGCCATGAAATCTGTTGCTGAGTCATTATGGTTTTGTCTGTTCGCTCGCAACTCCTCTGTTCATCACATTTATTTAGTTATTTACAAAGAAAAGAACCACATCCAGAGAGGTAAAAGATGCAGGAGGCATTGCACATCAAACAGTGCCTCCTTATCCGCGCAGCATGCAGGTGGTTTATTTATCCTCCAGAATCATTCTTTTATAAGCAGAACCGAAGAAGCCGGGAATGGGCTTCAGAAGGTCCTGGAAACTGTTGCCACGCAGCGTTTAATAAGACTTTCACTGTGTTGTGTGTGTGTGTATGTGTGCAGAGAACCGGGGTGCTACAGCTTCCTCTGGGCTTGTTGGTTTTCTTTCTCTTTCATCTCATGTCTACTCGTTTTAATGATGATCTTTGGTTTCGCCGTTTTTCTGACAGATCTGGGAAAGTTTGGCTGCGAGCAAAACCGCGAGGAGGAAAGGAAACCAGACGTTTCTTCTTTTTACACTCCGGCTCTTTTGCTTTAATTATGGTAACATTGCTTTGTGACAGGAAGTTATTTGTGTTACATCTCAGGGATTTTCACTCTGTTTGACGAGGCCGCGGGATCTAAGGGGCCACATGGGGCTGCAGCACCTCCTACTGGCAAGTAGCTGCAGCAGCAAAACCAAAACATCAACAAACCAACAAGGATTTTCCAAAGTAAGCTTCTTTTCTACCCCTGGTGAGGACCGACATCCTGTCCAGGTGTACCCGCCTCTCGCCCAGTGACTGCTGGGAGAGACTCCAGCTTCCCCACAACCCTTAACTGGACTTCGTGGGTCAGAAAATAAATGGAAGAAGCTTCTTTTGTCGTCATTGTCTTGTGATAACCGGATTATTCATCTCCATATCGCTTGCTCTGGACCAAACACTTGAAGAGAAGAAGATGATGGCCTAAGTCCTCCTCCCCGTCGTGCCACAACCCTCCCGAGCACTGACAGCCTTGCAGAGCTCCTTCAGAGACAGGCTGCTGCATCCAAAGCATGAAGGCACCGCAGATTCTTGATTCCTGCAGCAGTTGGACTGGAAACCACAAACTCTGAATAAAATCCAGTTCAGTGGAGTCAGATGTATGTTTAATGAAAAGTTGGAGCACACTGGAGCACAATATGCTCTGTTGCTCTGTCGTTCCCCTTCAGCCTGACTCCTATCCACCTCCTCTGCATCTGCACCGCTTACTGGTACCAGAGAAACCTGATCAGATGCCTCTGCTTCCTCCAAACCGCCCACCTGAGCTGACGTTCCTGTCACCCTCCCTACTGCAGCGTGGAGATGGAACCCTCTAATCCCAGAAAATGGTTTCAAATGAACTTTTTTCTTATTAAATCTTGTAGGTTTTTAGTGAATCTTTGTGTTTCTGTGGGTTTGAGAGAAAAATGTATGAATATGCAGCTTCTTCCTGCAGCAGTCAGAGCTTTGAATTTACAGTCAGAAGTTTCCACAGGTGAGCTCCAGATAAAAGAGAAACTCTCCATCTATTTTCTTTCCAGCTTCAGGTCCGATTCAGGGCGGCGGGACGCTGGAGATCATCCAGCTACCACTGGGCGAGAGGCTGGTACACCTGGACAGGTCTCCAGTCCATCACAGGCCCAGCTAAACTCTCCTGAGACTAAATTTATATTTTAAATGATGCTAAATTATATTATTTTTTCTTAAATTGAATTAAAACAAATAGAGATGCTAATACTGACCCTCAGAGGAAGAAAACCCAGAAGGTATAATTTCTTTTCTTCACTTTCCTTTTTTCCCCAAAGAAGATTAAAAAGCTTCTCCAAAAGTGTAAAGTTGGTTTAATTTTTAAACGCTGCTGTTTGGAGTACAAAGCTTTCATGATGGATTTATTTTCCTTTTATTTCAGCCTTAAATCATATTTACATTCTACCCACATGAGCTATACATGATGCTTCACCATGAACTCTTATCCATCTCCCTCCAAGTCCCCCACCATCCTTTCCTGCACCTCTATTTAATGTGGTCAGGTAGATATTTCTAAATAACATAAAGACTGATGGAAATGATGGTATTTTAGGTAAATAAGCACTTTCCCCAGCATTAGATTGTGGCCACATAAGTGGGAATTGTATTTTAAAATGCTGTGTAAAGCTAGCAGATCAATACATGAGGAATTGTTCTCTGAGAGGTGAAAGAAAGAAAAGCTAAATTCAATCCCAGATACAGAAGTTGTTAAATAAAGAACACAAAGAGCTGCCAATAAAAAAAAAAAGTCTCTGCACAACATCTTGGAGAGGGAGGGAGATTTTCCTCTAAACTCCACCAAGGAGTGTCACATTCACCGGAAGGAGTCCTGCCAGACGGAGTCGGGATGATGTGGATCGCAGGGGGTCAGTGGTGGCTCTGTTGCTGCTGAAATGCCTTCTGATGCAAACATGCTAGTGGACAGGGAAATTTCATTTTTAGGTCTCAGTCAAACTTAAGCTGAGGCCTTTTTTTTTTTTATCTGCCTTGAAAATGGTTCTTTAGTCCGACTCAGAACAGGTTTCATTAAAGGTGAAGTATGTAAGATTTTCAATATTAAAAAAAAAAACTAATAAAATAACTACAATCAGAATTAGATAGTTTTTTGAACATGTAGGTTCCAGTTTTTTACTGGTAAGCAAACATTTAAGAAGGTCTTTGTCATTAATTAAACTTGTAATTTATTAACTATGAACAGACTGGAACCTACATGTTAAAAAAAAAAACTATCTAATTATGATTGTAGTTTTTTTTTTTTAGTTAGTTTTTTTTAAATATTGAAAATCTTACATACTCCACCTTTAAGCAACATTTTAAACGTTCATGATTCAGCCGCTATTTGGCTTTTAATGACAGGAATGACTCAGTTGTTCATGGTTTTCTGTTTTATTCTGCATTTCATCATTTCTTTTACACACACTCATGGTTTTTGCTCACTGCTTGTGAAGTTCTGTCATCTTTTGCAACAGAGTGACTGCTGCTTCATTAGCCAAAGAAAAAGGTTCAGATAAATAATCCTCAGACTTCTGCCCAACGCTAGCTCATTAACTGTGAGAAACAGTCATACTGTAATGAAAAGGGTGATTTCAGTTGTCCCCGTTTCCTCCTCTCATCTCGCATATTTCACCAGATCGCTGGTGAGATGGTGAGCATTTCTCACATAATCTGGACTTTGGTCTCAGTGTGCAGCGAAGAAGTCTCTAACTGCTGAACTCAAGATAATAATAATAATAATAATAATAATAATAATAATAATAATAATAATAATAATAATAATAATGCATTTTATTCAAAAGCACCTTTCAAGTCACTCAAGGACTCTGTAAATAAAAACAGGCATTAAAACAATAAGAAACAATAAAAACAGCATAGAGCTGTGGTACAGGGTGTTGATGCTTTCTTGAACAGGTGTGTTTTGAGGATGGATGTAAACAGATGTAAACAGTCGGTGTTACGGTGTTCAAGATGAGCATAGAAGACATTTCTGCTTCCTTCATATACATACGGATCGCTGTGCTGTGGGTTATACAAAGTAAATGTGATGGTAAGGGTTGGATGTAGCATTCATAATTCTGCATGAAACATGTATGATTCTGATGTCTGCTTAGCTCTACTGCCTGCTCGTCCTGCTGCAGATGGTCGGTGGAACAACCCCTTCACAACTCGATGTTAATCCTAAACTGAAGACAACAACGTACCCAGGTGATCGGTATCTTAGGACATCGTTCCCTTTGACCTGTTGACCCACAAAATGGCAACTCAACTACAAGTAGTAAGCTAAGCTAGCAATGTTTTGGTTAGCAAAGCAGTGAAACATTTGAAGTGTTGATGTGAGCTGTCGGTGCTAAAGATGCTGCAGAAACGGTTGCATCAGGTGTGTCGGTACAGGGACATGAGGGCATCCTCGGCTCGTTGGCGGGATTCTGCTTCCAGACACACCTGTGAGAATACTTACAGGCCATTAAAGCCTGGTTATGTCTTTAGTGAAGCCGTTTTGTAAAACACAGTTTGTGCATGGTCTGAAACAGCAGAGTGTCTTTTCTTCTCTGCCATTAACATCTCTGTTCTTTAAAGTTTGATCAAGTAGCTTCAGGTGCCTTCAGGTGATATTTAATAATGAATTTCATTTACATACTAAAGCTCCTGTTTATCATTATTGCATGTTGCATTTTCAAACACTGACTTTTGCTCCTGAATCACTTCATTTGCACTTCTGAGAAGTCACAGCTTAATAAATATCTCAAATCCTGAACAATATCAGAACATGATGTGGCTTTTTGCAACAAAAAAAAGCTTTAAATTAAAAATGAGCCGCTTTGCTGCAGCGTTTCCCTCCTTCCCTTCATTTTAGTAGAACTAAGAGGCATCCTAAAGGCTCACATTCACCTTCTTTGCTTCAGAGACTCATTATTTGTGTTTTTCAAAAATAATTGAAGAAGAAAATTCTCTTTTCAGGAGAAAAAAGAGGCTGACTTAGTTTTTTTTTTCTTCTAAAGCAGAGCTGCACTAATGACTAAATATGTCTGGAACTAACAGTGATTAATGAAAACCTGTCATTGCATCTAGAAAGCTGTGCTTTGGCTCCTTTTTGTCTATTTTCTTTCAGCCTGTCTTCATTTCTGTGTAAAAGCTCCTAATACCAGGAGCCCCAACAAGCAGCAAACAGTCGGATGCTGGTAACAACAAGCCACACCTGAACCCCATTAACCTGCCCCAGACCCCCCTGTGTTTGTGTCAAACAGCGAGCCTTCACTGTAAGGACCTTTTGGTTCAAGGAGGGAAAGAAAAGCATCATTTCCAGTGATATTAATGTTGCCCGTCTGCTGTAAATAACCAGGATAATCACTGTATGAGACAAAAGCAGAAATATACAGAAGATGCTCATGCATGCAGCCCAGTAGCAGGAAATACAGCATGTTCACTCATATATTCAAAAATCTATAGTCACTGGGGTCTTTTACATGTTTTCACAGTATTTGTGCTTCATCTACTACTTCAGATTCCTCCTTTTCTCCTTTTAGTCATGCATGAATGTCAGCCTACGGACCAACAAACAAGGTTTCATATCTTGTGTGTGCCCCGCCCCAGCAGAAAACCCTCCTGTTTTACGTTTTGATATCACTGTTTCTACCTGTAAGTCCCGAGGTAAATACTTGGTTAAGGTTAGGAAGGTTTCCTTTCTTCCTTCT
This sequence comes from Telmatherina bonti, assembly GCF_933228915.1. Lineage (NCBI taxonomy): Eukaryota > Metazoa > Chordata > Actinopteri > Atheriniformes > Telmatherinidae > Telmatherina > Telmatherina bonti. Next base: position 35,497,380 of record NC_136627.1, on the reverse strand, counting down.
CTGTGTTTCCTCTCTCCTCCTGGGGGCATCAGTGCTGAGGCTTTGCATTCTCCTGGAGATGCTTCCTGTCACTCAGCTTGTACAAACCCCAGGGAGAACGGACTGGATTAATAACAACCTGCTTCAGCCTGTCATCTCCTGGAGGAGAGGATCTGGAAGGGAGGAGGTGATGCAGGCCGACAGAATGAAAGAGACGAGTAAAAAAAGGAAGGAAGAAAGATGGGCCCTTGGGGAAGGAAAGACTGGCTGAAAGGAAGGAGGGGGAGAGAAACCAGCAGGGGGCATATGGACATGATAGGAAGCAAGAAAAGGGCGAAATAAAGAAGCCAAGATGAAAGAAAAGAGAAGGAAGTGACAAGAATAAAATGCGAATTAGAAAGAAAATTGTGGATTATTTGAAAGAATAGAGGAGACAAAGAGAAAATAAAAGAAATATAAAACAAAATGGAACGAATGGGGGTGCAAAAGGCCAAATTAAGTAGGGAAAATGTTCAAGATGATTAGATATCATCCTGACTACCAGTAGTTCAACTTGTCCTCTGTGGAGGACCTTTGTAAACCTAAATATTTGAATCTCCCTGAATGCTACTGAACTAACACCTTTTGGTCTTTAAAGAGGACATTTAGTGCTTTTAAATGGAGGGGGGGGGCTTTGTGAACTTTCTTCCTCTCTTCAAGAAAAATGGCCTCCATTGCAACAAGCATGTTTTATGGGAAGAGCTAAAGTGCAGAATACTTTTCTTTGTGCTGATTTTTACTTGAAATTTTGTAGTTATATTTTCATTGAATATCTTATAAACACATTAAATTGTTTCTTAGATAAATATAACTATATTTTACCACAATATTGAAAAGTTTAAGCAATGTCCTCTGTAGTGGACATTTGTAGTTACACTTTTTTTTTTCCTGGTAGTCAGGAGGATAAGATAGATAAGATCAACTTTATTCATATCGTGTTTTTCACAGACACAAGGTCACAAAGTGCTTCAGAACAATAAAACATAGAAAACCTGCAACGTTTGGTAAAAAAACACAACAGGATAAATACACAGCAGTGTCACCAAGTCTATTCGGAGCTAAAATGCCTGAACAAATATGTTTTTAAGAGGTTTTTAAAAGCATCTACTGAATCCAGAGAGCGCAGATCCTGGGGAAGCTCATTCCAGAGACGGGAAGCGCCAGCTTTAAGAGAACGGTCTTCCCGGGTTTTAAAACGGGTTCATGGGACCATCAACAGGTGTTTCCCGGTCGACCTTAGACTTCGAGCCGGACTGTAGGGCTTAACTAAGTCCTCAGTGTAACTAGGACCCTGTCCATGTAGGGCTCGGAAAGTAAGGACCAGGATTTTAAAACAAATACGATGTTCAACAGGAAGCCAGTGAAGAGACTTTAACACAGGTGTGATGTGGGTTCTCCTGCTGGTTCCAGTCAGAACCCTCACTGCTGAGTTTATTACTGTCTGAAGACGAGCCAGTGCTTTCATGTTAAGGCATGTGAATAGGCTGTTGCAGCAGTCTAATCATGAGGACACAAATGCATGTATTATCATTTCGAGCTCTTGCTTAGACATCATTGGTCTCAGCTTTACAATATTATGTAGTTGAAAAAAGCTATTTTTAACCAAATGCCTTGAATGATGGTCTAATGACATGGATTCATCGGATATTATCCCGAGGTTGATCACCTTAGAAAAAGAACCAGAAGCAGGAAGAAGGAATTACAAACTTTTCCACATTAGATCAAACAGCATCAGTCAGATTTTCCTTTAACAAGCCTCAAAGTCTTCTTCAGGGAGGAAGGATGCATTACGTCTGACCACTAATTTAACACGCGGACCTTTTCTTCACTCAACTGCATGACCTGGTTATGGCTTCAAAACATCAAAACTACATGGCTGAGGTAAAGTATGCTTTAATACAGATTTTCAGTTTGCTCACATTAAATCACCAGCATCACTTTTAGGTGATAAGGTCAAGCATTCTACTTGATTTCCCTAATTTTCCCAAATATCACTGAGATCTGGACAGAGAACCTCACATATTCACCCGGATTTGAGCAGGAAGGTTTTATAGTAGATATACAAGCAAAGATAAATTGCTGAAACTCATTTTGAGCTTGTAATGCTGAAGATGTCATTGTTTGGCCCAGAGCTGAATAAAAACATATTATTTTGCTCAAAATTTATAGCAAAAGTTAGAACTTTGTAAAGCTGACATGCAGTCTTTAGTCCATCAGAGTTTTTATTTAGCTGGACGGACCTTGAGGGGATGTTTGCTTACCAGACTGTACACTGGACAATTCGCTGTCACTGTCTGTCAAATGCACAGAGAATTCCATTAAAAAAGGTGGAATAACTCATTCTGGAGAGGCTGTTGATTTCTCAACCTAGCAGGCAAACAAACAAACAAACCCTTCCCTTCAGAAGCCCTCTGGAAGATTAATCTGTTCATGAGGTAAAATGAGCCGAAAGCCAGAGAGGTGGCTCTCTTCTGAGAAGGCCAGACCGACGCTCACTGGGAACACAGCATAACCAGCTACAGGGCAGGTTATGGAGTCCGAGTAAATCTGCTTCCTGAAGCTCCTCGCTGACTTTTAAACTGCTGATATGAGCAGCAGACTCATATCCGAAGCGAATCATCTGATGCGTGTGTGGCGCTAATGATCGCATGCTTGCAAACGATGATGCTTTTTAATGGTCCTGATTTGCCGTTTAACTGGTGATATTGGACAAAAAGATGTGAAAGTAGAAAGTGGGGACTGAAATCTGAGTAATTAGTTGGAATCTGAGGACATCTTTAAAAATGGCCATACACAGCTTGATGCACTTCTGGAGCATTACCTTTAGATGTGTTTGACATTATGACCCTTTTAAATGATGTAAAAGTTCATGACATAAAAAAGGTTCATGACAGACTTCTGTCAATTATCCCCAAAGAATACACACAACAGGTCCGGTTTCAGGTTTGCATATTTTTACTCTCTTCATAGCAGCAGATGAACCACTTGACTCCACTTCAACCTTGTCCTACGACTTATTTAAGATGAGCAGTGCAGCTTTACGTGAGCATGAAGCATTTAAAGCGAGATATTACCATATGCGTGAGCACCAGTGGTGTGCAGTCGGTGTAGGCAGTGCCCACACAAGGCAGAAGGAAATAAATGGAATTATTCTAGTTTAATAATGACTTTATATATTTTTCACTTTCTTTTATAATTCTTATCTTTAATATAATCTTTACGATGATAATTTCCTGTAGCCTGTAGTACCTGTTGGTTTGAAACTGATGGCATTTCTTGTTTTTCGTAGTGCGATAAAAATGGCTCAACAGCACCTCCTGCTGGCCAGACAGAGAAGCTGCACAACCTATCCTGTGCTATACGGTCAAGGCCGTAGGCGCAGGCCTGCACGCATGTGCCGTTCGTGCACTCGAATAAAATTATACATGTAAAGAGGTAGATTATTACACTGCCTTTTTACATTACTGCACCATCCCAATAGTCTATGTATGTTCACAGAGCATTACTGAATTGATGCTTCACTCTGGTTGAAGTTCTCACCAGAGGATTGACCCTGCTAGAGAAGCTTAAACAATTTTCATGGTCTTTTGTTTGAGGGAAAAAGTCCGAATATGCTCCTGGTTGTGATGGTATACAAAGTTAAATAATATTTGGATTGATATTAAATCCTGGAGTTAGTTGTTAATGGTGTCTTATGATCTTGAATGTGTTAGATTAAGCAGGCACTTACCTGCTTACACATTTAAATCATCATGTATGTGTCCGACCCAGTTAGCAACTCTCTGCCAACCAAACCCAAAACGGCATGTGTTTGGAGGACACAGGATCTGGTCCATATACAAACGAGCAAGGTACCAGAAGACTGGAATCACCATGTGAACATTTTAATTCACCTTTTTGCCACAAATAAACAACTATCAACAAAAGTACTGTTTAATTCATGAGGCGGGTGAAAAAGTTTTTGTTGGCGTTATGCTCAATTGAGAAGACACTGTGTTCATTTTGGGTTAAAATGAGCATCAACAATGCTCTGGCAGATTAAAAAGACCTCGTTGTGCTAGTGAACAGATTTTAGATAAAAGTCTGATGCAAATTCATCCACACAGTGAGTTTAATGCAGTGTTTTGATGCAAAGCTGCAACATTACCTGAAAATGCTACAAACATTTTCAGTTTCAAGACAAAGAGCTGAAACCGTCTTCAAATCTTCTTTTGAGTGATAATGGAGGCAGCTTGTTGATTAACTGAAGACTTCCTGACAGAGGCAGATGATCTGATCTGTGGTAAGTAAAGCAGTCTAGCTTAGAGAGAACTAACAGCACACTGCATACTGAGCTTGCTCTACCACAGACTGGCTGACAGGAGCTTTTCTTACATTTAAATGTACTTTGTCTGCAGTTTCGCTACCAATAGTTGTAAATAGTTCCTCTTTAAGAAGGTAAAGTATCAAATTCTAAAATGATCATGGTTGTGAGAAAACAACACTAAACAGTAATCTTTTATAAATCTTACTTTAGAGCAGAAAAAAAAACATTAAGATACTTTAGATCAGACTCAGACCCGGGCTATCCTTTAGATCAGACTCAGACCCGGGCTATCCTTTAGATCAGACTCAGACCCGGGCTATCCTTTAGATCAGACTCAGACCCGGGCTATCCTTTAGATCAGACTCAGACCCGGGCTATCCTTTAGATCAGACTCAGACCCGGGCTATCCTTTAGATCAGACTCAGACCCGGGCTATCCTTTAGATCAGACTCAGACCCGGGCTATCCTTTAGATCAGACTCAGACCCGGGCTATCCTTTAGATCAGACTCAGACCCGGGCTATCCTTTAGAACAGACTCAGACCCGGGCTATCCTTTAGATCAGACTCAGACCCGGGCTATCCTTTAGATCAGACTCAGACCCGGGCTATCCTTTAGAACAGACTCAGACCCGGGCTATCCTTTAGATCAGACTCAGACCCGGGCTATCCTTTAGATCAGACTCAGACCCGGGCTATCCTTTAGATCAGACTCAGACCCGGGCTATCCTTTAGAACAGACTCAGACCCGGGCTATCCTTTAGATCAGACTCAGACCCGGGCTATCCTTTAGAACAGACTCAGACCTGGGCTATCCTTTAGATCAGACTCAGACCCGGGCTATCCTTTAGATCAGACTCAGACCTGGGCTATCCTTTAGATCAGACTCAGACCCGGGCTATCCTTTAGATCAGACTCAGACCTGGACTATCCTTTAGAACAGACTCAGACCTGGGCTATCCTGTTGATCAGACTCAGACCCGGGCTATCTTTTAGATCAGACTCAGACCCAGGCTATCCTTTAGAACAGACTCAGACCCAGGCTATCCTGTTGATCAGACTCAGACCCGGGCTATCTTTTAGATCACACTCAGACCCGAGCTATCGTTTAGAACAGACTCAGACCCAGGCTATCCTTTTGATCAGACTCAGACCCGGGCTATCTTTTAGATCACACTCAGACCCGAGCTATCCTTTAGAACAGACTCAGACCCGGGCTATCCTTTTGATCAGACTCAGACCCGGGCTATCCTTTAGAACAGACTCAGACCCGGGCTATCTTTTAGATCAGACTCAGACCCGGGCTATCCTTTTGATCAGACTCAGACCCGGGCTATCCTTTAGAACAGACTCAGACCCGGGCTATCCTTTAGATCAGACTCAGACCCGGGCTATCCTTTAGAACAGACTCAGACCTGGGCTATCCTTTAGAACAGACTCAGACCTGGGCTATCCTTTTGATCAGACTCAGACCCAGGCTATCCTTTAGAACAGACTCAGACCCAGGCTATCCTTTTGATCAGACTCAGACCCAGGCTATCCTTTAGAACAGACTCAGACCTGGGCTATCCTTTAGAACAGACTCAGACCCGGGCTATCCTTTTGATCAGACTCAGACCCAGGCTATCCTTTAGAACAGACTCAGACCCAGGCTATCCTGTTGATCAGACTCAGACCCGGGCTATCTTTTAGATCACACTCAGACCCGAGCTATCCTTTAGAACAGACTCAGACCCAGGCTATCCTTTTGATCAGACTCAGACCTGGGCTATCCTTTAAAACAGACTCAGACCCGGGCTATCCTTTTGATCAGACTCAGACCCGGGCTATCCTTTAGAACAGACTCAGACCCGGGCTATCTTTTAGATCAGACTCAGACCCGGGCTATCCTTTTGATCAGACTCAGACCCGGGCTATCCTTTAGAACAGACTCAGACCCGGGCTATCCTTTAGATCAGACTCAGACCTGGGCTATCCTTTAGATCAGACTCAGACCTGGGCTATCCTTTTGATCAGACTCAGACCCAGGCTATCCTTTAGATCAGACTCAGACCTGGACTATCCTTTTGATCAGACTCAGACCCAGGCTATCCTTTAGAACAGACTCAGACCCAGGCTATCCTTTTGATCACACTCAGACCCGAGCTATCCTTTAGAACAGACTCAGACCTGGGCTATCCTTTAGATCAGACTCAGACCCGGGCTATCCTTTTGATCAGACTCAGACCCGGGCTATCCTTTAGAACAGACTCAGACCTGGGCTATCTTTTAGAACAGACTCAGACCCGGGCTATCCTTTAGAATAGACTCAGACCCAGGCTATCCTTTAGATCAGACTCAGACCTGGACTATCCTTTAGAACAGACTCAGACCTGGGCTATCCTTTTGATCAGACTCAGACCCGGGCTATCCTTTAGAACAGACTCAGACCTGGGCTATCCTTTTGATCAGACTCAGACCCGGGCTATCCTTTAGATCAGACTCAGACCTGGACTATCCTTTAGAACAGACTCAGACCTGGGCTATCCTTTTGATCAGACTCAGACCCGGGCTATCCTTTAGAACAGACTCAGACCTGGGCTATCCTTTAGATCAGACTCAGACCTGGGCTATCCTTTTGATCAGACTCAGACCCGGGCTATCCTTTAGAACAGACTCAGACCTGGGCTATCCTTTAGATCAGACTCAGACCCGGGCTATCCTTTAGATCAGACTCAGACCCGGGCTATCCTTTAGAACAGACTCAGACCTGGGCTATCCTTTTGATCAGACTCAGACCCGGGCTATCCTTTAGATCAGACTCAGACCTGGACTATCCTTTAGATCAGACTCAGACCCGGGCTATCCTTTAGATCAGACTCAGACCTGGACTATCCTTTAGAACAGACTCAGACCTGGGCTATCCTTTAGATCAGACTCAGACCTGGACTATCCTTTAGAGGCCATTTTTTACATACTGTTCAGAATGTGTTACTATGTAAAGATAAAAAGAAGTCAGGTTTTCTGATCCAGATCCTTCGTTTATTTTCTTACGTTACTCAACTATTTAATTTGACACAAGCAGGTTGTAAAACATGAAATACTCTGCTTCAGTGGCTGGTCTGTATTCACATAAGTAAAGTGCACTTGGTCTCGTTTGGTCCACAGGGTGTCAATGAGCTTTCACAGGAAGTGTTTAACAGTTGGTTTTGTCCTATAAAAGTAGTTTGATGCCTTCTGCATCATTTCATGCTTAAAAAAATTAAAATGCTCTAAACCCTGTTGCACACAATGTGATACTTGACATCTGCCCCCTGGTGGACAGAATGTTACACTACAACAATTCAGACACATTAACATGGGAATAAAAGTGTAAATATATTATACACATTTTGTATACAGGACAATTCAAATTTCCAATTATGAAAATTAACTTTCAACCCCATTTTTTCATGAGCCAGGCTTTTAAAATGGTTTAAAGCAGCACAGACAGCCCCAGTGTGAGTGTATTTCCAAGTATTTGTCAGTTTCTCCTCTTAGTTCAGGAACAGAAGATGAAAATCTGTCAAAAGTTCTGTCATGTGAATCCTCACGCAGACAGATGCTGCTGATCAAACTATTCAGTCTGTTCAACACTTTGTACTAAATATTAATTACTGCTAAAAATACGGTTTGGCTTGTTGAGGGTCTGAGATATTCTGTTTATCTGTGTTGTTTTGAACCATAATTAACACAACAAAGAGCTGCAGTGTCCTCTGATACCATCACCCAGTGGATCAGCCACTTGAAAACACCCCGTAATTAAGCTGCGAAGCATTCGGCGTTGTTTATAGCTGCTGCACTGAGAGCAAAAACATTCAGTTTCCATTGATAAGTCATTTTGAACAAGTCGTTTCAGGCTGTTTTAACACTTTAAATTCTCGTTGAGTAGTTTGGGTGAAGATGATGATAAGTTTGCATTCCTCTGTGTGGTTCATGTTCTGCTCCCAACATTAGGCATAAGGAAATGCATGCATCACAGCCTTATCAGCCTTTATGTCTTCCATCCTGCATGTTATGTCGACATGTTTCTCCAGTATGAAGGGGAGCATCGCAGCTTTCACCTGGTGAGAGGCTGGGTGGACACAGGACAGGCTGCCAATCACTCACAAGGCCAACACAGGTTAACGGCGATGCATCTCCAAACTGCACTTATTTTACAACCAGCAGTGAGCCTAACGGGCAGAAGAAGCTGGAATGTCTGGAGAAAACCCACAAAGGCATGGCGAGAACATGCAGACCGTCTCCAGCAGAGCTGGAGGCGGTCTGACCGCTCCACCAGCTCAGACAACATACGTCTGCTTCACTTTTACTCTCAGAACAGCTTCCAGTGCATCATTCATACTCTTTGTTTACACATTTTCTATTTGGATAAGTAAGACTGGAATTCCTCTGGGATACGAAGCCTTGTTTTCATGCTTGCTCAGATTATCAAGAGCCTGAAAGCTGCGCTTTAAATAGTTCTGTGGGGGTAACCATGCTCATGCTCCAAGTACAACCTTTGGGAGCGTTGACTAAACAGCTCTGATGCCAGAGTCCAAGAGGTATAAATACATGGAGACATGAATACGGGTCTCGAGGGGGCTGATTTAAAATTAACAGTATTTGTTGGTTATTTTGGCAAAAGCTACAAGAATTTGGAAGGTTGAGACTTTAAACTGCTTGGTTATGCAGAAGTTCATGCATTCACAGACTGAGCTGTCACAGTCAGAGCTGAAGTCAGACGGGGGACTCTTTTAGTCCACAAGGTGTGTGTTGTTGCTTCAGACACTGTAGGACACACACACACACATGCAGACAAAGCAGGAAACACTCGACCTGCTGTCAGAGTCACAATTTATGACTTCACCTTCAGAAAAGGTGAAAAGTTTAAATTCATATGTTAATCATCCGCGAGAGCAAAGAGTGACACACATTAATGGCATGATCGCTCATCATTAGTCAACACGTCTCAAACTTGCTGATTTTTACCACATTATGTCTCAAACATTCATTTTAGTCTCAGAGTTCAGAAACAGCAACCATCCTGCTGATGAAAGGCTTTGTTGGACATTAGTTCAACCACCAACCAACCAATGAGTGGAAACATATCTTTTAGTCCAGGTTGAAGCTCCAGCAGAAGCTTTCAAGGTCATTTAATCTAGATTTGTGATGATAGGTGTTGATTTGATTTTTTTTTTTTTTTTTTTTAGGCTTCTTATTTTATCAGCACTGCAAAGTTACTAATTACTGCCAATGTGCATGTAAAAAAGATTTGATTCAGTCATGAATTAAAGCTGATTTTATTTTATATTATTAATTCATACCATAGAAAAGGTGCATGGGAACAGGTTTTTACTGGGGTTTTTTTCTGTAAACAGATCATTTATGCACCCATCTCTTGGGTTTACCTCTCTGGAAGTAAAGAAAACATGAGTCAGGTTGATTTGAAAAGATGGGAAGGAGAAATAAAAGAAACATCTGGCATCTCATGTGCAAAACAAGCTGAGACTTAAATCCAGCTGAAGGTGGGCAGAGAAGTGGAAGCAGGTGTGCTGATTAAAAACAGGAAGCAGGCGGGATGACCGGCGAGCTGTGAAACTTGTTACACAGCTGTCTGAGGTGGACCACGGGCTAAACATGAGAAAAGAAATTCTCATTTTGAGGTGGGAGGTGACGCATTCACATTACAAGTGGACAGAAGTTTGACAAGTGTCACAAAGTGTGTGTTAATTCACCAACATGCAGCAGAAAGATCCTCCTCCCTCTTTCAGCCATCCAGCTGGATGATGAACACCAACTAAAAGCAGTGAGATTTGCATGAGGGATGACCCCGAGAGGGAAAGTGATTAAAATTATAATTGGGGTAAACAATGTCGTGTAGGTGCCAGCAGAGTGTGTGTGTGTGTGTTGCATGTGGAGGATGTCTTACAGCATGCAGATGAGCAAATGTTGGACAGAAAGTGTCACATGACCACATTTCTGAGCTTTCTTTGGCATCAGTCCACAATGTATAACACACACACACACACACACACACAAACTGCAGAAATGGAAAAAATAAAAATAAACAAAAATAATATGTTTTCATCCAGTCAGCACACAAGCTCTTGTTTATTTCAAGAAAAACAAATGAAATACAAAACACAGCTGTTGTGTTACCGGTTCACATCTAATAAAATTAGCATAATGTTGGTGAGTTTTTCTGTAATATCATTTCATATCAACGGCTGTTGTCCAAATATTGTGAACATAAATGTATGTCTGACACAGCTCTGTGTCATGAGCCATCGACACGTTTCTACCTGCTCAGATCCACACAAACAAACACGAGCCATGTCATAAAGATACGTTAAACTGGCTGGCTGTCAGTTTGAGTTACATAAAATGGTTAAAGTGAGCATTATGCTTGCTAACAAACAACCCTCTAATAGATTTCACATAAGTTTCTTGACACGAGCAGAGAATTCCTCTCAAATCTGACAGGCTAATCCGCTTTTAATCCCTTTCAACTCTTCATGCTTTACTGGAGACACTTAGAGAAACACATGTTGACATTTCAGTTGCAGCGCATTCATCATATTATTCACCCCCCATCCAGCTAATTAAACATCCCCATTCCTCTGTCACATTATCTCCATTTACTTTCTTTAGTGATGGAACAACGTTGTTCTGATTTAACTAAAACATCCGTCACAAAACAACCTCAGTGAGAGCTAACCAGCTAGTTAGCCATTTAAAGACATGGTTCTCTCTCCAGTACGTACTTTTTTTTGTATCTTTGAATTATTTAAAACCTCAGCAGCTGACAAAAGGACAAAAGAAAATTTCATGCATGTGTTAGCGACTGCCAGCAATGCCTCATTTTAGCAGTGCTGTCATTGGAAAACCCTCCAGCGCTGCAGCCTCCTGCTGGAGTAAATCGGTCAAAGCTCAGCCGCTTGGCCTTGGGTTAATTGAATAAGTTCTCAGTGAAATAAAGTTCATTTATCAGAGAAACAAATAAAAGCTGATGGCAAAGTGAAGGTGTCACATTGTTGAACTTCCTGGAAGGCATCAGATAAAGTGATGAGGAAAGAACTGCTTCATTACTTCACTGAATACTTTCATAATCAGTTTTAGGACATTTTGTCCACAGCTGTGTCCTCTAGGCGTTTATATCCCACGAAATACAGGAACGGTATCGTACTGACCTGAAAATCCAGATAAACAAAAGTTTAAGGTCAACTTGAAGACAATTTATTATGATGGCTTAGCTAGCATAAGCCAGCTGGGTTAGACCCTCTGTTTCCTCCAGAGCTGCTTCGTTCTTGTTGTGATAACTTCAACAAAGTGTTGGAAACATTCCTCAAAGATTTTGCTCCATCTGGACATGAAGCGTCACACAGTTGCTGCTCATTCATGATGACAGTCTGTGGAGGCCGTTGGAGGACAGTGAACTCATCGTCATGGTGGAGATGATGTGAGCTTTGTGACATGGTGCATCATCCTGCTGGAAGTTTCCATCAGAAGATGCTACACTGTGCTCAGAAAGGGATGGACATGGTCATCCTGAAGCGTTGATCCTGACGGCAGGATGGATCCATGTTGTCATGATGTTTCCAGCAGATTCTGATCCTACCATGTGAATGTGGAGCTGAACTGGAGACTCATGAGACCAGCAACGTTTCTCCATCTTCTATTGTCCAGTTCTGGTGAGTCTGTGTGAATTGTAGCCTCAGTTTCCTGTTCTTACTGACAGGAGGGAACCCGGTGTGGTCTTCTGCTGCTGGAGACCATCTGCTTCCAGGCTGGACGGGTTAAAAGAGTTCCTATGATGGTATTTGGAGTTTTCTGAGCTTTCTACAGTGTTACAGTGTTGAATCCTCATCAGACATGTGAACGGCACTGTTTTTTATCACCTAAACACATGTTTGAGTTTGAGTTTGAGTTCCAGCACGCTTTCCGTTCGGTTTCCATGGCGACGAAAAACGCATTGTTTTAGAGAGGTTTTTCTACTTGGAAATCCTTGTGACGTCCCGGGGGATAAGGTTCGGTGATTGGTTACCTTCTACTGGTTAACAAGGGCATGTACAAATACATCAGGCGGGTGGAAAACGTGGGATAAAGTTATTTCCAACGATGGCTGGTGAGTTTACCAAAGAGAGACATCCTGCTGCATTCGTTGCTGTGGGTTGCTGTTTTCCACTTCGTTTTCAGGCTCTGATTCAGGTTCCAACATGTAGGGCTGTATGCTATGTGCTGACATGGTATTTTGATTTTTTATTGAGTTCATATGAGCCTAATCCTTCTGTTTATGAGATGTTACAATGACGGTGAAAGCAGGTGCGGTGCGCGCTCCCAATGTAGTGCAGTGGCGGGAGGCGGGGCTTAATGCGGAAGAGTCTCAATCCACTCGTTTTGCCCGCAGGCTGATCTGACAGCCTACGGAGAGGGTCGCTCTGAAGTAAATAAAGAGATTTGTGACAATGGCTGTGTCTCAATTCATTAGTGCACTGGAATGCAGCGCGTAGTGCGCACTATGATGGGTTAGTGCTGGAACCCCAAATGGAACACTGGACATAGTGCACTAACCGGTAGTGACGAACTTGCATTTGACCACAACTCTTCTGCCGCCGAAAGTAAAACAAAGCACTAAATTACGAGAATGAATTAGCATCTCTCATCAAATCAAACTTTATTTCTGGAGCACTTTTCATGCCACGGGCAACACAAAGTGCTTTACTAGATAAAAGCAAGTCATAAGGATTAAAACAGTGGATAAAAAGGTATTTAAAAATAATAGACACAAGCTCTTTCCACACACTCACACACACACACACACACACACAAAACAACCCCCCCACACCCACCCACCCACATTCCCCAAAAAACCATCATTCCCTGAAAACTGTCTCTTTAACTGAATGCTGGTTAATAAAACAACTAAAAACATTCAGTAAGTGATAAAAATTTTGACTTGGTGCTGATGTGAGGAAGCAATACCTCGGGATCCATCCACACCACACTCATGACACTACATCACATTAAAAGTGACGAAGGATCCTCCTCTGATTGGCTGAACCTGAGTTGGTACGTATATTTATTTATTTCTAACGTGTATGACCCGCCTGCATACGTACCCAGAGTGCGTACCTGTTGCCAGCCTCACTTCATTATTGGCTCATCGTTTCAGGGACAGTTCGTCCCACTAAATTCTTTTTAGGAGTTTTAATAAATGAACAAATCCAGCAAACATAACTTTATGTATCATATCATCATATATTATGGCCTACACTAGAGTGATCTATCTCAGTTGTTAACAATACAAAGCAACATCAGACTGTCATGTGTCTCTGCATGTCTCACACAGGCTTATTAGTATAATAAAGTGCAAATCAAAACACTAATAAAATAGCTTTTAAATATGCAAAGATATTGTCAGTATAAAAATGTCCTTTACATGAAACACACGTGTTTTAACTGGTGTTTACTCTGATGCTGTGCACATTTGGCAACAGGAAAGGGATTATAAATGATAATGTAGGGAATGTAATGCTGTAAAGAAGATGCTCAGACACAGAGATGCAGCAAAGTTGTTCTAGAAACATTTTATTGAATCCTTTATTGAATCTCCTCCTGCTTGTAGCGGTCCATCTTCCTCATGATGCTCCTCAGGCAGCCTGTCTGAATCCACCTGCAAGCTCGCTTCAACTGCTGCCTGTCAGAAGCCAGGTGTGTGTGGAGAGGTCTTTCAGGATCCTAGAGACCAGGTGGAGGTCCGTCTTTCAGGATCCTAGAGACCAGGTGGAGGTCCGTCTTTCAGGATCCTAGAGACCAGGTGGAGGTCCGTCTTTCAGGATCCTAGAGACCAGGTGGAGGTCCGTCTTTCAGGATCCTAGAGACCAGGTGGAGGTCCGTCTTTCAGGACCCTAGAGACCAGGTGGAGGTCCGTCTTTCAGGACCCTAGAGACCAGGTGGAGGTCCGTCTTTCAGGACCCTAGAGACCAGGTGGAGGTCCGTCTTTCAGGATCCTAGAGACCAGGTGGAGGTCCGTCTTTCAGGATCCTAGAGACCAGGTGGAGGTCCGTCTTTCAGGATCCTAGAGACCAGGTGGAGGTCCGTCTTTCAGGATCCTAGAGACCAGGTGGAGGTCCGTCTTTCAGGATCCTAGAGACCAGGTGGAGGTCCGTCTTTCAGGATCCTAGAGACCAGGTGGAGGTCCGTCTTTCAGGATCCTAGAGACCAGGTGGAGGTCCGTCTTTCAGGATCCTAGAGACCAGGTGGAGGTCCGTCTTTCAGGATCCTAGAGACCAGGTGGAGGTCCGTCTTTCAGGATCCTAGAGACCAGGTGGAGGTCCGTCTTTCAGGATCCTAGAGACCAGGTGGAGGTCCGTCTTTCAGGATCCTAGAGACCAGGTGGAGGTCCGTCTTTCAGGATCCTAGAGACCAGGTGGAGGTCCGTCTTTCAGGATCCTAGAGACCAGGTGGAGGTCCGTCTTTCAGGATCCTAGAGACCAGGTGGAGGTCCGTCTTTCAGGACCCTAGAGACCAGGTGGAGGTCCATCTTTCAGGATCCTAGAGACCAGGTGGAGGTCCGTCTTTCAGGACCCTAGAGACCAGGTGGAGGTCCGTCTTTCAGGACCCTAGAGACCAGGTGGAGGTCCGTCTTTCAGGATCCTAGAGACCAGGTGGAGGTCCGTCTTTCAGGATCCTAGAGACCAGGTGGAGGTCCGTCTTTCAGGATCCTAGAGACCAGGTGGAGGTCCGTCTTTCAGGATCCTAGAGACCAGGTGGAGGTCCGTCTTTCAGGATCCCAGAGACCAGGTGGAGGTCCGTCTTTCAGGATCCCAGAGACCAGGTGGAGGTCCGTCTTTCAGGATCCTAGAGACCAGGTGGAGGTCCGTCTTTCAGGACCCTAGAGACCAGGTGGAGGTCCGTCTTTCAGGATCCTAGAGACCAGGTGGAGGTCCGTCTTTCAGGATCCTAGAGACCAGGTGGAGGTCCGTCTTTCAGGATCCTAGAGACCAGGTGGAGGTCCGTCTTTCAGGACCCTAGAGACCAGGTGGAGGTCCGTCTTTCAGGATCCTAGAGACCAGGTGGAGGTCCGTCTTTCAGGACCCTAGAGACCAGGTGGAGGTCCGTCTTTCAGGATCCTAGAGACCAGGTGGAGGTCCGTCTTTCAGGACCCTAGAGACCAGGTGGAGGTCCGTCTTTCAGGATCCTAGAGACCAGGTGGAGGTCCGTCTTTCAGGATCCTAGAGACCAGGTGGAGGTCCGTCTTTCAGGATCCTAGAGACCAGGTGGAGGTCCGTCTTTCAGGATCCTAGAGACCAGGTGGAGGTCCGTCTTTCAGGACCCTAGAGACCAGGTGGAGGTCAGTCTTTCAGGACCCTAGAGACCAGGTGGAGGTCAGTCTTTCAGGACCCTAGAGACCAGGTGGAGGTCCGTCTTTCAGGATCCTAGAGACCAGGTGGAGGTCAGTCTTTCAGGATCCTAGAGACCAGGTGGAGGTCCGTCTTTCAGGATCCTAGAGACCAGGTGGAGGTCTGTCTTTCAGGATCCTAGAGACCAGGTGGAGGTCTGTCTTTCAGGATCCTAGAGACCAGGTGGAGGTCCGTCTTTCAGGATCCTAGAGACCAGGTGGAGGTCCGTCTTCCTAAAGGCTCTGGAAGGAGATGAAGTACGTCCACCGTCCTCCACAACATCTGCATGAGCAATGGTGACCTTCTGGAGCCAGATGATGATGATGATGAGGATGATGATGATGATGAAGATGTCAGGAGGGCAGCTGGGAAACAACCAGCAGGAGAACCAGCAGCATCTCCAGGAACCGTCTGTGAGGCTGATGAGAGGCAGAGGATGGCAATGATGTGTTACTCCCCAGATCATGACTGCATTTATATCTAAACAATAAATAATTTGGTGAATGGGAAACAAATTGTGTGTCTCTATATGATGAAGATCCACAACAAACTTTTTTTTTTTTTTTACATTTTTCAAATATAATTAAATATTTGTAATGATTAATTTATTACCATATACAAAACAAAACACACGAAACATTCAGTAAATATGACATGACACCAACTACAACGTAAACTAAACTAACACACACACACACATTCAATTGATCGATTTTCAATCAGGGACAGACGAGGTGGAGCCATGCAGAAGAAAGTTACACACTTTGCACTCTAATAATCATACCAACTAAATTCACTACTATGTTTATTTTATATCTATATTTTCTCGTTCAGTCTCAGCAGTTCAGATCTGACCATACGATGCAGATTTATGGCATCAGTGGTAACCATAGTAACGGACTGCTCTATAAAAACTGGCGCTATATCGGTATTAATAGTTTACAGTATAAACACCACAATGCTTCATCTGGACGTTCAACAAGGATGAATGAACATACAGAACCTATAACATTCATCATTTATAACACATATAACCTGTATACGTCCACTACAGCGGATAAAAACTGCTAACAGTGTGCTAATCTACGGTGCTAACAAATGAATCCCCGCCTGGACCGGCGTTAAACTCCGCCATTATTTACCTGGTAAACTGATGGAAAGTCCATCCTCTTCCGCTGCGTCAGCAAAATGGCGTCGATTTAGTGCGCGAAGTGTCCATCGTTCCACACTGTGTTTATGGGCGGGTTTAGGGCAGCATCCGGGTACTTTCAGTGCACTGAGTTTTTTGCACAAAAGTCAGTGTAAACGCACTACACACTGAAATATAGTGCACGAAGTAGTGTTAGTGCGCTGATTGAGACACAGCCAATAACTCGATCAATCCCAGCCCTTCTGGTCTCAGAAATAAAAATAAATAAGCCTGAAATGCACATAATAGTTCCACTTTAATGTTCTGCATATCTTAGTTGGAACCAAGGTTTATTTAACTTCCTGATGCTTTTCTATGGGATTAAAATTCTTCCATAATCTAAAAGTGTCGTGGTGTGGCCCCAAACCCAGACATAAGAGACTGGGATGCAGGATGAAGACTGTTTTAATCCAATCAGAAGAACTCTGGAAGCTAACACAATAAACCAGCAAACTGAACTGAAACAAAGGGCTACAAACACCTGGAAACCAAACATGAAACAGGTGTAGTAAATTAACTTAACAAGACCAGATGAAAACTATGAACATAAACAAAAAGGCTACACAGGAAACTGAACGGGAAACTACAAAATAAAACAGGACCCTGGAACATGTAAAACCTCACATCATAACAGAAAGTAAAAGAAGAAAAACGGTTTGCAGACATCATGTCGTAATAAAAAGTGTTTTGCAGACTAATTTGGTGGGACAACAAGCCGTTGTTGCAACTCGACTTGAAAGCAGCAAAGCTGCAAGAAGAGGTCTGAATCTCTGAAAATGTGTGGCTGAAACTTGATAATATCCATGTTGCACTAAAAATTCTGGTCCAAAATTATGCTTCAGAAATTCAAACTTTTCTCAGACATACTAAATACTTTTCAGGGTTTCAAAATTTATTTTCAGACTCGCAAAACTTTTTTTCAGGTTTTACATTTTTAAACACTGACTTCCAAGGCTTCCAAACATTTTTTTTCAGCTTCAGATGATGGAGGGATTCTAATCCCATACCTTTCTATCATCTCCAAGCAGTCTGTCCATTCTGCTCTGACATCTTCTTCAGACCTTCTCTGCAAACACTGGAGATGGCTGTGTGGAAAATCCCAGTAGATCAGATGTTTATGAAATAATCTTCCACTTTAATTCCTTATTCTTCCCTGATTCTGAGGCTCAGCTTGAACTTCAGCAAGTCGACAGTTGCTGCCATGTGATTGGATGATTGGGTTGTTGCGTTTCCACCTTACTGCAGGCCCTGTTAACATGAAGAGGGAGACTGGTTATCATAACCAATGTTTGCTCTCACACATGAGCAGCTGAATGAAGCAGCAGCTAAACAAAGCCAAACTCAAAAGGACCAGTTTTTCATAGATCTGAAATGACTAATGGATTCTGTTATTTAGATATGAATTTGTCTCTTTCATTTTCAGAAAATGATGCAGTAAAAAGGATTCTTTAAGAGAATGCCGACCCAGTTTCAGAAACCAGCATGAAAGCTTCTGTCTTGATTTATTCTCTAATGTTCATTTATTTATTTATTTTATTTATTTATTTTCCCCTCTGGACAAGGGAGTTCTCAAAGTACGATTGTACATCAGGGTTTTCAGCTCTATCGGCTTATTATTGTCTGTTTCCTTCCGGCCGGAGCGTGGTCGAGGAACTTCGACGTTTCTCGGACATTCAGAAAAATAAGACATTTTTTGCCCCCTTTTTGACCAAACTATTTCATAATTCAAACACAGCATAGTTTCATATTCCCCTCAAGTAAACGCAATAAGCTTCAGGAAAACAGAAGTTATGAGAGCCATTAAATGAAATTCTCTTCAATAATGAAAAAATGCCACAACTCACGATACAGATAAACTGATAGCTTATTTACAACCTGCTGTCATCACCGCTGTCAGGGAAACATCTGATATGAACATTAACTAAAACCCGTCTCTGCTGAAAATATACTTTGAACATCTACATTTCTTTAAAATCAGTTTGCCTTCAGGGGGAAAAAAATCTTCAGTATGAAAAGACCCAGAAATGACTCATCACTTAATGTGAGATGTCAAGTCATGGCAGGAGAAGAGAGTCAATGGTCTTCGTTTAAAATCTGCAGAACAACAGGGTGAACTGTTCCTCCCTGCAGGAAACAGCAGCAGCCGTGCAGACAGAAGTGATGTGTTGCCAGCTGGAGATGAGGCTTTAGCTTCAAGGTGGAATGTATAAAAATCTGACAAGGTGAATCAAACCAGTCCCTCAGATGTCTCCAGAGGTTCTGTAAAGCAACACCAGCATCAGAAGCTGCTTTCATGCATGATCTGCCAACCCATTACCCCAATTTAAAGAGGGATTACCGAACTTTTTTACCTTAAAACTCTGCGTACTGGACATGTACGATGACACAGCAACATCTATCATGCGTCCCAAGGCTGAGAAACCGACAATGTTTTACATCTGAAATGCGACGTGACGTTTCGCTTCACGGTATAATAAGATCCTGGATGTTTTAAACACACAACGTCGCTGATTCAGCAAAGAAACAGAAGAAGATTAAAAGAGAGAAAGAGGCAAAACACAAGTCATGGTAAGATGGTGTTCGGCTGGCTGGAGAGAGCCAACAGGTCAGGCAGGATGGGGGCTGGATTAGCCGTCAACAGGGGGCGCTGACGGGAAAATGGCAACAAAACATGTCTAATAAAAACAGTCGGAACATAAAAGTCATTGTGTTTCTGCCATCAGAGACTTTTCTTTCATCACTTTTAGAATAGATTATTTCCAGCACTCGGGCCAGAAGCAGCACTCTTGGTCCAGAAAAGGAGTTTTGGAACATGTAAGATGACGACAGAGTCCCTGCAGTAAGCCATACTGAACCAACCAGCTTCCCACTGCAGCTGTTTAAACTCTACCTAGGAACACATTTCAGGTCATTCTGGCTTTTTTCCTGAAACCTAGACACAAAAGGAGCCTGCTGCATTATATTTTAGTGCAGAGCGTGTTCCCAAAGCGTAACCTTTTAATGTGCAGGGACTGGAAAGGCTGGGGAGACGACAGCTGAGCAACGTACTTTATGGTCATGATAAGCAGCCCGTTTAATGTAAGACAAAGAAATAAAGCAAAAGGCATTAAAATAAAGACTGGAGGTGTAAATAAGGACATAAAAAGCAAGGTGAAACATGAGTCTGAAGGTTGGACAACTAATATCACCCCTCCAACCCTAAACAGTCTCTGGCAATTATTGATCATCCAGGTGTGTCTTTCTATCTGTGTTTATACTTCCTGAACACTGCCCTGCTTTTTGTTGACGTGTCCATACTTAAGCACACCTGAGTCAGATAAATAGCTTATTGCAACAAACTCTGAATCAGGTGAGCTGGAAGTAAAACATGCAGGATGTTGGTCTCCAACGACCGAGACTGAAACACTGTTAGAAGTCCAATATTCCAGAACATCCCCAGAATACTGGTAACTGTAGAGCAGGAATGCTTAAGTCTGGTCCTGGAGATCTACCATCCTGCAGCTTGTAGATACAACCCTTCCCCAACACACCTGAATCATATTAATGTCCCGTTACCAGGCCTCTGCAGAGAGGAATGACATGCAGATGAGGGATTCAGCCATTTCTGAAACTAACTAAAAGTTTCAGGATGGTCCTGAACTAAAGGATGTAACTTTTAGTTACATCCTGTAACTAAAAGTTTCAGGATGGTAGACCTCCAGATCCAGACCTGGACACCCCTGATGTAAAAGCTTCCGGATAGGAGCCCATCAGGGACATTCCTACATAAGTGTTCTCCTGCTACTTGGTGTAGAAAAGTTTCTTCCTAAACCCAGACAGAGTTTTGGATTATGAGCCTAAACAAACTGCATGAAAGCAAGGAAGAAGAAAACTTATTTATAAAATATCATTGGTGCATTTTTGGTTTTAAGAAGTATAAAAAAAAACCAATAACTCCTCAAGACAAATCCAAACCCTGAATTAAACAGCAGTAAAGATAAATTTGGCTGATTGAAGTGTGTATGTTGTCATGCAGAAACATAATATGCATGTTTGTTGCTTCATTTGAAGTGAGCAGGAAGAAGGTTTGCTAGCTTTAGAGGCACGGTGAGAAAAGAGCAGCAGAAGAAGAAACTAGATACAAGTCATGCAGAATGGATTTCGTAGGATTAGAAACCTGTGCTGTTTTTAAACTGTGTTAGAACTTAAAAAAAGACACACTGCTTCTCTACTTTCCATTTGTCACGCTGCTGTCAGTCTGCTTAAATTATCAGAGCTCATTCCACTTTCAAAGCAAGACATTAGCTGTCATTTATTCCTGAAAACCTGTCAGTCAGAGCGCATTCGTCTTCTTCGCTAAATGAGACCTGACCTACATTCACTGGCAATGTCTTCCATCTGTTTCATGGGTCACACCCTCTCAAAGCTTCATTTTTATGCAGCAAAAAAAGTTAAAGTGTAATTAAAGTGGAACTATTATGTGCATTTTGGGCTAATTTATTATTATTTCTGAGCCCAGAAGGGCTGGGATTGATGGAGTTATTGTCACAAATGGCTTTATTTACTTCAGACCGACCCTCTCCGTAGGCTGTCAGATCAGCCTGTGGGCAAAACGAGTGGATTGAGACTCTTCCGCATTAAGCCCCGCCTCCCGCCACTGCACTACATCGGGAGCGCGCACCGCACCTGCTTTCGCCATCATTGTAACGTCTCAAACAGAAGGATTAGGCTCATATGAACTCAATAAAAAAACAAAATACCATGTCAGCACATAGCATCCAGCCCTACATGTTGGAACCTGAATCAGAGCCTGAAAACGAAGTGGAAAACAGCAACCCACAGCAACGAATGCAGCAGGATGTCTCTCTTTGGTAAACTCACCAGCCATCGTTGGAAATAACTTTATCCCACGTTTTCCACCCGCCTGATGTATTTGTACATGCCCTTGTTAACCAGTAGAAGGTAACCAATCACCGAACCTTATCCCCCGGGACGTCACAAGGATTTCCAAGTAGAAAAAAACTCTCTAAAACGATGCGTTTTTCGTCGCTATGGAAACGGAACGGAGAGAGTGCTGGAACTCAAACTAAACATGCATTTAGGTGATAAAAAACAGTGCCGTTCACATGTCTGATGAGGATTCAACATTGTAACACTGTAGAAAGCTCAGAAAACTCCAAATACCATCATAGGAACCCTTTAAAAATTGAGTGGTGATATTCCCAAGTTTTTATATAAAGAACATGGTTGTCTTTTTTCAATTTTATTTCAATAATTAATTCTGATGTCAAATTAATTAACATATTGTAAGGTGACGTAAAATTCAATTCTGTCATTTAATATGAAATTAGTTGAAGGAGAAGGAAGACAGGTAAGGAGCCTACTCAGAACACCGAACGCTGCAGGTCATCACAACTATTTGTTCTGGTAACCCAGGTGATCCGAGGACATGGAGGTTGAGCACCACAGCACACGATGCCGTTATCTCAACATCCATGAATCCGTCCTTTTCCTCCGCCACTCAGGCCAGTTCAGAGTGGCGGGAAGCTGAAGTCTATCCCAGCACCGAGGCGAGAGGCAGGAACACCTGGACAGGTCACCAGTCCATCGCAGCACATCAAGATAGCAACAAATTTATGCTGGTTAGGGCTGGGTGATTCCATCCAAATGTCAACAATATCGATACCAAGGCTAATATCTGTAATGTTCGATACCAGTGAGATGAGATTGTTTTATTTTGGGGGCAATAAGCCAAAGCATGTGAGAGACAACAGTCAATAAAGGTTTTGATTTTTACTTCCTTTTCTCAAACGACTCACGAAAAGGAGAAAAATATAATTTATCTATTTTTTTATTGTTATGTTGCTGTTTTGAT
Source organism: Telmatherina bonti (assembly GCF_933228915.1). Lineage (NCBI taxonomy): Eukaryota > Metazoa > Chordata > Actinopteri > Atheriniformes > Telmatherinidae > Telmatherina > Telmatherina bonti. Next base: position 35,474,613 of record NC_136627.1, on the reverse strand, counting down.
TTTACAAACAAAAAAGCTTAAATTAAAATGTCTTTTAAATAAAAAAAAATGTTTTATTTGACAAAAATCTTTGTACTGTTTTATTATCGTAACGGTGATCCATATTTCAAGGCAAAGCATTAAATGATTCTGAAATTTCAAGCTAAAAGCGTCAGAATCAACAATAGTTCTGGATTTACTTCCTATCCAGTACTGGCATTAGAGGGATCGCCCAGCTTTAATTCTTCTATCTCGACATAAAAAGCTTTTTTTATGTGATAATTTTTTTTTTTTCATCAGTTTAAGAATCTTGTTCTCTTGTGCACCCAGATTTTTTTTTCCAATAATCAATTATCACAGCTTGTGAGAAAAAAGAAGTTTTTATTTCTTTCATTTTCTGCTAAATGTTTAGCAAATGACCTCTTGGTTTTATCTACTATTTTAAATCAAGAAATTGGTTATTTATTCTGTTATCGAAAGATGTAATTGCTGAAAATGCTCAACTCCTGTGGTTTTCTAAATACAATCCTTTTAAAAGAACTGAAATGTCAATAGCTTGCCTTTTAGCGGTCAGATTTGTGCAGAAACTCTCTCACCTGTTGTGCCACCTGCTCTGCAGCACAACAGGTGAGTCATTAGTGTGTCAAACCTTTACTAGTGGAAATGTAAAATCCAAAACCAATAAACCTGCCTCCACAGTCAATCAGCATGGAGACCCTGGACCGCCAGTTGTGAGATTCTTCTGCATATCAGCGCTCTATGTTGGATGAGGAAACATAGACATGTTCTCCAGGGTGCAGCTGGTTATGGCGTGATCAGGTGAGCTGCTCACCAACTCAGCACATCTGTGGCTCGTCATCATCCCAGCAGTTAAACCAGCTGATCTGGTTTCCTCCTCAGACTTTTTCTGACTTTTTTTCAGACTTTACTCCTGAAGCTGACACTGATGCTGATTGGAAGAGGATGTGCACTGCTGGACATGAAGCTGTGACCTGCAACTCTGATGCACACCAACACTCATGGAGGGAAGCAGAAAAACTCTGACAGTGGAAAGTTGTGTGTTCCAGCGTTGCCATAACGGTGGAAGTTTCAGCGTTGTGCATGAATGTGAAGGACTGAACGAACAGATTCCAGCTGGCAGAAGTGAATATAAAG